>NC_058524.1:115239836-115542866 GCF_904849725.1 Hordeum vulgare subsp. vulgare | reverse complement strand
AAGTTCTCTCCTAAATGATATAATAAGGCTTAAGTCGCTGCAAGATGACCTATTCCCCCTAACTTAGGTATTAAATGGCCTATAATTAGCCTAGCTAGATCAAAAATGGCTTAATAAGCATAGTTTGCTCCGGAATGACCTATTTTACCCAAGTTAGCTCCGAAACAACCTATAGTTAGCTAGGGTTCCACCTAGATGACATAATTAGCTTAGTTAGCTCCTAAATGGTCTATTTAATAAAACATGACCTATACTTAGCTAATTATCCTCGAAATGACATAATTAGGTCCAAAAAGGCATTCTTAGCCAATTTAGCCCGAAGAAGTGGACAAGAGGAGAAGAAAGAGGAAAAAGTGAAAGGAAGGAAGAAGAAGAAGAAGAGAAGAAGAAGAAGGAGAAGGAGGAGGAGAAGGAGAAGGAGAAGAAGGAGGAGGAGAAGGAGAAGGAGCTCCTCCTTCTCCTTATTCTTCCTCCTTCTTCCTCCTTCTCCTTCTCCTTCTTTTTTCTTCTTCCTTCTCCTTCTCCTCCTCCTCCTTCTTTTACTTCTTCTTCTCTTTCTCTTCTTCTACGTAGCTTAGACTCATCCAAGAAAGGCTAAATTGGCTAATTATCCTACGAAATGACATAATTAGCTTAGTTAGCTCCAAAATGACCTATTTAATAAAAAAATGACCTACAGTTAGCTAAGTTCTCTCCTAAATGACATAATAAGGCTTACGTAGCTCCAAGATGACCTATTCCCCCTAACTTAGGTATTAAATGGCCTATAATTAGCCTCGCTAGATCCAAAATGGCTTAATAAGCATAGTTTGCTCCGGAATGACCTATTTTACCCAAGTTAGCTCCGAAACGACCTATATTTAGCTAGGGTTCCACCTAAATGACATAATTAGATTAGTTAGCTCCTAAATGGTCTATTTAATAAAACATGACCTATACTTAGCTAATTATCCTCGAAATGACATAATTAGGTCCAAAAAGGCATTCTTAGCCAATTTAGCCCAAAGAAGGGGACAAGAGGAGAAGAAATAGGAAAAATGAAAGGAAGGAAGAAGAAGTAGAAGAGAAGAAGAAGAAGGAGAAGGAGGAGGATAAGGAGAAGGAGAAGAAGGAGGAGAAGAAGGAGAAGGAGCTCCTCCTTCTCCTTATTCTTCCTCCTTCTCCTTCTCCTTCTTCTTTTCTTCTTCTTCTCCTCTTCCTTCTCCTTCTCCTCCTCCTCCTCCTTCTTTTACTTCTTCTTCTCTTTCTCTTCTTCTACGTAGCTTAGACTCATCCAAGAAAGGCTAAATTGGCTAATTATCCTACGAAATGACATAATTAGCTTAGTTAGCTCCAAAATGACCTATTTAATAAAAAATGACCTACAGTCAGCTAAGTTCTCTCCTAAATGACATAATAAGGCTTACATAGCTGCAAGATGACCTATTCCCCCTAACTTAGGTATTAAATGGCCTATAATTAGCCCAGCTATATCCAAAATGGCTTAATAAGCATAGTTTGCTCCGAAATGACCTATTTTACCCAAGTTAGCTCCGAAACGACGTATAGTTAGCTAGGGTTCCACCTAGATAACATAATTAGCTTAGTTAGCTCCTAAATGGTCTATTTAATAAAACATGACCTATACTTGGCTAATTATCCTCAAAATGACATAATTAGCTCCAAAAAGGCATTCTTAGCCAATTTACCCCGAAGAAGGGGGCAAGAGCGGAAGAAAGAGGAAAATTGAAAGGAAGGAAGAAGAAGAAGAAGAAGAAGAAGAGAAGAAGAAGGAGAAGGAGGAGGATAAGGAGAAGGAGAAGAAGGAGGAGAAGAAGGAGAATGAGCTCCTCCTTCTCCTTCTTCTTCCTCCTTCTTCCTCCTTCTCCTTCTCCTTCTTCTTTTCTTCTTCTTCTCCTCGTCCTTCTCCTTCTCCTCCTCCCCCTCCTCCTTCTTTTACTTTTTCTTCTCTTTCTCTTCTTCTACGTAGCTTAGACTCATCCAAGAAAGGCTAAATTGGCTAATTATCCTACGAAATGACATAATTAGCTTAGTTAGCTCCAAAATGACCTATTTAATAAAAAATGACCTACAGTTAGCTAAGTTCTCTCCTAAACAACATAATAACGCTTACATAGCCGCAAGATGACCTATTCCCCCTAACTTAGGTATTAAATGGCCTATAATTAGCCTAGCTAGATCCAAAATGGCTTAATAAGCATAGTTTTCTCCGGAATGACCTATTTTACCCAAGTTAGCTCTGAAACGACCTATAGTTAGATAGGGTTCCACCTAGATGACATAATTAGCTTAGTTAGCTCCTAAATGGTCTATTTAACAAAACATGACCTATACTTAGCTAATTATCCTCGAAATGACATAATTAGCTCCAAAAAGGCATTCT
Organism: Hordeum vulgare subsp. vulgare; assembly: GCF_904849725.1. NCBI lineage: Eukaryota > Viridiplantae > Streptophyta > Magnoliopsida > Poales > Poaceae > Hordeum > Hordeum vulgare. The sequence goes on along the minus strand of NC_058524.1, from coordinate 115,540,483 downwards.
TAGCCAATTTAGCCCGAAGAAGGGGACAAGAGGAGAAGAAAGAGGCTAATGAAAGGAAGGAAGAAGAAGAAGAATAAGAGAAGAAGAAGAAGGAGAACGAGGAGGATAAGGAGAAGGAGAAGAAGGAGGAGAAGAAGGAGAAGGAGCTCCTCCTTGTCCTTCTTCTTCCTCCTTCTTATTCCTTCTCCTTCTCCTTCTTCTTTTCTTCTTCTTTTCCTCTTCCTTCTCCTTATCCTCCTCCTCCTTCTTTTACTTCTTATTCTCTTTCTCTTCTTCTACGTAGCTTAGACTCATCCAAGAAAGGCTAAATTGGCTAATTATCCTATGAAATGACATAATTAGTTTAGTTAGCTCCAAAATGACCTATTTAATAAAAAATGACCTACAGTTAGCTAAGTTCTCTCCTAAATGACATAATAAGGCTTACGTCGCTGCAAGATTACCTATTCCCCCTAACTTAGGTATTAAATGGCCTATAATTAGCCTAGCTAGATCCAAAATGGCTTAATAAGCATAGTTTGCTCCGGAATGACCTATTTTACCCAAGTTAGCTCCGAAACAACCTATAGTTAGCTAGGGTTCCACCTAGATGACATAATTAGCTTAGTTAGCTCCTAAATGGTCTATTTAATAAAACATGACCTATACTTAGCTAATTATCCTCGAAATGACATAATTAGGTCCAAAAAGGCATTCTTAGCCAATTTAGCCCGAAGAAGTGGACAAGAGGAGAAGAAAGAGGAAAATGAAAGGAAGGAAGAAGAAGAAGAAGAGAAGAAGAAGAAGGAGAAGGAGGAGGATAAGGAGAAGGAGAAGAAGGAGGAGGAGAAGGATAAGGAGCTCCTCCTTCTCCTTATTCTTCCTCCTTCTTCCTCCTTCTCCTTCTCCTTCTTTTTTTCTTCTTCCTTCTCCTTCTCGTCCTCCTCCTTCTTTCACTTCTTCTTCTCTTTCTCTTCTTCTACGTAGGTTAGGCTCATCCAAGAAAGGCTAAATTGGCTAATTATCCTACGAAATGACATAATTAGCTTAGTTAGCTCCAAAATGACCTATTTAATAAAACAAATGACCTACAGTTAGCTAAGTTCTCTCCTAAATGACATAATAAGGCTTACGTAGCTGCAAGATGACCTATTCCCCCTAACTTAGGTATAAAATGGCCTATAATTGGCCTCGCTAGATCCAAAATGGCTTAATAAGCATAGTTTGCTCCGAAATGACCTATTTTACCCAAGTTAGCTCCGAAACGACCTATATTTAGCTAGGGTTCCACCTAAATGAGTTAATTAGCTTAGTTAGCTCCTAAATGGTCTATTTAATAAAACATGACCTATACTTAGCTAATTATCCTTGAAATGACATAATTAGGTCCAAAAAGGCATTCTTAGCCAATTTAGCCCTAAGAAAGGGACAAGAGGAGAAGAAATAGGAAAAATGAAAGGAAGGAAGAAGAAGAAGAAGAGAAGAAGAAGAAGGAGAAGGAGGAGGATAAGGAGAAGGAGAAGAAGGAGGAGAAGAAGGAGAAGGAGCTCCTCCTTCTCCTTCTTCTTCCTCCTTCTTCCTCCTTCTCCTTCTCCTTCTTCTTTTCTTCTTCTTCTCCTCGTCCTTCTCCTTCTCCTCCTCCTCCTCCTCCTTCTTTTACTTTTTCTTCTCTTTCTCTTCTTCTACGTAGCTTAGACTCATCCAAGAAAGGCTAAATTGGCTAATTATCCTACGAAATGACATAATTAGCTTAGTTAGCTCCAAAATGACCTATTTAATAAAAAAATGACGTACAGTTAGCTAAGTTCTCTCCTAAATGACATAATAACGCTTACATAGCTGCAAGATGACCTATTCCCCCTAACTTAGGTATTAAATGGCCTATAATTAGCCTAGCTAGATCCACAATGGCTTAATAAGCATAGTTTGATCTGGAATGACCTATTTTACCCAAGTTAGCTCTGAAATGACCTATAGTTAGCTAGGGTTCCACCTAGATGACATAATTAGCTTAGTTAGCTCCTAAATGGTCTATTTAATAAAACATGACCTATACTTAGCTAATTATCCTCGAAATGACATAATTAGCTCCAAAAAGGCATTCTTAGCCAATTTATCCCGAAGAAGGGGACAAGAGGAGAAGAAAGAGGCTAATGAAAGGAAGGAAGAAGAAGAAGAAGAGAAGAAGAAGAAGGATAAGGAGGAGGATAAGGAGAAGGAGAAGAAGGAGGAGAAGAAGGAGAAGGAGCTCCTCCTTGTCCTTCTTCTTCCTCCTTCTTATTCCTTCTCCTTCTCCTTCTTCTTTTCTTCTTCTTCTCCTCTTCCTTCTCCTTCTCCTCCTCCTCCTTCTTTTACTTCTTCTTCTCTTTCTCTTCTTCTACGTACCTTAGACTCATCCAAGAAAGGCTAAATTGGCTAATTATCCTACGAAATGACATAATTAGTTTAATTAGCTCCAAAATGACATATTTAATAAAAAATGACCTACAGTTAGCTAAGTTCTCTCCTAAATGACATAATAAGGCTTACGTAGCTGCAAGATGACCTATTCCCCCTAACTTAGGTATTAAATGGCCTATAATTAGCCTAGCTAGATCCAAAATGGCTTAATAAGCATAGTTTGCTCCGGAATGACCTATTTTACCCAAGTTAGCTCCGAAACGACCTATAGTTTGCTAGGGTTCCACCTAAAAGACATAATTAGCTTAGTTAGCGCCTAAATGGTCTATACTTAGCTAATTTCTCTCCGAAATAACCTATATATACACTTCTTAATCTAGTATTATTCTTCTAACTTTCTTATTTGTCCTTTTGCAGATTACCTTCACTTCACGGGAAGCTTGGATTATATTGATGGAATGCTTGAAGATGATTTCTTGTACCATGGCTTGTATTGAAACTATTGTAGTATATGGATATATATGAAACTTTGTATGCATGTGGATGAAACTGGTGTAATATATGGTTTGGTACGGATGCAACTTGCATAATATGTATGCACTATGGATGATAGTTATTTTATATGGTTATGAGTACGGAAAGAAATTTATTTATGTCAAATATATATATATATCCTGTTTATTGTTAAAAATGATGGATATAATAAAAAATAAATTAAAATGGGGCAGGTTCCCCTCTTTGCCGTTTGCCCCCACATGGCAAAGGGGGGTGGCTAGACGGCAAAGGGGGGAATCTGCCCCCTCTGTTTCCCCTCTTTGTCGTATGCTCCCACATGGGGAAGGGGGGTGGGCACACGGCAAAGGGGGGAATCTGCCCCCTCTGTTTCCCCTCTTTGTCGTCTGCCCCCACATGGCAAAGGGGGGTGGGGAGACGGCAAAGGGGTGAATCAGCCCCCCCCCTCTCTCCCCTCTTTGTCGTCTGCCCCCACATGGCAAAGGGGGGGCACGACAGACGACAAAGAGAAGACGCCTGCCGTTAACACTTAACAGGGACGTTGCAGTATATGCCGTCCCAGTTAATTTGCCGTCTGCCCCCTCATGGCAAAGATTCTTTGCCGTCCTCTTTACAAAAGCAAACGGCAAAGAACCTCTTCACCGGACTTTTTTTTACCGTCTAGTTTACCGTCTGCTGACCGACGGCAAAGCCTTTGCCGTCCGTGGTTGCCCCCTTTGCCGTCTGCCATGGTAGATGGCAAATTTCTGAATTTCAGTAGCGTAAGTTCTTTAATTCTCCAATAAGCTTTATCTTCTAACTCAAGAGGTAAATTAAAAGCTTTTCCATAGACTATTTCATATGGTGACAACCCCATGGGATTCTTATAAACGGACCTATAAGACCATAAAGCATCATCAAGTTTGTTAGACCAATTCTTCCTGGACCTATTGACAGTCTTTTGCAAAATTAATTTTATTTCACAATTGCTTAGTTCAACTTGACCACTAGACTCAGGATGATAAGGTGATGCATTTCTATGGTTAACATCATAATTAGCTAGTAGTTTTCGGAAAGCACTACGAATAAAATGTGAACCACCATCAGTCATTAAATAACTAGGGACACCAAACGTGAGAAATATAATATCTTTAAGCATTTTAATAGAAGTGTTATGATCAACACTACTAGTTGGAATAGCTTCTACCAATTTAGTAACGTAATCGAGAGCAACTAGAATATGAGTATATCCAATCGAAGAAGGAAAATGTCCCATAAAGTCAAAACCACACACATCAAATGGTTCAATACCAAGTGAATAGTTCATATGCATTTCCTGACGTTTACCAATATTACCTACTCTTTGGCATTCATCACAAGAAAGGGCATACTTACAAATATGATGCATGTCCATTTAATTATTTATGGCATGGCAAAGCATAACAACAAGGGCTACACATTAAGTGAACTTCAATATGCAACGAGTTGCATATTAATGAAACTCCATGTTCGAATATTTAATTCACTCTCGTTTATTTACATGACAAGTTTAAATGTTTGTAAGCATGGCAAAAGATGAAGCATGAACAACTACATCATCTAGGCATTTTAAATAAGGCCAGAAACAACATATAGTATTTCCAAAACAACCCCATAGGCAATTTTCAAAATTGGTTCAGATCTGAACTAACCATATTTTATACATGTTAAATATAAAAATAAAGTGCACCATGTGAGCCTACACGTATTTCTAGTCAAATTACATATGTGGACCATAAGAATGGGAGCTACGGTTATTAATTTATGAAATAAACCATTTTAATATGGAATTTATGAAAATTAAATGAAAACAAGTTAAACATTTTTAACAGTTGTGAAAGTTGTATATTATTAATCTACACAAAATTCTGAACAGTTTACATATATAAAACTTTTCATCTCATGCACAATTCTCAAGTTATTAAATGCATCAACATTAGGGGTTTTCGAGAAAACTGTAATTCTATGATTAATTGACAAATTCATAAAGCTGAAAAAGCAGGTTATGGGCCAAATCTAGAGTCATTCTGGGCCAACAGAGTGAGCGCAATACAACAATTATTCGCACACGATGCTGGATAGGGGATCGCCGTTGGGCTTCTCACATTGGGCCACCTGGAGCTGGGCCGGCTTGAGCAGTGGGAGAGGCTAGGCTTGGGCGGCGCTCAGCCTTGGGGAGGTCGTGAGGCAGGCTAAGGTGAGTCCCAGCTCGCCCATGAGGGTGCTGGCAGCTAGCGACATGGCGTTGTGTCCCTCTCCTCTTGAACACGAGACAGATATGGGACAACGCGGCGACAGGGAAGCGGGGCAGCGCTCCGACGGCTCGGCTTGGCACAGGGGAGGCCTGGGACGGAGCGGAGGTGGGCGGATCCGGACGAAGATTGTGGCTGGGTTGCAAATCTGGCAAGGCATGGGTCGGGGGGGTTTCTGATGACCCACAACGATGCAACCATGGTTGTTGCTTCTGCGACAAAGAGAAACGGAGGTTGGGAAAGAGAGAAGAAACGAGGGGGGAGAGGAAAGGGGAGAGCACATGGGAAGGAGAGAGGTGGCTAGCCTTTGGTGGCTCGTTGGCGTTTACGAGCTCGATGACGCTATTGGTTTGGCGGCTTAGCTGCAGGGACTTGGTAGCGCGGGCGTCAAGACAGCAGCCCAGGGTTTGCTAGAGGGTGGGGCCATGGCTGCGGTGGTCGGCGGTTGGCTGAGCTTCTACGGTTGCAGACCGTGGTGGGGCAAGGTGCAGTCATGCAAAGCTTCGGCACGGAGGCACGAGGCTTTAGGCGCGGGCTCATGGGAGGTCGTGCAGCCATGGGAGTAGTCCGAGCTCCTGGACGAAGTCGCTACACGCGCATGGACGTGTCTACTCTGACAAAGGTGGATTGGGGTTGGGTGATGTAATTTGTTTGACGGGGAAAACAAGGTGCGGTGGCTGCGAGCTAGTTGGGCGATGGGGATGTGGGAGGATCCCGAGGTGGGAAACAGTAGCGGTGGCGGCTAAGGAGGGACAACCTCCTAGATTTTAGGATTTGTCTACTTTTGTACTACGGTCAATATATAGCTAGTGGGTTAGGTTTAGGCTCATCTCGACCCTCCGATTTAGATCGGACGATGGAGCAAAATAGGTTTGGAAGTCTAATGGAGAACGGACGATGGTTTAGAGTATTTTGGGTTTGAGCCGGGGGCAACGGTCTTGACCGTACGTTTCGGGTTCGGGGAAGTTATCGCACACACAAAGGGTCTATGCAGTGTGCAGAGGAGCCAGGCATAGAAGAGAGGGAAAGTGTTGGCAGCCCGACAACAAGTTTTGAAAATCGAAACATGTCTCCATTTGACCGGCTATAGTGTCGCTATATGTTAAGGGTTCGAGTATCAAATGACCTCAAACACGGCGAAATTTGGCGGGAAGTCTACCTACAGTAAAACAAGACCGCACTCCAACTTTAAACCCATTCCAAGAAAGTTTTATACGCACTTAAAAATAAATATCTTAGAGATGTCGCGGGCGCGCGCGAGTGTGGTCGGTCACGAAACGGTCAACGATGAGAACGGAAGGAGCCACAACTATGAACAGATGTAAGTTTTGAAAAATGATGGCAACAGAGTGTCGACGCTATGGAGATGATGTGAATGATGCAATGATGAATGCGACAACCAAATAATTCACACACCAACAACCTAATAAATTGGGAAACATCTGGAGTGTCATTCTTGGGTTGTTACACGTGTGGTATCCTCCCTAAGCTTTGAGGTATTCTTTGGTCTAGAAAAATCATATTAAAATTTTATGACAATTGGACTTTGTTTGGTAATGTAAGCATGAAAAGCCAAAAACATGCAGAAAACAACAAATTGCATTGGCCGCTTGGTTAAAAAGTTAGCACTAAAAATAATATTAATTGGTAAATAAACTCCCAAAACATATCCAAGAATGATAATATAATAGCATGGAACAATCAAAAACTGTAGATACGTTGGAGACATATCACAGGCGCACGTGGTGCGTGACACTAGACGTGAAGGCGCCTCACGGTGGCGGCTAGTGCGGAGGAAGGAAGAAGAAGGCTCTGCGTGCAATGGATTTTAAAGCCCATGTTTTTTTGTAAAAATATTAATTGAACTAGGCTCGGACAAGCTTTTTTGGACAAAGGGATTACTAAAGATCATTAAGGTAAACCCAACCATAGCCTTAAGTATAAAGTCCCCTTTATCCCATATGCAACAATTCCCTAACATGGGTTTAACTTTATGTCACTCTCAAACCCACTATAAGTGAATCAAGAACATATTGCAACACCCTACATCGATAATCACCCATATGTGCATGGCACGAAAGGCACTATAGGATAACTCCATAATATAACATACAACTCAAACCAATCACGATCATCAATCAATCCATAGGACAAAACGAATGTACTAAACATTATGGGATGGAAACATATCATTGGATAATAATATGAAGAATAAAGCACCATGTTGAAGTAGAGTTCACATCGGGAAAAGTAGTGTTACATCGCTCCATAGAGGGGGAGAGTTGGTGACAAGAACACCGATGTTGTTGATGTAGATCGTCGTCACGATAGTTCCCCAGGTGGCGCTTCGGCGCATCCACAAGAGAGGGCGAGAGAGCCCCCTCCTTTTATCTATTCCTTGACCTTATCCCTAGATGGCAGTAGGGTTTCCCCTCTGGTCTTTGGCTGCTATTTCTCTCGAAGGTGAGGAACCCATTTGAGATTGGATCTGTCTCTCAGTTTCTTCTTTGTTTCGCGAACCTCTTTCCAGCCCAAAATCATTTCTTTTATAGCTGGAGATTCATAACTCTGATCGGGCTGAAATTTTAACACAAACTTCTCTCTTGATATAAGCTTCTTTGGGCCTGAAGAAGAGCTCCAATAGACTTACGAGGTGGCCACAAGGGGGCAACCCACACCCTAGGGGTAAGGCACGCGCCCTTGCCTTGAGAAACAAGTAATCCTCCTCTTTTATTGATTCATATGTGATAAAATCACATATATTCCCTAAAAGATCTTCATAAAAATTTATCGCGTTTGGACTTCGTTTGATATGGATTCCCCGCAAAACAAAAAACATACAAAAAAAAAGAACTCACACTAGGCACTAGATTAATATTTTAGTCCACTAAAATCATATGAATTCTTTCCAAATGTATGTGGAAATAGTAGGATATTTGCATGAAATAATCAAAAATTATAGATACGATCGAGACGTATTATTAACCCGCGAAACATGCTTATTAAGTAGTACATGTGCTAGTCTAATATTCATGTGAGTCCTCACATGAATTCCAACTCGTGACCACATAGGCCTCATTCGGCTCTAGAGTTTCTTACCGATCCACCGGGTATTTTACCTCCCGGTATACAAATCCCAAAAAATCCCCACACGCCCATTCGGTGCCCCGGTATTGGACCGGCCCATCCCCAGTATTACACCCGAAACCCTACGATACAACGGTGAGAAGAAACATGAGCTTCCCCTCGCGAAAATCCTCCCCCGACGGTGGCACACCCCGCACCCTCGGCTCCCTCCACCATCCGCTCACTTGCCGTCCACCCTCTCCATCGTCCGTCCCCTTTGTCGTCCACCCTCTCTATTGTCCATCCCCTCTGCTGCCCATCCCCTTTGCCTCCCCCTTCCCCGCCCGCCCTCCATCCTCCGAACCAATGCCAACACTGCCTTGATGACCCACAAGTATATGGGGTCAACTATAGCCTTTTCGATAAGTAAGAGTGACGAACCCAATGAGGAGCACGAGGAAATGACAAGTGGTTTTTAGCAAGGTAATGTCTGCAAGTGCTAAAATTGTAAGTATCGGAGTAGTTTGATAGCAAGATAATTTATAACGAGCAAGCAGCGATAGTAGTAACAAAAGTGAAGCAAGGTAGCCCAATCCTTTTGAGGCAAAGGATAGGCCAAAATAGTCTCTTATGATAAGAAAAATGTTCTTGAGGGTACACGGTAATTTCATCTAGTCACATTCATCATGTTGGCTTAATTCATGTTCGCTACTTTGATAATTTGGTATGTGGGTGGACCGGTGCTTAGGTGATGTTCTTACTTGAACAAACCTCCTACTTATTATTAACACTCTCGCAAGCATCCGCAACTACGAGAAAATTATTAAGAATAAATTCTAACCATAGCATTCAACTTTTGGATCCAATCGGTCCCTTACGGAATAGCGCATAAACTAGGGTTGAAGCTTCTGTCACTCTCGCAACCCATCATCTAATAATTAATCCACAATGCATTCTATTAGGCCCACATATGTTGAAGTGTCATGTGGTCGACGTTCACATGACACCACTAAGGGAATCACGACATACATATCATCAAAATATCGAACACATATCAAGTTCACATGATTACTTGCAACGTGATTTCTCCCGTGACATCAAGAACAAAAGTAACTACTCACAAATGATAATCATGCTCAAGATCATAGGGGTATTAAATAGCATAATGGATTTGAACATATAATCTTCCACCAAATAAACCATATAGTAATCAACTACAAGATGTAATCAACACTACTAGTCACCCAGAAGCACCAATCTATAGTTCTGGTACAAATATTAAACACAAGAGATGAACTAGGGTTTGAGAGGAGTTGGTGTTGTTGAAGATGTTGATGAATATAGCCATCCCCAAGATGGGAGAGTTGTTGGTGATGATGACGACGATGATTTCCCCCTCTAGAAGGGAAGTTCTCCTGGCGGAATTGCTCCGCCGAAGGGCAAAAGTGCTCCTGCCCAAGTTCCCTCGAGACGGCGGTGCTTCATCCTGAATTTCCTCTCCTCTTTTTTTCTACGTCAAAATGACTTATATACCAGAAGAGGGGCACCGAAGGTGGGCCCGGGTGAGCACAATCCACCGGGCGCGCCTGGGCTCCCTGGCTTGCCCAGGTGGGTTCTGCCCACCTGGTGGGGCCCCTTTGTTACTTATTTGCTCCAATATTCCTCAAATATTCCATAAACATTCCTTGTAAAGTTTCATATCATTTCGAGTTGTGTAGAATAGGTAGCCTGACGTAGCTTTTTCAGGTCTAGGTTTCGAGCTGCTAGAATTCTCCCCCTTTGTGTATACCTTGCATATTATGAGAGAAAAAGCATTAGAATTACTCCAAAAAGCATTATTATACAATAAAACAACATAAATAACAATAGAAAAACATGATGCAAAATGGATGTATCATGCCTCGCTCGGGTTCGGCACCTCGCAGCTCGCAGACCTCAGCCTCGGTCTCACCTCCACGGCCACCACCGCGGTCTCCATCCCCACAAAGAACACCATCGCCGCGCGTACGTCCCTTCCCTCCCTCCCTTTGAGTTTGTCTTCTCCCCTATTTTATCTACCTAATTTCTCATTTCTGGTCTAAGTTGGCAGGCAGGCAGGCACACACGCAGCCACCCACATTCCGGTTGTATTGTTGTGTCAAAATTGTGCTTTTTCTTCACAGTTGAGACCTGAAAAGTTGTGTGTATTAGTATATACTACTACATTACTACAGGAGTGGGTAGGTAGGTTGTGGATGAAGATGAAATTGGTTTTTGACTTTGTGAATGGTTAGCCAGGAATGCACAAACGTGGTCATTGGAGTTGTAGCACATGTTCTTTCTAGTGTTTTAATTGTTGAATATAGAATATCTTCATCTATTGAAATACTGTAAATGCACCTTCAGTTAAGCCTGAAACCGGAGATGGAGATGGAGATTTTTTTCCTATCAATTTAAATTAACGGAAACATTTGGAGTTACTTTAATTAAACATGAAGTGGAGTAGTGCATGCATTTGATTCAATTTGATTACTTTACTTAAATATTTGAGTACTCTTTGCCTACTTCCATTTGTTCATGACCCTCCTCATTTCTATAATATATTTTGTGATAGATGTTCTCTTTCAAAGCAGTAATTTCTTGGAGAACTCCATATTGCTCCGTTAGGTTATCTTGTATTTGCTGTAATTTCAGTAGTTTCTTCATCTTGATCTGGAGATTTGCAGTACTACATTTTCAAAGCAATGTAGTTTAATGGGAAGAATTCAGTCAAATGGCACCCAAGTTACCTGCTACAACAATATATGATTGGCAAAAGGGATCCCATTAAGTGGGAGTGGACGAGCCGCCACGGCGCCACCTCCATGGGATCCCATTAAGATGCCAAAGTTAGGTATGCCTTGTATTTACTAGGGCTTGTTAGCTCTCTAATTATTGTCATTGTTTCTTGATTGCTTCGGTATTAGTTTTGAAATGAAGTCACGGGTTCTAGATCATATTAGGAAGAGAAGAGAGGAATATAATGATGATATGGTCCTTTTCATGCTTCCATTATTGCACTCGTACTTAATGGACAGTAGAGGACAGGGTGAAAAAAAGAAAGGCATAGCTCGATCCTTTATGGCAAGCAGCGTGTTGACGAACTTCTTGAAGGACATGTGAAGAATTGCTTGGTAGCTTTTAGGATGGAACCGTACATATTTAAGTCTTTAGCATCATATCTTAGAAGGAAAGAATTGATAAAACACACAAGACTCAAGGTGGAAGAGAAGTTAGCATACTTCCTGTACATGTTGTCACATAATTCATCATATGAAGATATGCAACTGGAATCGAGGCATAGTGGATCCACCTTTCATGAGTACATCAACGAGTTCTTTGATATCACCCCTGCCCTATGTACTCGCTTTGTGGAGCCTACACGCATTGACGAACCACATCCAATAATTGCTACCGATGAGCAATTCTATCCATACTTCAAGGTTCTTATCTTGACATTTAGAAAATTCCTTACCTTTCTCCATTAAACTTTTAAAACTTAATTAGCAAAACTGTTTTTTTACAGAATTTTATAGGTGCTATCGATGGATCCCATGTTCCTATTACCATTGCACCTAAGAGTGCTACCCCATTTCGGAATAGAAAGGGCACCCTAAGCCAAAACATAATGATTGCGTGTGACTTTGGCTTGAAGATCACATTTATACCATGTGGCTGGGAGGGATCTCCAACATATGCTAGGGTTCTTCGATCTGCAATGAACTCTGGATTTAAAGTACTCAATGGGAAGTTTTACCTTGTCAATAGTGGTTACACAAACACCACATCCTTCCCTGCACTGTATGAGAGTGTGAGATATCACTTGAATTAATTTGGGCATGGCCGCCATCATGTATCTTGTCATCCATATGTTATATCTCAGATAATTGTTTATTTCTAGATGACTTTCTGTTATATGTAATATGTGCTGGAACATAGAAGATATTTTTGCTCCTTGAATTCTCTTTATCTTACTTGCTTTTTTCTTTCAACACGATTTTTATTTGCGAGAAATCAACAACAAATTGCATATTAACAATGTGTTCAGAAAATTGTCGCTCTTGTACAGTTCACGAACAATTATTTTGTGATAGATTTTCTTACTAAGCATAGCCTCATATTAACATGCTTTCCTAATTGTTGTTTCAAGTACAAAAAAACATGTTCCACTCTTTTTTTTCATGAGGTTCTCAAGCACCCAAGGAAGCAAGGTTGGATAGTTTTTGCCAGTCACATTCTAGATGATCATGACATCGAAAGAACAATTCATATCCATTACAAAATTATTCTCATACTTTCTTGGTTTGTAATAATTCTCAGCCTTGCTTGGTCTGCAAAAACATAATCTCTGTCCCAAAATTATGTTATGGTATGGCTGTGATAAACTATTGTTTATAAGATATTGATTTCAAGACATGTAGAATTATTTTGTTATCCAATAACATTTGTCCCAAAATTATGTTATGGTGTGATAAAGTGTTGTTATGGTAAGATATTGATTCCAAGATATGCAGAATTATTTTGTTATCGAGTATCTTTGTCCCAAAATTATGTTATGGCTGTGATAAAGTGTTGTTATGGTAAGATATTGATTCCAAGACATGCAAAATTATTTTGTTGTTGTGATGATCTACAAAGATCACATTTTTATTTTGATTATCCTATAGTACAAAGGCAATCCCAACCTGTTAAACAATATGTGCAAGGAAATGATGTAGGGGTTTTGGATGGAAGGGAATATGGGGGATTTTGATGGAAGGGAGTGTGGGGGATTTGAAGGGGTTGGGTGAAGACAAGGGGATCACCAAATCCCCCACAATCCCCAACCCACTGGTGGTTGGGAACAAGCTTGTGCCGAATAAGGCCTTAGAATAATCATTCAAGCATCGAGTTTCACAAGTGGTCACATCTTTACCAATCAATACTGATGATATGTTTCAAGCAACAATTAACAAATTAGAATGCAACAAAATATAATAGCCTCTATGAGTTCCTCCTAGGCATATTTAGAACAAACACATCATATTTTCATCCATAACCTTACATGGGTGCTACGCCATGAGACTGGACCCACACAATTTTGATAGAAAGGGCAACCATTTGTTTTATATCACGTATTGCAAAGCTTGGATTGGATTCTACCATCCTCGTCTTTATAGAAATACCACCCCTAAGGCATCATTTAAACATGAGTTTTGTTCAATTAATAGTTCATCAGAGCAGCAATTTTGTGATGGTTTGTGTGCAATGGGCACACCAAAACATCTTACTACGACATACCTTTAAACAACACTTCTTATTATTGGGAATATCGAGATTGCACATTATAGTTTTGCTTGTTATTTGATTTTTTGTAGTGATTATACTTTTTTGATCAGGTTATCCATGCCTCAAAATGATTAATAACCATCTATGAGTTATTTTCAGCGATTGTAGAGAGGCAACATCGTTGCATGACAGGGCCATACACTGGGGGAAGCTCACCAAAGGGAGCCCGACCTCAGGCTTGTCTAGAGGGCCACTAGATTTCTGTAATTTCTTTTTCCATATATTTCTGTAATTTTAGTAATTTCTTTTTTCCATAGATTTCTTTAAAATATTATTTTGTTATAGGGAAGCACACATTCTACCAATACATTCATTAATGTGATAAAAGTATTCATGGTTTTCATAGTAATATTTAAGTATGACAAGATTTTCATATTTGTGAATAGCATCATTATACTTTTTAAGCAAATAAGCAATTTCATAAGCACCCTTAAAAGTAAAAAATATATTCAATTTTTTTAATATCATAGTAAACATCAACACCATTAGAAGAAAAAGGTAAGTCTTCATGAACATCAAACTCGTATTTAAAGGGAAAGTATTTAGTGTCTTTCCTAGTGCAACAAGTAAAATCATGTACATAGAACAAATTCCAAGCATGTTAATGTAATTTATTTATTTCAACCCATAAGTGATTCCTTTTTGAGACAAGCTATGACGCATGAAATAAGCATAGTCTTCTAATGATTTTCCCTCAACTAAGCTAGTTGGTTATTATAACGCCTTGGACACACCCGTCGGTGGTCGTTACTCCTGGCAGGATCTAGACTGGCCCCACATATCAATACTAGTCTTTTCTGTGCATTTTGTCCTTACTCGTGCGCACCCGGGATTAACTTCCCGGTCGGTCACCCATCCTAGGACTACTCCAAGCCGATCATGCTTAACCTGGAAGTTCTGTTCGAATGGGCTCCTGGAAAAGAAGGAATTCCTTATTGATATGAGTAGTCTATCATCCCTAATAAGCCAAGCTATCACATAAACCACCACCTAGAGTAACCGACGTCCTCATCGAGCCACAAGAGTGTTTCCTCTTGGCACAAATGTCTGTGCATCCAGTCCAGTACATGTTCCATGCCGTGTGCCACGACGGGTCACAAACCTCATGAACAACATGACCGCACACCTGTCTGCAAACATCCGTGTAACCGCGAGGGTCGGCTCTGATACCAAACTTGTAATGCCTCGGACACACCCACCGACGGTCGTTACTCCTGGCGGGATCTATACTGGCCCCACATATCAATACTAGTCTTTTCTGCACACTTTGTCCTCACTCATGCACACCCAGGATTAAATTCCCGGTCGGTCACCCATCCTAGAACTACTCCAAGCCGAGCATGCTTAACCTCGAAGTTCTGTTTGAATGGGCTCCCAGAAAAGAAGGAATTCCTTATTGATATGAGTAGTCTATCATCCCTAATAAGCCAGGCTATCAGAGTTATTAGCACGAGCACAAATGGATCGAAGATGATCCAAGTAGAAACTTTCAACAATAAAGTTTTTGGATGGTTCCATTGGGGTAGCAAGTATGATTTTTTGGGGTATTTTGCATTTTCTACCCATAACTAAAGATAAAAAATATAAAATAAATTTTACCTAGTGATAAAGCCAACAAACACACATGATAATATTCATCCTATGCTATTGCTCCCTAACAGCGGCACAAATAATCTTTTGATAACCGTAACTGTATGATATAAGTTGCAGCCTTTTCAATAGGAGTGTTGAACCTAACGAGAAGCTGAAGGTAGAATTAATATTCTCTCAAGTTCAATTAGTGATACAACTCTACACATATTAAACGGTTGTCTCACCTAGAAATAAAAAATAAACTACTTAACGTGAATAAAGGAATAGCTTTGCAATATAATAAAGAACTTGGAAATAGAAGTTAGGTGCTAATAAAAGAATAATAAGGAAAATGGTTTTAGGCGAACAATACAGAAAATATTGTTCCTAGGCAATTGGATATGAAACAATACTGATATTCCTCTATTGCATTTTTTATGCAGCACACGCCTATGTTAATATACTATGTGTACTTGGAATCATACATTCTTATGATTGAAGCTCTAGAAAGAATCTGCAAATAACAAAGATTCGTAAAACCTAGCCATAGCATTAAAATTTAATGTCCCCTTTGATCCATATGCAACAACTCATGGACTGGGTTTAGGTTTTTGTCACTCCCACCATCATAAGAAATTCAATCACATATGGAAACACCCTAAAGCGAGAATCACACATGTGTGCACAAAACGGCGGACACCATGGGACAACACCATAATAACATACAACTCATATCAACCATACTACCTCACAATCGGCCCATAGGACAAAAAGAAACTACTCATATATCATAGGGCATGCAACACATCATTGGATACTGACATATATCATCAAACACCTTTTTTGAGTAGGGATTAGAGCGGGGTGAGAGGGAGAGTACACCGTTGTATAGAGAGGGATACATAAGTTGATGATAGTGGAAAATTTGATGGAGATGAATGCCGTGAGGATGGTTCCCCGGACGGCGCTTTGGAGCCACCAGGAGAAAGGAGAGAGAGCCACCTTATTCTTGCTTGGCCTTTTCCCTAGATGGGATAAGGTTTCCTCCTCTAGTCCTTGGCCTTCATGTCTCCCGGAAGACGGGAGAACCTTCGAGATTGGATCTCCCATCCACTATTTTTCTTTATTTGTTTTCTAGTTTTCTGGTCGAACACCATTTCCTTTATAACGGGAGATATATAACTCTCATTGGGCTTAAAATTTGAGGACATTTTTCCATTAAATTATCTTCCTTCCGACAAAAGAAGGGCTCCAAACGACATCCATAGCCCCAACTTGGTCCGGTGATGCAGTCAAAGGGGGGGCACCACGTGACTGTGTAGGTCCCTCGGACATTGTCTCGTGTTGATTCCTTTACCAAAAAATGACATATTTCATAAAGAAGCATACTAAATTGATGGGGTATTTTTGACCTTTCTAGATATTGATTTTTTGTAAACAAAAAGTATGCAGAAAATAGGAACTAGCACCGCGCATTACATTAGTAGGTTAGTTCATAAAAAAACAATTTAAATTGATGCAAAAAAATATGTAAAGTTCGTATCATCATAGCATGAAACGGTAAAAAAATAGATACATCGGAGACCTATAATTTGTCCACATTTTCCTATTACATAGTTCCACTCCGGACATCGCAGGCGGCCAGGTGCCATCCACCCTCGTTGTCCCCATCCATGGCGGACTCCACACCAGGCATGTATTTGACTAAATGTTATAGCTGGATATTTTGACATTGTCATTGTTGACTTTGAAGGAAAGACGATGGGTGCGTACTCGGTGAATGGGGTTGAATTGTTGTGGAAGGCGTGGCTATCCAGTTTAGGGTTTCAAGGCACAAATCGTAATGCAACATTTAGGCAAAGTGTGCATGTTTGGTTCAATGAGCACAAGCACTACACACCCTAAAACATGGAAGTTACCCATGATTGCGGTATGAGGTTGCTACTCCATCAATGGTATGGCATTCAAAATGTTGTCAACACGTATTGTGGTGCGTATGCACAAGTGCGGACAAGGTGGCCAAGTGAAGGGTCACTCCAGGAGCTCGTAAGTTTTTGTTCTTGTTGCTCTACATGTTGGTCATTTCATTGAATTGCTCAATGTTGCAACTTGTTGATCACATTATTGTCTAGCCGGAACGTGCATGCACGTTGTGCCAAATGATATGTTTCAAGCTCTTCAGAATGATGCATTCTTGGATGAAGATCAATCGACATAGCAACTCGATCAACCAGCGCCTATGAAGAAGTTCACCAAGCTCCAAGAGTGGAAGCTTCAAATAAAGTCCGCTTTTGGGATTGATTAATTTTAGAAACTTGTTGACATCTTTTGGATTGTTGAATATCTTCTGTGAAGTGATTTCATTTTTAAATGTACGGTTGAACTTTCATTGATCTTGATATATTTGTCAAAGTGACTAGAGGCGGACATTTGGTTTAGTCCTTCCATTTTGTTTTGTAGGGAATGGGAGGACATTTAGTGTGTGTGTAAACTTCGATGGCCTTCACTTCCATTATTGTCTACGAGCACATCTAGACACGTTTGTTGACATTTGGTGAGGTCCATTTTGATGACCCATGTTGGAGTTTCTCATACTAAAAAATGGCTAAAAGAAATTGGCACACATGTAAAAACTATTGGTTTTGTGTCTAGGAGGGAACAATGCAGATTTTTTAAAAAGAAAACAACCAAACATCCTTTTATCTCTTGTCCATTTGCTACATTGGTTTAGCGCGTGGCTCGTGTAGCATAAAATCTCACGCCACCAATAAGAAATGCAAATTGGGCGTGAACTCTGTGATTGGTATTCACCACAATCCTAAGGGGCATATACATGTGTGTGTTTATGCTTTACTATGAGCAATTTGGAATTCTGCAATGATCGTGTTTTCATTAGTTCACACTCTCCATCTTTTAAGGTTCTCTTAACAGGATACATGGGAATTACTGTAGCACGTGGATGCTCAGAAGCTTATAGATTTTAAGCACAACCATTTGCTCATGTTTTATTCAATCGGTTTGGATAATGTGTAACTAATAGATTATGTAGTAGAGTCGTGTAATACTTTTGCTCACCGGTCATGTTTCTATCCTTTTATTTTTAGGAAAACATTAATACTCTGTTGGCTGATTGCGCGGAGAGTTCCACCACCCGCAAAGCCATCGGATTGTCCTGGTCCACCCATTCTCAAGCACGCTCAAATGTTTATCTTATCTTGCAACAACAACTGAGTTGCAAACCACGTCGACAAATAACGACAACAACTTAAACAAGCTTTTACAACATCAACTCTGTTATAAAAAAACTGTAACAAAACCTCTCTTGCAAAAAATATCCGCGACAAGAACGCCGTTACAAAAAGATACCCAACAACAGAACCTATGTTACAAAAAAAATCCACAACACGATCTATGTTACAAAAAAATCCGCAACATATTTCTATTGTAAATGTTTCTACAATAAAACCTTTGTTATGTAGTGGAGGAATACGTTGATCCGCTAGATTATGCCACATCTAACAACCTACAAGGCGACCGATCATCTAAATAGATCCGTCGGGCAACGCATAGCAGCCCCTTGCCTTTTATGGCCCTTGATAAGTGCCACACGTGTCGGTTGAAGGAGGATGGGCCTAACTTTCCTATTGTAACAGATTGCCATGTCACCGCATGCATGCATGCATGTGGAAATATTTTTGGATTTTCCCTTTTTCAAATGTTTTTATCTGTTAAATGAAAAATCCAATTGAAAATTCGTTTTCACCATTAAATATGTTGCGACGAGATCTTTGAAACTAGATCTCGCGTTATCGGTGCACTAGTAATGGGGTACCTAGTGCCCCTGACTTGTGCACATGCGTTGAGATCATCACCCCTCAAGAACAATCGCCAACCCAAGCGAAGAGCCGGGACCTGATACCCGGCAAGACCTACACAACCAACCCAAGATATGCCAAGAACTCGCAACACGTGTCGGGGACGAAGGCACAAGCATCCTCACCAAGACCCGACAAGGCGCCTCCTTGGCAAGTGCGGACCAACCTGCCACAGCTCCACCTCATCGCTACACCGGTCACTTGTCAATGAGGTGTTGAGCTCCTAGATGACTAGGTGGATATCGCTAGATATATGGCCCTGCGTCGGAAGATAGGTTGCAGCTTGTTGACACCCTTTCAGAGACATATCAAGACCCCAAGAAATGAGGTGGCAGAAGCCTACCGGGAATGCACCCCCGCTCGCCACCTAAGGCCGCATTTATGGCACTTTGTCTTAAGTGTCGGAGTTAGGCATGATAGCACTATTAGCTATCAGATCATGTCAGTTGCCACTGTGGACGCCCCTTGAGCCATAAAAGAAGGCCCAAGGTAACCTAGCAAAGGATTCGGATCTTTGGATATTCGAACACTTGGAGATTCGACACATGGTAGATTAGGTCCCCAGGGGATTAGTGCTAGGTGTAAGCGTACGTATGTGCTAGCTCTCTCCGACAACCCTTGCCAGGGTATAGCTCCGTGCAAACTTCGTCTTCCCCAATCAATCCACCAGAGCAGGAGTAGGGTTTTACGCTTCACAACGGCCCGAACCTGGGTGAACCCCCCGAGTCTCATCATCGTGTTGCCTCGTAGTCTCTACACTTTGTGTCATACGACCTCCCCGCCGAACCACAAAGGGGTCGAAAGGTCCCATAGATGATCGGGTGCACGCGTCCGCACCGACATCTTTGGCATGCCAGGCAAGGGGCTTCGTTCGCACAAACCTGAGGATACAAGTAGCATACTGATCTTCATTGCTATTTCCTTTTCATCATGGCCACAAGAAGAAGACCAGCGCATGCACCCATCCTTCTACTTCGAGGGCCACGACGCTTGCAGCTGCTCACACCGCGGTGGCATCACGCGACGCGGGCAACACGGGCGACGCGGTTGGCGTTGGAGGTGCCGCCGTCGTGTCCCCCACATGAAAGCCGGAACGAGGGGTGCTGGAGGAAAGCAACAGCGACGTCCTAGCGAGCTCGGCCCTGGTGCCGCGGGCGAAAGGGACACCCAGGCCCCACTCATCTGCCAGATCAGTGACCGCGCTCGCAACAGTGGCACCCAATCTGAGGCAAACTGTGATCCACGAGCTGCACCTGTCACATGCGTGGCCGCTAGGCGCATGCCTTGTCCAGAACAAGATGGAGTGCTGAGCAGAGCCAGGGATCCACGGGCCCAGCCTCCCCCGACATCAAGCCACCACGACAATCAGTGCACGGTGACAAGTGCACGACGAGGCTCCTCCTAGTTCCACCAAGAGTCGAGCAACATAGTGGTCCGCCTCTATGCATATGCTGGACACGGCGGCACAGGCAATGGCGCGGGCTCAGCTCTGTTGAACTTCCCACCAGCGGCTGACAAGATGGATGAGTGGAGAGCCACCATCCAAAGTCTAATTGGCTTTGCTGAAGCCAGCAAAACATAGCAAGCAGGGTCGTCCCATCGCCCACGAACGGTAACGGCGTCCCGAACTGATGGTCGTGTTCATGGGGCCACACTGACGGTGCAGTCCCCTCCTCGAGAGCAAGCTCAAGGCTAGCTGCAGCAAGCTCCACGCACTAACGAGCCCGATGAGGGATCTATGGCCTCGACCGGCCCATGCAACCAGCAAGACCAACGGCGTGTCCTGGAAGACCAGCGGAAGGAGGACACGCGTACTGCCATCGTCCGACGTTGGGAAGCACACCGTCAATCTGACAAGCGTAATGGCGTAAACGCTAACGACCCCGCACCCAGTCCTGGCAGAAACCTACCTTATGAGGTCGGGTGTCCTGCCTTCACTCGCGAGCTACGACAGGTCTGTTGGCCATCAAGCCGGGCTTTCAAGCCTGAACTGACAGAAAAATATGAAGGAAAGCTCAACCCAGCAGTGTTCTTGGGCATCTACACAATTTCCATCCAGGCCGCCGGAGGAAGGAAGGGATGAGAAGGTGCTGGCCAACTATTTCCCTTTGGCACTCAAGACAAATGTGAGATCGTGGTTGATGCACCTCCCGGAGAATTCGATTGCGTCATGGGCTGACATGTGCAACAAGTTTGTTGGCGCCTTAACGAGTGGCCACCAGGAGCGAGGACAACCCAACGACTTGGAAGTCCTCAAGTAGAAGGAGGGCGAAACCCTTCAGAAATGCATCCAGAGGTTCAGCGGAGTGCACCACAACATTCCGGAGATACACCCCATAGCTGTAATTGTCGTGTTCCACTCGAACGTGCGCAACAGAAGGATGTGGGCCAAGATGAACGTGAAACTCCCCAAGACCGTCAACGATATGTATACGTTGGCGAAAAGGTGTGAAGGAAGGTGACTCCCTGGAGAGGAGACAGGTATCGAAGTCGACTCCAATGATGACGATGATGCCCCTACGTCGAAGGGGAGGAACCAGAAGCGCAAGGGCAAGGCAGTGTTGGCCATCGAAGGCTCTGGCAGTGTCAGCACCGACAAGAAGGCAAAAGCCGAGACCCCCGGCAAGGGAGCTGCTTCGTGTGCTGATTGCCACGAGGCCGCCACGGCAAAGAAAGACAGAAAGTCTGACAGGCCATACCGCAAGATCCATCGCACCAAGGGCCACGAACTCCAAGAATGCCGCCAAGTCGAGCAGCTTGTTGAGAAGTAGAAGGCAGAATATGAGAAGCGCGACAAGGAGAAGGGCCAAGATAATGCTCCCGGGAAGGGCCGTAGTGGCAGGGCTGTCCGCCACGGCAAGGCCCCACAGCAAAAGGAAAAGCCTGCCAGAGGCTGCGAGAGGAAAGAAGATAACGGCGCAAGTGACGACGAAAATGATGGAGAGGATTCTAGCGAGAGGGAGTTCCAGAAGGCAACCGATGCCATGCGTGTTGACGGGGGTGCATCCTTGCACTCTCTCACTGAGAGCACAAGGAGTGGGTGCGCGAAGTTAATGCCATGGAGCGAGTGGCACGTTCTTGAAGACCTCGAATGGTTCCGCACGCCTATCATCTTTGATGAAGAGGATCACCCTGACTGTCTTACCGTGGTCGGGTGTCTGCCACTGTTAGTTTCTGTGACAGTCCGCAAACTCAAGGTCAGTAAGATATTAGTTTATGGCAGGGTAGGGATGAACCTCATTTCTCCCGTGGTTGTCAAGAGGCTGCTGATCCCTAACAGCTAGCTCAAGCCGACAGATTCATTCCATGGGATTAACCCCGACAAAGGCCAACCAAAGGGAAAGATTACCTTGTCGGTTACATTCGGTGGAGAGCTCAACTACCAAACTGAAAAGGTCATATTCGATGTGGGCGAGCTCTTCCTTCCATACAATGGAATTCTTGGTCGCCCGGCCTTGGCAAAATTCATGGTAGCATCCCACTATGCTTACAATGTTCTGAAAATGCCAAGCCCCATGGGAGTGATCTCCATCCGTTTGACAAGAAGGACACCATCATTTGCATAGATAAGATGTATCGAGACGCGATAGCAGCTGAAGCCGCAGGATGACCCGCTTGTATCGGAAGCCAGAAGAAGGGGAAGAAGTCTAGCAGGAACACCGGCAAGGACTCCGGGAAGCGCGCCTCCATTGAGTGTGCTGCGCCCGTCGATGACCTTCCTTTGTCATCGAAGGACCCATTTCCCTTGCCACGCAGTGATCAGATAGTTGATGCCACTTCTGGGTGTGATCGACTTTCCTTCGTGGACGCATATTCCGGATACCACCAGATATTCATGGCCAAAGATGATGAGGAAAAGTTCACGTTCATAACTCCATGCAACACGTACTACTTCATACGAATGCCCTTCGGGTTAAAGAGTGTTGGTTCTACCTTTGCCAGGGCCGTGTAAATTGGATTCGGATCCCACGAGCACAGAAATGTGGAAGATTACATGGATGACATAGTGGTCAAGACTAGAGATGAAGCTACCCTCGTGCGAGACTGGAAGAGACCTTTGCGAACCTCTGCAAGATTAACCTGAAGCTCAACCCTAAGAAGTGTGTGTTTGGTGTCCCGTCCAGCAAGATACTTGGGTTCTTTGTGTCTGAGTGAGGAATCGAAGCCAATCCCGACAAGATGAAAGATATCATGCATATACAAGCCCCGAAGACAATCAAGGATGTGAGACGTCCGATCAGATGCGTTGTCGCGTTGAGACGTCCGACCGGATGCAGGCTAGCAAGAAGGGCTCCAAGGAGTTGGCGAAGAAGAAAGTGGTGCAGCGGTCAGTGTACTTTGTGTTGGAAATATGCCCTAGAGGCTATAATAAATTAGTTATTATTATATTTCTTAGTTCATGATAATCATTTATTATCCATGCTATAATTGTATTGATTGGATACATAGACAAAACTCTGTCCCTAGTAAGCCTCTAGTTGACTAGCTCGTTGATCAAAGATGGTCAAGGTTTCTTGACCATAGGCAAGTGTTGTCACTTGATAACAGTATCACATCATCAGGAGAATCATGTGATGGACTAGAGCCAAACTAATAGACGTAGCATGTTGATCGTGTCATTTTGTTGCTACTGTTTTCTGCGTGTCAAGTATTTGTTCCTATGACCATGAGATCGTATAACTCACTGACACCGGAGTAGTGCTTTGTGTGTATCAAACGTCGCAACGTAAGTGGGTGACTATAAAGATGCTCAGGTATCTCCGAAGGTGTTCGTTGAGTTAGTAAGGATCGAGACTGGGATTTGTCACTCCGTGTGAGGGAGAGGTATCTCGGGGCCCACTCAGTAATACAACATCACACACAAGCCTTGCAAGCAATGTGACTTAGTGTAAGTTGCGGGATCTTGTATTACGGAACGAGTAAAGAGACTTGCCGGTAAACGAGATTGAAATAGGTATGCGGATACTGACGATCGAATCTCGGGCAAGTAACATATCGAAGGACAAAGGGAATGACATACGGGATTATACGAATCCTTGGCACTGAGGTTCAAACGATAAGATCTTCATAGAATATGTAGGATCCAATATGGGCATCCAGGTCCCGCTATTGGATATTGACCGAGGAGTCACTCGGGTCATGTCTACATAGTTCTCGAACCCGCAGGGTCTACACACTTAAGGTTCGACATTGTTTTATGCGTATTTGAGTTATATGGTTGGTTACCGAATGTTGTTCGGAGTCCCGGATGAGATCACGGACGTCACGAGGGTTTCCGGAATGGTTCGGAACCGAAGATTGATATATAGGATGACCTCATTTGATTACCGGAAGGTTTTCGGAGTTACCGGGAATGTACCGGGAATGACGGATGGGTTCCGGGTGTTCACCGGGGGGGCAACTCACCCCGGGGAAGCCCATAGGCCTTGGGGTGGCGCACCAGCCCTTGGTGGGCTGGTGGGACAGCCCAAGAAGGCCCTATGCGCCATAGGAATAAAATCAAAGAGGAAAAAGAAAAAAAGAGGAGGTGGGAAAAAGGGGAAGGACTCCTCCTTCCAAACCTAGTTGGATTCGGTTTGGAAGGGGAGGACTCCCCCCCTTGGCTCGAACGACCCCCTTGGGGCTCCTTTAGCCCCAAGGCAAGGCTCCCCCTCTCCCACCTATATATATGGAGGTTTTAGGGCTTATTTGATACAACTTTGCCACGGCAGCCCGACCACATACCTCCACGGTTTTACCTCTAGATCGCGTTTCTCCGGAGCTCGGGCGGAGCCCTGCTGAGATTAGATCACCACCAACCTCCGGAGCGCCTTCACGCTGCCGGAGAACTCATCTACCTCTCCGTCTCTCTTGCTGGATCAAGAAGGCCAAGATCATCGTCGAGCTGTACATGTGCTGAACGCGGAGGTGCCGTCCGTTCGGCACTAGATCGTGGGACGGATCGCGGGACGGTTCGTGGGGCGGATCGCGGGACGTGAGGACGTTCCACTACATCAACCGCGTTCACTAACGCTTCTACTGTGCGATCTACAAGGGTACTTAGATCAGAAATCCCCTCTCGTAGATGGACATCACCATGATAGGTCTTCGTGCGCGTAGGAAATTTTTTGTTTCCCATGCGACGTTCCCCTACAGTGGCATCATGAGCTAGGTTCATGCGTAGATGTCTTCTCGAGTAGAACACAAAATTTTTTGTGGGCGGTGATGTGTGTTTTGCTGCCCTCCTTAGTCTTTTCTTGATTCTGCGGTATTGTTGGATTGAAGCGGCTTGGACCGACATTACTCGTACGCTTACGAGAGACTGGTTTCATCGCTACGAGTAACCCCGTTGCTCAAAGATGACTGGCAAGTGTCAGTTTCTCCAACTTTAGTTGAATCGGATTTGACCGAGGAGGTCCTTGTATAAGGTTAAATAGCAATTCATATATCTCCGTTGTGGTGTTTGCGTAAGTAAGATGCAATCCTACTAGATACCCATGGTCACCACGTAAAACATGCAACAACAAAATTAGAGGACGTCTAACTTGTTTTTGCAGGGTATGCTTGTGATGTGATATGGCCAACGATGTGATGTGATATATTGGATGTATGAGATGATCATGTTGTAATAGTTAATATCGACTTGCACGTCGATGGTACGGCAACCGGCAGGAGCCATAGGGTTGTCTTTAAACTAACGTTTGTGCTTGCAGATGTGTTTACTATATTGCTAGGACGTAGCTTTAGTAGTAATAGCATAAGTAGCACGACAACCCCGATGGAGACACGTTGATGGAGATCATGGTGTGACGCCGGTCACAAGAAGATCGTGCCGGTGCTTTGGTGATGGAGATCAAGAAGCACATGATGATGGCCATATCATGTCACTTATGAATTGCATGTGATGTTAATCCTTTACGCACCTTATCTTGCTTAGAACGACGGTAGCATTATGAGGTGATCTCTCACTAAAATTTCAAGACGAAATTGTGTTCTCCCCGACTGTGCACCGTTGCGACAGTTCTTCATTTCGAGACACCACGTGATGATCGGGTGTGATAGACTGAACGTTCACATACAACGAGTGCAAAACAGTTGCACACGCAGAACACTCGGGTTAAGCTTGACGAGCCTAGCATGTGCAGACATGGCCTCGGAACACATGAGACCGAAAGGTCGAGCATGAATCGTATAGTAGATATGATTAGCATAGAGATGCTTACCACTGAAACTATTCTCGACTCACGTGATGATCGGACTTGAGATAGTGGATTTGGATCATGTACCACTCAAATGACTAGAGAGATGTACTTTTTGAGTGGGAGTTCTTAAGTAATATGATTAATTGAACTAATTGTCATGAACATAGTCTAATGGTCTTTGTGAATTACGATGTAGCTTGCGCTATAGCTCTACTGTTTTTATATGTTCCTAGAGAAAATTTAGTTGAAAAATGATAGTAGCAAACTTTGCAGAGAATTGTCCTCGTTGCTGCGCAGAAGGCCTATGTCCTTAATGCACCACTCGGTGTGCTACACCTCGAGCGTCGTCTGTGGATGTTGTGAACATCCAACATACACGTTTCTGATGACTACACGATAGTTTAGTACAAAATACTTAATGGCTTAGAAGCAAGGCGCCGAAGACGTTTTGAAACGTCACGGAACATAAGAGATGTTCTAAAGAGATGAACTTGTGATTTCATGCTTGTGCCCTTGTTAAGAGGTATGAGACCTCCAGCAAGATTCTTTGTCCACAAAGTAAAGGAGAAAAGCTCAATCGTTGAGCGTGTGCTCAGATTGTCTGAGTACGACAATCGCTTGAATCAAGTGGGAGTTAATCTTCCAGATGAGATAGTGATAGTTCTCCAAAGACACTGCCACCAAGCTGTGAGAGCTTCGTGACGAACTATAACATATCAAGGATAGATACAATGATCCTTGAGCGATTCGTGATGTTTGACACTGTGAAAGTAGAAATCAAGAAGGAGCATCAATAGTTGACGGTTTGTAAAACCACTAAGTTTCAAGAAAGGCAAGGGCTAGAAGGGATACTTCGTGAAACGCCAAAACAGTTGTTGCACTAATGAAGAGACCCAAGATTAAACCCAAACCTGAGACTAAGTGCTTCTGTAATGAGGGGAACAGTCGAGGCGGAGCAAATCTAGATACTTGGTAGATAAGAAGGCTGGCAAAAGTCGAAAGAAGTATATTTGATATACATGATGTGTACTTTACTAGTACTCCTAGTAGCATGAGGGTATTGGATACCGGTTCGGTTGCTAAGTGATTAGTAACACGAAATGATAGCTGCGGCATAAACGGAGACTAGCTAAAGGCGAGGTGACGATACGTGTTGGAAGTGTTTCCAAGATTGATATGATCAAAACGTCGCACGCTCCCTCTACCATCGGGATTGGTGTTAATCCTAAATAATTGTTATTTGGTGCTTGCATTAAGCATGAACATGATTGGATCGTGTTTATTGCCATACGATTATTCATTTAAAGAGAATAATGGTTACTCTATTTGCTTGAATGATCACCTTCAATGGTTTATTGAATCTCGATCGTAGTGTTACACATGTTCATGATATTGGTGCCAAAAGATACGAGGTAATGATGATAGTACCACTTACTTGTGGCACTGCCGCTTGAGTCATGTTGGTATAAATTGCATGAAGAGGCTCCATGCTGATGGATCTTTATACTCACTTGATTTCGAATCACTAGTGACATGCAAATCATACCACATGAGCAAGGCCTTGTTTTCATTGAGATGAAACAAGATAGTAACTTGTTGGAAGTGATACATTTTGATGTATGCAGTCCAATGGGTGCTGAGGCACGCAGTGGATATCGTTATGTTCTTGCTTCAATGACGATTTGAGTAGATACAAGAGTATTTACTTAATGAATCACAAGTCTGAAATATTGAAAAGTTCAATTCTGTTTCGGAGTGAAGTTCGTCATAACAAGAGGATAAACAGTCTACTATATGATCATAGAAATGAATATCTGAGTTACGAATTTTGGTACGCAGTTAAGACAATGTGGAAATTGTTTCGCAGTTCATGCCACCTGGAACATCATAGTGTGATGATGTGTCTGAACGACATAGCCACGCACTATTTTGTATGGTGCATGCTATGATGTCTCTTATCGAATTACCACTATCGTTTATGGGTTATGCATTAGAGATAACCGCATTCACTTTAAATAGGGCACCACGTATTTCCGTTGAGATGACACAGTATAGACTGAGGTTTAGAGAAATCTAAACTGTCGTTTCTTGAAAGTTTGGGGCTTCGACACTTATGTGAAAAAAATTCAGTCTGATAAGCTCGAACCCAAAGCGGATAAATGCATCTTCATAGGATATCCAAAACAGTTGGGTACATCTCCTATCTCAGATCCGAAAGCAAAGTGTTTGTTTCTATAAACAGATCCTTTCTCGAGAAAAGGTTTCTCTCGAAAGAATTGAGTGGGAGGGTGGTAGAACTTGATGAGGTTATTGAACCATCACTTCAACCAGTGTGTAGCAGGGCGCAGGAAGTTGTTCCTGTGGCGCCTACACCAATTGAAGTGAAAGCTGATGATGGTGATCATCGAGCATCGGATCAAGTTACTACAAGCCTCGTAGGTTGACAAGGTCGCGTACTACTGCAGAGTGGTACGGTAACCCTATCTTGGAGGTCATGTTGTTGAGCAATAGTGAACCTACGAGTTATGGAGAAAGCAATGGTGGGCCCGGATTCCGACAAATGGCTGGAAGCCATGAAATCCGAGAGAGGATCCATGTATGAAAACAAAGTATAGACTTTGGAAGAACTACTTGATGGTCATAGGACTATTGAGTAAAGATGGATCTTTAAAAGGAAGACAAACGATGATGGTGATAAGTCACTATTAAGAAAAGCTCGACTTGTCGCAAAGATGTTTCCGACAAGATCAAACAGTTGACTATGATGAGACTTTCTCACTCGTAGCGATGCTAAAAGTCTGTTAGAATTATGTTAGTAGTTGTTGCATTATTTTTGAAATATTGCACATAGGATGTCAAATCATTGTTTCCTCGACGGTTTCCTTGAGCAAACATTGTATGTGATACAACGAAAAGGTTTTGTCGATCCTAAAGATACTAGCAAGTATGCAAGCTCCAGTGATCCTTCAATGGACTGGTGCAAGCATCTCGGAGTTGGAATATACACTTTGATGAGATGATCAAAGATTTTGGGTTTGTACAAGGTTTATGAGAAACTTGTATTTCCAAAGAAGTGAGTGGGAGCACTATAGAATTTCTGATAAGTATATGTGGTTGACATATTGTGGATCAGAAGTAATGTAGAATTTCTGTAAAGCATACAAGGTTGTTTGAAAGGAGTTTTCAAAGGAATACCTGGATTGCGCTACTTGAACGTTGAGCATCAAAGATCTATGGAGATAGATCAAGAGCGCTTAATGGAAGTTTCAACAAGATGCATGCCTTGACAAGTTTTTGAAAGAGTTCAAAATAGATCAGCAAAGAAGGAGTTCTTGGTTGCATTGTAAGGTGTGAATTTGAGTAAGACTCAAAACCCGACCACGCCAGAATAAAGAGAATATACGAAGGTCGTCTTCTATGCCTTAGCCGTAGACTTTAAAGTATGCCATGCTGAGTACCGCACCTGATGTGTGCCTTGCAGCAAGTCTGTTAAGAGGTACACAGAGTGATCCAGGATTGAATCACTGATCAGTGGTCAAAGTTATCCTTAGTAACTAAATAGACTAAGGAATTTTTCTCGATTATGGAGGTGGTTAAAGAGTTCGTCGTAAAGGGTTACGTCGATGCAAGCTTTGACACTAATCCAAATAACTATGAGTAGTGAAACGGATTCGTATAGTAGAGTAGATATTTGGAGCATTTCTGAATATCACGTAGTAGCAGCATCTATAAGATGACATAAAGATTTGTAAAGAACGCACGGATCTGAAAGTTCCAGAACCATTGACTAAAACCTCTCTCACGAGCAAGATATGATCAGACCCCATAACTATATGGGTGTTGGATTCGTTGGAATCACATGGTGATGTGAACTAGATTATTGACTCTAGTGCAAGTGGGAGACTGTTGGAAATATGCCCTAGAGGCAATAATAAATTATTTATTATTATATTTCTTAGTTCATGATAATCGTTTATTATCCATGCTATAACTGTATTGATTGGAAACACAGTGCATGTGTGGATACATAGACAAAACTCTGTCCCTAGTAAGCCTCTAGTTGACTAGCTCGTTGATCAAAGATGGTCAAGCTTTCCTGACCATAGGCAAGTGTTGTCACTTGATAACGGGATCACATCATTAGGAGAATCATGTGATGGACTAGACCCAAACAAATAGACGTAGCATGTTGATCGTGTCATTTTGTTGCTACTGTTTTCTGCGTGTCAAGTATTTGTTCCTGTGACCATGAGATCGTATAACTCACTGACACCGGAGGAGTGCTTTGTGTGTATCAAACGTCGCAACGTAACTGTGTGACTATAAAGATGCTCTACAGGTATCTCCGAAGGTGTTCGTTGAGTTAATATGGATCGAGACTGGGATTTGTCACTCCGTGTGACGGAGATATATCTCAGGGCCCACTCGGTAATAGAACATCACACACAAGCCTTGCAAGCAATGTGACTTAGTGTAAGTTGCGGGATCTTGTATTACGGAACGAGTAAAGAGACTTTCCGGTAAACGAGATTGAAATAGGTATGCGGATACTGACGATCGAATCTCGGGCAAGTAACATACCGAAGGACAAAGGGAATGACATACGGGATTATATGAATCCTTGGCACTGAGGTTCAAACGATATGATCTTCATAGAATATGTAGGATCCAATATGGGCATCCAGGTCCCGTTATTGGATATTGACCGAGGAGTCACTCGGGTCATGTCTACATAGTTCTCGAACCCGCAGGGTCTGCACACTTAAGGTTCGACGTTGTTTTATGCGTATTTGAGTTATATGGTTGGTTACCGAATGTTGTTCGGAGTCCCGGATGAGATCATGGACATCACAAGGGTTTCCAGAATGGTCCTGAAACGAAGATTGATATATAGGATGACCTCATTTGATTACCGGAAGGTTTTCGGAGTTACCGGGAATGTATCGGGAATGACGAATGGGTTCCGGGTGTTCACCGGGGGGGCAACCCACCCCGGGGAAGCCCATATGCCTTGGGGGTGGCGCACCAGCCCTTGGTGGGCTGGTGCGACAGCCCAAGAAGGCCCTATGCGCCATAGGAAGAAAATCAAAGAGGAAAAAGAAGAAAAAAAGAGGAGGTGGGAAAAAGGGGAAGGACTCCTCCTTCCAAACCTAGTTGGATTCGGTTAGGAAGGGGAGGACTCCCCCCCCTTGGCTCGGCCGACCCCCTTGGGGCTCCTTGAGCCCCAAGGCAAGGCTCCCCCTCTCCCACCTA
Organism: Hordeum vulgare subsp. vulgare; assembly: GCF_904849725.1. Taxonomy (NCBI): domain Eukaryota; kingdom Viridiplantae; phylum Streptophyta; class Magnoliopsida; order Poales; family Poaceae; genus Hordeum; species Hordeum vulgare. The sequence goes on along the minus strand of NC_058524.1, from coordinate 115,509,028 downwards.
TATATACGGAGGTTTTAGGGCTGATTTGATACAACTTTGCCATGGCAGCCCGACCACATACCTCCACGGTTTTACCTCTAGATCGCGTTTCTGCGGAGCTCGGGCGGAGCCCTGCTGAGGTTAGATCACCACCAACCTCCGGAGCGCCATCACTCTGCCGAAGAACTCATCTACCTCTCCGTCTCTCTCGCTGGATCAAGAAGGCCGAGATCATCGTCGAGCTGTACGTGTGCTGAACACGGAGGTGCCGTCCGTTCGGCACTAGATCGTGGGACGGATCGCGGGACGGTTCGCGGGGCGGATGGAGGGATGTGAGGACGTTCCACTACAACAACCGCGTTCACTAACGCTTCTGCTGTGCGATCTACAAGGGTATGTAGATCGGAAATCCCCTCTCGTAGATGGACATCACCATGATAGGTCTTCGTGCGCGTAGGAAAATTTTTGTTTCCCATGCGATGTTCCCCTACACTTTGTCAGCTTCCTGTTATAGGGTTTTAGATCAAGGCACTCTGGAGTACAAAAGCTTATCTCTGGCCTCATCGTTGCCTCGAGGAAGCTGCACCACTACTTCTAAGCCCATGAGATCACGGGTGTCACCCATTTCCGAGTACAATGCATCTTGAAGAACCCCTAAGCCACATGCAAGACAGTCGAGTGGGCGCTGGAGCTGTCAAGTTTTGGGTTGAAGTACGAAAGCACTTCCTCCATCTAGAGAAGAGCACTAGAGGAGTTCATTGCCGAATGGACGCCCACACTAGGCGAAGAAGTACAAGAAACCATTCTCCCCGACACGGAAACACCCAAGGAATGGGTCATGTATTTTGATGGTGCCTTCTCACTCCGGGGTGTCGGGACAGGTGTACTCCTCGTCGCCCCCACCGGAGAGCACCTCAAATACGTGGTCCAAATGCATTTTCCCTAGGAAGAAGCTACCAACAACACCGCCGAATATGAAGGGCTCCTTGCGGGACTCAGAATTGTGTTGGAGTTAGGGATCAAGAAGCTGATCATCAGAGGGGACTCCCAGCTTGTGGTGAAGCGGTTCAACAAAGATTATCGGAAACCATTGATGGAGGCCTACATAGAGGAAGTGAGGAAGTTGGAAGAATGCTTTGACGGGCTGCAGTCAGAACATGTGCCGCGTGCAGAAAACAACATTGCCGATCTCCTGTCAAAGTGTGCCGCGCAGAAGCTCCTTGTGGAACCAGGGTTTTTTGTACTTCACCTCACTCAACCGTTTGTATCCCCCTCAACGATGACCAAGAAGAAAAGAAAACAAAACTCCAGCAAACATTTCCCGGCAAAGCTTCCTAAATCCCGCGGTAAAGAAGTTGCCGGAGGCGGTCCTGTTTCGCCTGATGAGATGGTCCCTCCCGCGGAACCCTAGGTTCTTGCGGTAGAGGCAAGCGCTCCCACGAATGCGGAGATGTCTTTGTTGGAAATATGCCCTAGAGGCAATAATAAAATGGTTATTATCATATTTCCTTGTTCATGATAATCGTCTATCGTTCATGCTATAATTGTATTAACAGGAAACAGTAATACATGTGTGAATGAATAGATCACAATGTGTCCCTAGCAAGCCTCTAGTTGGCTAGCTCGTTAGTCAATAGATGATCATGGTTTCCTGATCATGGGCATTAGATGTCATTGATAACGGGATCACATCATTGGGAGAATGATGTGATGGACAAGACCCAATCCTAAGCCTAGCACTAGATCGTATTGTTCGTGTGTTAATGCTTTTCTAATGTCAAGTATCTTTTCCTTCGACCGTGAGATTGTGCAACTCACGGATACCGAAGGAGTGCTTTGGGTGTATCAAACGTCACAACGTAACTGGGTGACTATAAAGGTGCACTACGGGTACCTCCGAAAGTGTCTGTTGGGTTGGCACGAATCGAGATCGGGATTTGTCACTCCGTGTGACGGAGAGGTATCTCTGGTCCCACTCGGTAGAACATCATCATGAGCTCAATGTGACTAAGGAGTTAGTCACACGATGACGTGCTACGGAACGAGTAAAGAGACTTACCGGTAACGAGATTGAACAAGGTATAGGTATACCGACGATCGAATCTCGGGCAAGTTCTATACCGACAGACAAAGGGAATCGTATACGGGATTGATTGAATCCTTGACATCGTGGTTCATCCGATGAGATCATCGTGGAGCTAGTGGGAGCCACCATGGGTATCCAGACCCCGCTGATGGTTATTGGCCAGAGAGGTGTCTCGGTCATGTCTGACTGTCTCCCGAACCCGTAGGGTCTACACACTTAAGGTTCGATGACGCTAGGGTTATAGGGAATTGTTGTACGAGGTTACTGAAAGTTGTTCGGAGTCCCGGATGAGATCCCGGACGTCACGAGGAGCTCCGGAATGGTCCGGAGGTAAAGATTGATATATAGGACGGATGGTTTTGGACACCGGAAGTGTTTCGGGCGTCACCCGTAACGTACCGGGACCACCGGAACCACCAAAGGGGGGCAACGACCCCAAGAGGCTAGATGGGCTAAGTGCGGGAGGGAACCAGCCCCTAGGTGGGCTGGTGCGCCTCCCACACCCAGCCCAATGCGCAAGTGGTGGGGAGAGGGGGCAACCCTAGGCGCAGGTGGGCCTTAGGCCCACCAGGTGGTGCGCCACACCCCCTCCCACCCTAGCCGCCGCCCCCCTCTCCCATCTGGTGACCGCCGGCCCCTAGGGAGGGAACCCTAGGGGTGGCGCAGCCCTCCCCCTCCTCCTATAAATAGAGAGGGGTTTTGGCCATTGAGAGACACTGTTTCATCTCTCTCTCGGCGCAGCCCTGCTCCTCTCCCTCCTCCTCTCTGCCGGCGCTTGGGGAAGACCTGCCGGGAGACCTCGTCTCTCCACCGACACCACGTCGTCGTGTTGCTGGACTTCTTCCCCAACCTCTCCCTCCTCCTTGTTGGATCAAGGTGTGGGAGACGTCACCGGGTTGCACGTGTGTTGAACGCGGAGGTGCCGTTGTTCGACACTAGATCGAAATCGCCGCGAGTACGACTCCATCAACCGCGTTCTAGCAACGCTTCCGCTTAGCGATCTTCAAAGGTATGAAGATGCTCTTACCCCTCTCTCGTTGCTGGTCTCTCCACAGGAAGATCTGAACATGCGTAGGAAAATTTTGAATTTATGCTACGTTACCCAACAGTGGCATCCAAGCCAGGTTTTCTATGCGTAGATTCTATGCACGAGTAGAACACAAAAGTTGTGGGCGATGGTTTGTCAATTTGCTTGCCGTTACTAGTCTTATTTTTTCCGGCGGTATTGTGGGATGAAGCGGCCCGGACCGACCTTAGACGTACGCTTACGTGAGACTGGTTCCACCGACAAACACGCACATCGTGCATAAAGGTGGCTAGCGGGTGTCTGTCTCTCCTACTCTAGTCGGATTGGATTTGATGAAAAGGGTCCTTATGAAGGGTAAATAGCTTTGGCATATCATCGTTGTGGCTGTCACGTAGGTAAGAAGGCGTTCTTTCTAGAAACCCAAATCAGCCACGTAAAACTTGCAACAACAATTAGAGGACGTCTAACTTGTTTTTGCAGGGTTTGACATGTGATGTGATATGGCCAAAGTTGTGATGTTGCATGTATGATGTATGAGATGATCATGTTATTGTAACAGGTTTCACGACTTGCATGTCGATGAGTACGACAACCGGCAGGAGCCATAGGAGTTGTCTTAATTTATTGTATGAGATGCAACGCCATGTGCTTACTACTTTTACTTCATTGCTAACGGTTAGCCATAGTAGTAGTGATAGTAGTAGTTGGCGTGACGACTTCACGGAGACACGATGATGGAGATCATGGTGTCACGCCGGTGACGATGATGATCATGCGATGCCTGAAGATGGAGATCGAAAGAGCAAAGATGATAATGGCCATATCATGTCACTATATGATTGCATTGTGATGTTTATCATGTTTTACATCTTATTGCTTAAAACGACAGTAGCATAATAAGATGATCCCTCTTAAAAATTCGAGAACGTATTCCCCTAAGTGTGCACCATTGTGAAGGTTCGTTGTCTCGAAGCACCACATGATGATCGGGTGTGATAGATTCTAACGTTCGCATACAACGGGTGTAAGCCAGATTTACACACGCGAAACACCTAGGTTGACTCGACGAGCTTAGCATGTACAGACATGACCTCGAATACAAGAGACCGAAAGGTCGAAGTTGAGTCGTATGGTTGAATACGATCAGCATGAAGTTGCTCACCATGGTGACTAGTCCGTCTCACGTGATGATCGGACACGGGTTAGTCAACATGGATCATGTATCACTTAGATGACTAGAGGGATGTCGATTTAAGTGGGAGTTCATACTTAATTTGATTAAATGAACTTAATTGTCATGAACTTAGTCTAAAAGTTGTCTTTACAAATATTGTAGATGTCCAACGTCAACCTCAACTTCAACGCATTCCTAGAGAAAAACAAGCTGAAAGATGATGGTAGCAACTATGCGGACTGGGTTCGCAACCTGAAGCTCATCCTTGAAGCAGCTAAAAAGGCTTATGTCCTTAATGCGCCGCTAGGTGACCCTCCCGCTCCCGCAGCAGCCCAGGACATTCTAAACGTCTGGCAAGCGCGGAGTGATGACTACTCTCTGGTCAGGTGTGGCATGTTATACAGTTTAGAAACGGGGCTCCAAAGACGTTTTGAGCAACACGGGGCATATGAGATGTTCCAGGAGCTGAAGCTAGTTTTTCAAGCTCATGCCCGTGTCGAGAGATATGAAGTCTCCGACAAGTTCTTCAGCTGTAAGATGGAGGAGAACAGTTCTGTCAGTGAGCACATACTCAAAATGTCTCGGTTACACGGTCGTCTGACTTCACTTGGAGTCGAACTTCCGGATGATGCTATCATTGACATAATCCTCCAGTCTCTCCCACCAAGCTACAAAGGCTTTGTGCTTAACTACAACATGCAAGGGATGGAGAAAACCATTCTCGAGTTGTACTCGATGCTCAAGTCTGCAGAAGTAGAAATCAAGAAGGAGCATCAAGTGTTGATGGTCAACAAGACCACTAGTTTCAAGAAAGGCAGGGGTAAGAAGAACTTCAAGAAAGACGGCAAAGCTGTTGCCGCGCCCGATAAGCCAGATGCCGGGAAGAAGAAAAAGAACGGACCCAAGCCTGAGACTGAGTGCTTCTATTGCAAGGAAAAGGGTCACTGGAAGCGGAACTGCCCCAAATACTTAGCGGACAAGAAGGCCGACAACGTTAAAGGTATATGTGATATACATGTTATTGATGTGTACCTTACCAGCGCTCGTAGTAGCTCCTGGGTATTTGATACCGGTGCTGTTGCTCACATTTGCAACTCAAAGCAGGAACTGCGGAATAAGCGGAGACTGGCCAAGGACGAGGTGACGATGCGCGTCGGGAATGGTTCAAAGGTCGATGTGATCGCCGTTGGCACGCTACCTCTACATCTACCGTCGGGATTAGTTTTAAACCTTAATAATTGTTATTTAGTACCAGCTTTAAGCATGAACATTGTATCAGGGTCTTGCTTAATGCGAGACGGCTACTCATTTAAGTCAGAGAATAATGGTTGTTCTATTTATATGAGTGATATGTTTTATGGTCATGCTCCACTGGTGAATGGTTTATTCTTGATGAATCTCGATCTTGATGTTACACATATTCATAGTGTGAGTACCAAAAGATGCAAAGTTGATAATGATAGTCCCACATACTTGTGGCACTGCCGCCTTGGTCATATCGGCGTTAAGCGCATGAAGAAGCTCCATACTGATGGACTGCTAGAGTTTCTTGACTTTGAATCATTTGACACATGCGAACCGTGCCTCATGGGCAAGATGACTAAGACTCCATTCTCAGGAATAATGGAGAGAGCAACCGACTTATTGGAAAAAATACATACTGATGTGTGTGGTCCAATGAATGTTGAAGCTCGTGGTGGTTATCGTTATGTTCTCACTCTCACCGATGATTTGAGTAGGTATGGGTATATCTACTTGATGAAGCACAAATCTGAGACGTTTGAAAAGTTCAAGGAATTTCAGAGTGAGGTTGAGAATCAACGTGACAGAAAAATTAAATGTCTACGATCTGATCGTGGAGGAGAATATTTGAGTCACGAGTTTGGCACACACCTAAGAAAGTGTGGAATCGTTTCACAACTGACGCCGCCTGGCACACCGCAGCGCAACGGAGTGTCTGAACGTCGTAATCGCACTTTATTAGATATGGTGCGATCTATGATGTCTCTCACCGACTTACCGCTATCATTTTGGGGATACGCATTAGAAACTGCAGCATTCACTTTAAATAGGGCACCGTCTAAATACGTTGAGACGACACCGTATGAACTATGGTTTGGCAGGAAACCTAAGTTGTCGTTTCTTAAAGTTTGGGGCAGTGATGCTTATGTGAAGAAACTTCAACCAGAAAAGCTCGAACCCAAAGCGGAGAAATGCGTATTCATAGGATACCCTAAGGAAACTATTGGGTATACCTTCTATCTTAGATCCGAAGGTAAAACCTTTGTTGCCTAGAACGGATCCTTTCTAGAGAAAGAGTTTCTCTCGAAAGAAGTAAGTGGGAGGAAGGTAGAACTTGATGAGGTAATTACACCCCCTCTCGAACAGGAAAGTAGCGCAGCGCAAGAAGTTGTTCCTGTGGCGCCTACACCGACTGAAGAGGAAGTTAATGATAATGATCATGAAGCTTCGGTTCAAGTTACTACTGAACTGCGAAGGTCCACAAGGGTACGCTCCGCACCAGAGTGGTACGGCAACCCTGTGATGGAAATCATGTTGTTAGACAACGGTGAACCTTCGAACTATGAAGAAGCGATGACGGGCCCGGATTCCAACAAATGGCTTGAGGCCAAGAAATCCGAGATAGGATCCATGTATGAGAACAAAGTATGGACTTTGGTGGACTTTCCCGATGACCGGCGAGCCATAGAAAATAAATGGATCTTCAAGAAGAAGACTGATGCAAACGGTAATGTAACCATTTACAAAGCTCGACTTGTCGCAAAGGGTTTTCGACAAATTCAAGGAGTTGACTACGAAGAGACTTTCTCTCCCGTAGCGAAGCTGAAATCAGTCCGAATCATGTTAGCAATTGCCACCTTTTATGATTATGAAATTTGGCAAATGGACGTCAAAACGGCGTTCCTTAACGGGAACCTTAAGGAAGAGTTGTATATGATGCAACCAGAAGGTTTTGTCGACCCTAAGGGTGCTAACAAAGTGTGCAAGCTCCAGCGCTCCATCTATGGGCTGGTGCAAGCATCTCGGAGTTGGAACATTCGCTTTAATGAGGTGATTAAAGCGTTTGGGTTCATACAGGTTTACGGAGAAGCCTGTGTGTACAAGAAAGTGAGTGGGAGCTCTGTAGCTTTCCTCGTACTATATGTGGATGACATATTATTGATGGGGAATAATATAGAGATGTTGGAGAGCATAAAGGCCTATTTGAACAAGAGTTTTTCAATGAAGGACATTGGAGAAGCTGCATACATATTAGGCATCAAGATCTATAGAGATAGATCGAGACGCCTCATAGGTCTTTCGCAAAGTACATACCTTGACAAGATATTGAAGAAGTTCAATATGGAAAACTCAAAGAAAGGGTTCTTGCCAGTTTTGCAAGGTATGAGATTGAGTAAGACTCAGTCGCCGACCACGGCAGCAGATAGAGAGAAGATGAGTTCTGTCCCCTACGCTTCAGCCGTGGGCTCTCTAATCTATGTCATGCTGTGTACCAGACCTGATATAAACCTTGCCATAAGTTTGGTAGGGAGGTACCAAAGTGATCCCGGTACGGAACACTGGATAGCAGTCAAGAATATCCTTAAGTACCTGAAAAGGACTAAGGAAATGTTTCTCGTTTATGGAGGTGACGAAGAGCTCGTCGTAAAGGGTTACGTCGACGCTAGCTTCGACACAGATCCGGATGACTCTAAGTCTCAGACCGGATACGTATATGTGTTGAATGGTGGGGCAGTGAGCTGGTGCAGCAGCAAGCAAGAAGTCGTGGCAACATCTACATGTGAAGCGGAGTACATAGCTGCTTCAGAAGCGGCTCATGAAGGAATTTGGATGAAGGAGCTCATCACCGACCTTGGAGTGGTTACAAGCGCGTCGGGTCCTATGACACTCTTCTGTGATAACACTGGAACCATTGCCATAGCCAAGGAGCCCAGGTTTCACGGGAAGACGAAGCACATCAAGCGCCGCTACAACTCCATCCACGACCATGTCCAGAGTGGAGTGATAGATATTTGTAAAGTACACACGGATCTGAATATTGCAGACCCGTTGACTAAACCTCTTCCACGAGCAAAACATGATCAACACCATAATGCTATGGGTGTTCGATACATCACAATGTAACTAGATTATAGACTCTAGTGCAAGTGGGAGACTGTTGGAAATATGCGCTAGAGGCAATAATAAAATGGTTATTATCATATTTCCTTGTTCATGATAATCGTCTATCGGTCATGCTATAATTGTATTAACAGGAAACAGTAATACATGTGTGAATGAATAGATCACAATGTGTCCCTAGCAAGCCTCTAGTTGGCTAGCTCGTTAGTCAATAGATGATCATGGTTTCCTGATCATGGGCATTAGATGTCATTGATAACGGGATCACATCATTGGGAGAATGATGTGATGGACAAGACCCAATCCTAAGCCTAGCACTAGATCGTATTGTTCGTGTGCTAATGCTTTTCTAATGTCAAGTATCTTTTCCTTCGACCGTGAGATTGTGCAACTCACGGATACCGTAGGAGTGCTTTGGGTGTAACAAACGTCACAACGTAACAGGGTGACTATAAAGGTGCACTACGGGTACCTCCGAAAGTGTCTGTTGGGTTGGCACGAATCGAGATCGGGATTTGTCACTCCATGTGACGGAGAGGTATCTCTGGGCCCACTCGGTAGAACATCATCATGAGCTCAATGTGACTAAGGAGTTAGTCACACGATGACGTGCTACGGAACGAGTAAAGAGACTTACCGGTAACGAGATTGGACAAGGTATAGGTATACCAACGATCGAATCTCGGGCAAGTTCTATACCGACAGACAAAGGGAATCGTATACGGGATTGATTGAATCCTTGACATCGTGGTTCATCCGATGAGATCATCGTGGAGCTAGTGGGAGCCACCATGGGTATCCAGACCCCGCTGATGGTTATTGGCCAGAGAGGTGTCTCGGTCATGTCTGCCTGTCTCCCGAACCCGTAGGGTCTACACACTTAAGGTTCGATGACGCTAGGGTTATAGCGAATTGTTGTACGAGGTTACCGAAAGTTGTTCGGAGTCCCGGATGAGATCTCGGACGTCACGAGGAGCTCCGGAGTGGTCCGGAGGTAAAGATTGATATATAGGACGGATGGTTTTGGACACCGGAAGTGTTTCGGGCGTCACCGGTAACGTACCGGGACCACCGGGACCACCGGAGGTGGTCCCGGGGGACCAACGAAGGGGGACAACGTCCGCAAGAGGCTAGATGGGCTAAGTGCGGGAGGGAACCAGCCCCTAGGTGGGCTGGTGCGCCTCCCACACCCAGCCCAATGCGCAAGTGGTGGGGAGAGGGGGCAACCCTAGGCGCAGGTGGGCCTTAGGCCCACCAGGTGGTGCGCCACACCCCCTCCCACCTGAGCTGCCGCCCCCTCTCCCATTTGGTGGCTGCCGGCCCCTAGGGAGGGAACCCTAGGGGTGGCGCAGCCCTCCCCCTCCTCCTATAAATAGAGAGGGGTTTTGGCCATTAAGAGACACCGTTTCATCTCTCTCTCGGCGCAGCCCTGCTCCTCTCCCTCCTCCTCTCTGCCGGCGCTTGGCGAAGCCCTGCCGGGAGACCTCGTCTCTCCATCGACACCACGCCGTCGTGTTGCTGGACTTCTTCCCCAACCTCTCCCTCCTCCTTGCTGGATCAAGGTGCGGGAGACGTCACCGGGCTGCACGTGTGTTGAACGCGGAGGTGCCGTTGTTCGGCACTAGATCGGAATCGCCGCGAGTACGACTCCATCAACCGCGTTCTAGCAACGTTTCCGCTTAGCGATCTTCAAAGGTATGAAGATGCTCTTACCCCTCTCTCGTTGCTGGTCTCTCCATAGGAAGATCTGAACATGCGTAGGAAATTTTTTAATTTATGCTACGTTACCCAACAGTCTTTAATCCTTGTCGTCGAGCCACATGCTCCAACTTGGGTCCAGCAGACGGTCCAATTCCTTCAGACAGGAGAACTTCCCGAAGAACAATAAGAGGCCGAAAGAGTAGCCCATCGGTCTAGTATGTACCAGTTTGTCCCCAACACTATGTATAGAAGGAGACCCAATGGTGTGAAATTAAGGTGCATCTGCCAGGAAGAAGTACTAAAGCTGTTGGCAGAGATTCACGGAGGCACGTGTGGGTCGCACATATGATCAAGGGCCCTTGTCAGGAAAGCTTTCTGCCAGGGTTTCTATTGGCCCACAACCCTACAAGATGCAACTGAGATAGTCACCAAGCGTGAAGCCTACCAGTTCCATTCCAAGAACATCCATCAGCCAGCGCAAGCCCTCCAAACGATCCCTCTATCCTAGCCACTCTCTGTCTCGGGGCTCGATATCTTGGGCCCGTTCCCCCATGCTGTCGCAGGTTTCGAGTTCTTGTATGTAACAATCGACAAGTTCACTAAATGACCTGAGGTGGAGCCAGTGAGAAATGTGACCATGCAGTCAGCTATCAAGTTCATTAAGAGACTGGTGTGCCGCTTTGGAGTACCCAACAGAATAATCACTGACAACGACACCCAGTTCAGGAGCGCATATTCATGCAGTACGTCCAAAGCCTTGGAAGCAAGCTCTCCTTCACCTCTGTTGCACACCCAAATAGCAATGGGAAAGTTTAGAGGATGAATGTTGGAGTGTTGCGAGGGTCGGGACAAGAACTTTTGATACACTATGAAGATGCGGCAAACATTGCATTGATGAGCTGTCGGTGGTTCTTTGGTCCCTCAAAACGACACCAAATCAAGATACCAGACATACATCTTTCTCCCTAGTATATGGGGCCGAAGCAGTTACCCCCACGGAACTCATATACAGGTCACCTCGAGTGCTTGCCTACGATGAAGTGGAGAAACATCAGCTGCGGCATGACGATGTCGCGCTCCTCAAGGAAGATCGTCTCTGGGCTGCTACGCGTGTTGCGCGCTACCAGCAGGCCTGCGCTGCTACCATGGACGCAGGGTCCATGCCCGGAGCTTTCGAAAAGGCGACCTTGTCCTTAGGCGCGTTCAGTCCACCAAGGGTTCCAACAAGCTGACGCCAAAGTGGGAAGGCCCTTAGCGGATAGTACAAGTCACCAGACCTGGCGCAGTCCGTGTGGAGACCGAAGATGGCATCAAAGTGCTTAACTCATGGAATATTGAGCATCTTCGTAAGTTCTACCCGTATGGCGCGGCTGTCGGGCCCAGTCCCTGACAACCACCTTTTGTACAAGCCTTGTCGAAGTTGCGTGCAACCCTTTGTACAAAGCCAATCACAGACCCTACCCATAAATAAAGCTAGGCATTGCATCATATCATCATTTGCATATGCATCATGCATTACACATTTACTTGTGTTATGATGTTACTACTTCCCTAGTTTACGAGTTATTAAGAGTGCCTCATGGACTTGTGATCCTTGTTACCGGGTCTCCCCACTCTTCAAGAGGGCGGAGCCTCTCTTTTTCTTTGTATGTTTTGCCTCTAGGTGAATGGAAGAGAGTGCAGAGGAAAGGACGAGGAACCAACGCACCTTCAAGGGGTCTCCCCCCAAGGGGATATGTTTAAACTACCTTATCTTAAGTGTGGTTCCGTTCCTTTCTTTAAGGAAATTCTTGCCGCTCCTTTTTTAATTGTGTGCAATGGAACTCTCTGCATAATAGGGACCCTTGTCGGGACGAGCCGTCTTTTGTCTCTCGTCGCTTATTAGCCTCGGGGGAAGGACCACACCGATACCGATAAGGGGCCTTGCCGGGGGAGGATGATCGTCTGTCTCCAGGGGACTTGCTACCCGTACGACACTTGCGCTTCACGCCAACCCGGCAAGGAACCCTGTGCGGCAGAAACATACTCCCTCCGTTCCTAAATATAAGTCTTTTATAGGTTCCACTAATGGACTACATACGGATGTATATAGACATACTTTAGAGTATAGATTCACTTATTTTGCTTCGTATGTAGACACCTAGTGAAATCTCTTAAAAGACTTATATTTAGGAACGGAGGGAGTACAACACACTACGGATAGAAGGATGAAGGGATGGTACTTGGGAAAGATGAACGACGATCATTTTATTCATTTCTTCAGTACAAGATGGATAAAATAGATTAAATTTCCCCTAGTAAAAATTTAGCGAAAGACTAGAACCTTTTTCTTTATAAAAAGATAAGTGCCCCATAATGCCCTTCTTGTCCCTCTCCTCTCAGGGATCGGATGGATGAGAAGAAGAAGGCATGGAGAGGCCCGAATAGAAGCCGAGCCTGACCCCGCAGGGACCAGGCGGACGAGGCCCGGCGCACCCACCGGTGGTGAAGAGGAAGCCGAAGTCCACGAGGCCTGCCGAGGCCCAGCTAAAGATGAGGCAACGTCCGGGCCACGGAGCCCCGGCAAGAACCTCTTGCCGGGGGCATGAGCTGACGGTGATGGTGTGACCGGTGGAACACTGATCAGCTAGAGCCCGAGCCGTCGTACTCCGACTTGACGATTGGGGACTCGCTGTCGCCATCCTCGTGAGCACTATCCTCCTCGTCACTGTCGCTCGAGGAGGAACTTTCGGCGTCACCCGAAGTTGTTTTGAAGCAGCCAAGACGAGCTCCCGAGTGCCCATAGATCTTGACGGAAAGTGTGTCAGCCTCCACCAGCTTGAAGCGAATAACATTCCCCGCCATGAAGTTATGGGCACGCGCGAAGGTCTTCAACCCGCACCTCAAGAACATGACACGGGGCGCTGGATATTCAACGTCCGCATACACGACACCTTTGCGGCAATCGTGTACGCGGAGCCACACTCCATGCGGCTTGTCAACCCCCATCACCTTAGCAAAAGGGCGAGGGAGGCTCAGACGGCTGCGAGGAGGACTGTGCAGCCTAACGACGAACTCCAGTGCCATGCCTTCGGTGTGTCCCGGCAACAGCGGCGCCGGCGTCACCGGAGGAGGGTCGGGCATAATGCTTCATCCCCGTCCGCCACGAGCTCCTCGGAGGCCCCGAGACCTTCCAGCGCCCCCGCCTCAAGCACTCGTGCCAACCTCCGGCTCCCCAACTGAAGCGACTGCATGATTCGAACGGGAAGCTCTTGCTGCACCCACGGAGGATGGGGGACGCCCACGCTTCCCCACCATGGCCAATAAATGAAGCCACCTCAAAGAGCCAGAAAGGAAGAGTAAACCGGGCAACCCTAGGTTGGAGAAGAGGAGAAGGGTGGATGAGCATCATCTACCGCACCCCTCCCGCTTTTATAGGGAGGGCGCGAGGAGGGGGGCTCTCGTACACTGCAAGGGGCGCCACCCATCTCCACCTATGACATTGCCCACCCTCATGGGCGGATAGGTAACCACCCCATCAATCCAATCCACGACATTGTGGCTTCTGCCACAGCCATGCCTTTAAGCCACGTGCACCTGCCGCGAGATTCGCGCAATGCATGCGGCGCGCGTGGCGGAAACGGCCTGAAGTGGTGGGGCGGCGCAGAAGAGAGGGTTGGAGGTTACCTCTTTGCGGATTTCACGCCCGTGCACGAACTTTGGGCCTGACCCAACATCATAGGCGAGCGCATATGGGCCACGCCCCGAGGCTCATGTCGGTGCACTATTAATGGGGTACCTAGTGCCCTTGACTTGTGCACAAGCCTTGAGAGCATAACCCCTCAAGAAAAATCGCCAACCCAAGAAAAGAGCCGGGACCAGATGCTGGCAAGACCTACACCAACAGCCCAAGACATGCCAAGAACCCTTGGCACGTGCCAGGGATGAAGGCACAAGCATCATCACCAAGACCCGACAAGGCACCTCCTGGGCAAGTGCAAACCAACCTGCCACAGCTCCACCTCATCGCTACACGAGTCACTGGTCGATGAGGTTTCGAGCTCCCACATGGCTAGGTGGCTCTCGCTGGATACGTGGCGGCGCGCCAAAAGACATGTTGCAGCCTGTTGACACCCGTCCACACACGTGCCAAGACCCCAAGCCATGGCCAGCTCATAGGTGGCACAAGCCTGCCAGGAACGCACCCCCGCTCGCCACCTAAGGCCGCATTTATTACATTTTGTCATAAGTGCCAGAGTTAGTTATGGTAGCACAGATAGCTATCTGATCATGTCAGTTGCCACTATGGACGCCCCTTGAGCTATAAAAGGAGGCCTGAGGCAACCTGACAAAGGATTTAGATCTTTGGATATTCGAACACTTGGAGATTCGATGTTGGGGAACGTCGCATGGGAAACAAAACTTTAACTACGCGCACGAAGACCTATCATGGTGATGTCCATCTACGAGAGGGGATATTTGATCTATGTACCCTTGTAGATCGCACAACAGAAGTGTTAAGAAACGCGGTTGATGTAGTGGAACGTCCTCACGTCCCTCGATCCGCCCCGCGAACCGTCCCGCGATCCGTCCCACGATCGAGTGCCGAACGGACGGCACCTCCGTGTTCCGCACACGTACAGCTCGACGATGATCTTGGCCTTCTTGATCCAGCAAGAGAGACAGAGAGGTAGATGAGTTCTCCGGCAGCGTGACGGCGCTCCGGAAGTTGGTGGTGATCTAATCTCAGCAGGGCTCCGCCCGAGCTCCGCAGAAACGCGATCTAGAGGTAAAACCGTGGAGATATGTGGTCGGGTTGCCGTGGCAAAGTTGTGTCAAATCAGCCCTAAAACCTCCGTATATATAGGTGGGAGAGGGGGAGCCTTGCCTTGGGGCTCAAGGATCCCCAAGGGGTTCGGCCGAGCCAAGGGGGGGAGTCCTCCCCTTCCAAACCGAATCCAACTAGGTTTGGAAGGAGGAGTCCTTCCCCTTTTTCCCACCTCCTCTTTTTTTTCTTTTCCTCTTTGATTTTCTTCCTATGGCGCATAGGGCCTTCTTGGGCTGTCCCACCAGCCCACTAAGGGCTGGTGTGCCACCCCCAAGGCCTATGGGCTTCCCCGGGTTGGGTTGCCCCCCCCCCCCCCCGGTGAACACCCGGAACCCATTCGTCATTCCCGGTACATTCCCGGTAATTCCGAAAACCTTCCGGTAATCAAATGAGGTCATCCTATATATCAATCTTCATTTCCGGACCATTCCGGAGACCCTCGTGACGTCTGTGATCTCATCCGGGACACCGAACAACATTCGGTAACCAACCATATAACTCAAATACGCATAAAACAACGTCGAACCTTAAGTGTGCAGACCCTGCGGGTTCGAGAACTATGCAGACATGACCCAAGTGACTACTCGGTCAATATCCAATAGCGGGACCTGGATGCCCATATTGGATCCCACATATTCTACGAAGATCTTATCGTTTGAACCTCAGGTCCAAGGATTCATATAATCCCATATGTCATTCCCTTTGTCCTTCGGTATGTTACTTGCCCGAGATTCGATCGTCAGTATCCGGATACCTATTTCAATCTCGTTTACCGGCAAGTCTCTTTACTCGTTCCGTAATACAAGATCCCGCAACTTACACTAGGTCACATTTCTTGCAAGTCTTGTGTGTGATGTTGTATTACCGAGTGGGCCCCGAGATACCTCTCCGTCACACAGAGTGACAAATCCCAGTCTCGATCCATACTAACTCAACGAACACCTTCGGAGATACCTGTAGAGCATCTTTATAGTCACCCAGTTACGTTGCGACGTTTAATACACACAAAGTATTCCTCCGGTGTCAGTGAGTTATATGATCTCATGGTCATAGGAACAAATACTTGACACGCAGAAAACAGTAGCAACAAAATGACACGATCAACATGCTACATCTATTAGTTTGGGTCTAGTCCATCACGTGATTCTCCTAATGACGTGATCCAGTTATCAAGCAACAACACCTTGTTCATAATCAGAAGACCCTGACTATCTTTGATCAACTGACTAGCCAACTGGAGGCTTGCTAGGGACAGTGTTTTGTCTATGTATCCACACATGTATATAAGTCTTCATTCATTACAATTATAGCATGGATAATAAACGATTATCTTGATACAGGAATTATAATAATAACTATATTTATTATTGCCTCTAGGGCATAATTCCAACGGTCTCCCACTTGCACTAGAGTCAATAATCTAGCCCTCACATCATCATGCGAATTACATTGTAATAAATCTAACACCCATACAGTTCTGGTGTTGATCATGCTTTGCCCGTGGAAGAGGTTTAGTCAGTGGGTCTTCTACATTCAGATCCGTGTGCACTTTGCATATATTTACGTCCTCCCCTACGACGTAGTCGCGGATGAGGTTGAAGCATCGTTTGATGTGTCTGGTCTTCTTGTGAAATCGTGGTTCCTTTGCTAAGGCAATGGCACTCGTGTTGTCACAGAACAAGGTTATTGGATTCAGTGCGCTTGGCACCACTCCAAGATCCGTCATGAACTGCTTCATCCAGACACCCTCCTTAGCCGCCTCCGAGGCAGCCATGTACTCCGCTTCACATGTAGAATCTGCTACGATGCTTTGCTTGGAACTGCACCAGCTTACCGCACCCCCATTAAGAATAAATACGTATCCGGTCTGCGACTTAGAGTCGTCCGGATCTGTGTCAAATCTTGCATCGACGTAACCCTTTACGGCGAGCTCTTCATCACCTCCATACACGAGAAACATCTCCTTAGTCCTTTTCAGGTACTTCAGGATATTCTTGACCGCCGTCCAGTGATCCACCCTGGATTACTCTGGAACCTTCCTGCCATACTTATGGCCAGGCTAACGTCCGGTCTAGTGCACAGCATTGCATACATGATAGAACCTATGGCTGAAGCATAGGGGATGGTGCTCATATGCTCTCTATCCTCATCAGTTGCTAGGCACTGAGTCTTACTCAATCTCGTACCTTGTAAAACCGGCAAGAACCCTTTCTTGGACAGTTCCATTTTGAACCTCTTCAAAACTTTATCAATGTATATGCTTTGTGAAAGTCCTATCAGGCGTTTTGATCTATCCCTGTAGATCTTAATGCCTAGAATGTAAGCAGCTTCTCCTAGGTCCTTCATAGAGAAACTTTTATTCAAGTAATCCTTTATGCTCTCCAAAAACTCTATGTTGTTTCCAATCAGCAATATGTCATCCACATATAATATTAGAAACGCCACAGAGCTCCCACTCACTTTCTTGTAAATACAAGATTCTCCAACCACTTGTATAAACCCAAATGCTTTGATCACCTCATCAAAACGTTTGTTCCAACTCCGAGATGCTTGCACCAGTCCATAAATGGATCGCTGGAGCTTGCATACCTTGTTAGCATTCTTAGGATCGACAAAACCTTCGGGTTGCATCATATACAACTCTTCCTTAAGGAAACCGTTAAGGAACGCCGTTTTGACATCCATGTGCCAGATTTCATAATCGAAAAATGCAGCTATTGCTAACATGATTCTGACGGACTTAAGCATCGCTACGGGTGAGAATGTCTCATCGTAGTCAACTCCTTGAACTTGTGAAAAACCCTTTGCCACAAGTCGAGCTTTATAAACGGTCACATTGTCGTCAGCGTCCGTCTTCTTCTTAAAGATCCATTTGTTCTGAATAGCCTTGCGGCCCTCAGGTAGTACTTCCAAAGTCCACACTTTGTTTTCATACATGGATCCTATCTCGGACTTCATGGCCTCTAGCCATTTGTTGGAATCTGGGCCCACCATTGCTTCTTCATAATTTGCAGGTTCATTGTTGTCTAACAACATGATTGACAAAACGGGATTACCGTACCACTCTGGAGCAGCACGTGGTCTCGTCGACCTGCGTGGTTCGACAGGAACTTGAACCGGAGTTTCATGATCATTATCATTAACTTCCTCCTCAACCGGCGTCGCAACGACAGAGGTTTCCCCTTGCCCTGCGCCACCATCTAGAGGGATGAGAGGTTCGACAACCTCATCAAGTTCTATCTTCCTCCCACTCAATTCTCTCGAGAGAAACTCCTTCTCGAGAAAAGCTCCATTTTTAGCAACAAACACTTTGCCCTCGGATTTGAGATAGAAGGTGTACCCAACTGTCTCTTTTGGGTAACCTATGAAGATGCACCTTTCCGCTTTGGGTTCCAGCTTATCAGGCTGAAGCTTTTTGACATAAGCATCACATCCCCAAACTTTAAGAAACGACAACTTTGGTCTTTTGCCATACCACAGTTCGTATGGTGTCGTCTCAACGGATTTTGATGGTGCCCTATTTAAAGTGAATGCAGCTGTGTCTAATGCATAACCCCAAAATGATAACGACAAATCGGTAAGAGACATCATAGATCGCACCATCTCTAATAAAGTACGATTACGACGTTCGGACACACCATTACGCTGTGGTGTTCCAGGCGGTGTCAACTATGAAACAATTCCACATTGTCTTAAGTGAGCACCAAACTCGAAACTCAGATATTGACCCCCACGATCAGATCGTAGGAACTTGATCTTGTTGTTACGATGATTCTCAACTTCACTCTGAAATTGCTTGAACTTTTCAAATGTTTCAGACTTGTGCTTCATTAAGTAGACATAACCATATCTACTCAAATCGTCAGTGAAGGTGAGAAAAATAACGATATCCGCCGCGTGCCTCTACGCTCATCGGACCGCACACATCGGTATGTATGATTTCCAACAAGTCACTGGCACGCTCCATTGTTCCAGAGAACGGAGTTTTAGTCATCTTGCCCATGAGGCATGGTTCGCACGTATCAAGTGAATCAAAGTCAAGTGACTCCAAAAGTCCATCGGCATGGAGTTTCTTCATGCGTTTTACACCAATATGACCTAAGCTGCAGGCCACAAAAATATGGCGCTATCATTGTTAACTCTAACTCTTTTGGTCTCAATGTTATGTATATGTGTATCACTATCAAGATTCAATATGAAAAATCCTCTCACATTGGGTGCATGACCATAAAAGATGTTACTCATAGAAATAGAACAACCATTATTCTCTGACTTAAAAGAGTAACCGTCTCGCAATAAACAAGATCCAGATATAATGTTCATGCTCAACGCAGGCACTAAATAACAATGATTCAAGTTCATAACTAATCCTGATGGTAACTGAAGTGAAACCGTGCCGACGGCGATTGCATCAACCTTGGAACCATTTCCTACGCGCATCGTCACTTCATCTTCCGCCAGCCTTTGTCTATTCCGCAGTTCTGTTTCGAGTTGCAAATATGAGCAACAGAACCGGTATCGAATACCCAGGCACTACTACGAGAGACGGTTAAGTACACATCAATAACATGTATATCAAATATACCTGATTTTTCTTTGGCCGCCTTCTTATCAGCCAGATACTTGGGGCAGTTGCGCTTCCAGTGACCCATACCCTTGCAATAGTAGCACTCTGTTTCAGGCTTAGGTCCAGCTTTGGGTTTCTTCGTCGGATTGGCAACAGGCTTGCCGCTCTTCTTTGAATTACCCTTCTTTCCTTTGCCGTTTCTCTTGAAACTAGTGGTCTTATTCACCATCAACACTTGATGCTCTTTACGGAGTTCAGACTCTGCGACTTTCAGCATCGCAAACAACTCGCCGGGTGACTTGTTCATCCCTTGCATGTTGTAGTTCAGCACAAAGCCCTTATAGCTTGGCGGTAGTGATTGAAGGATTCTGTCAGTGATAGCCTCTTACGGGAGTTCAATCCCCAGCTCAGCTAGACGGTTTGAGTACCCAGACATTTTGAGCACATGTTCACTGACAGATGAATTCTCCTCCATCTTGCAAGCATAGAATTTATCGGAGGTCTCATACCTCTCGATCCGGGCGTTCTTCTGAAAGATGAACTTTAACTCCTGGAACATCTCATATGCTCCATGACACTCAAAGCGACGTTGAAGTCCCGGTTCTAAGCCATACAAGACTGCACATTGAACTACTGAGTAGTCCTCCTTACGTGTTAACCAAGCGTTCTTAACATCCTGGTCAGCCGTAGCGGGTGGTTCATCTCCTAGCGCAGCATAGGACATAATCCTTCTTCCCAGCTTGTAAGATTAGCTTAAGATTACGAGCCCAGTCTACAAAGTTGCTTCCATCATCTTTCAACTTAGCTTTCTCTAGGAACGTATTAAAATTCAGGGTGACTGTCGCGTGAGCCATGATCTACAACACAAATATATTCAAAGTGGACTTAGACTATGTTCAAGATAATTAGAGTTTAACTTAATCAAATTACTTGCTAAACTCCCACTAAAAAGTACATCTCTCTAGTCATTTGAGTGGTTCATGACCCACTTACACTAGCTCAAGTCCGATCATCACGTGAGTTGAGTATAGTTTCAATGGTAAGCATCCCTATGCTAATCATATCATCTATATGATTCATGATCGACCTTTCGATCTCATGTGTTCCGAGGCCATGTCTGCACATGCTAGGCTCGTCAAGCTTAACCCGAGTGTTCCGCGTGTGCAACTGTTTTGCACCCGTTGTATGTGAACGTTGAGTCTATCACACCCGATCATCACGTGGTGTCTCAAAACGACGAACTGTAGCAACGGTGCACACTTGGGGAGAACACAATTTCGTCTTGAAATTTTGGTGAGAGATCACCTCATAATGCTACCGTCGTTCTAAGCAAAATAAGGTGCGTAAAAGGATTAACATCACATGCAATTCATAAGTGACATGATATGGCCATCATCACGTGCTCCTTGATCTCCATCACCAAAGCACCGGCACGATCTTCTTGTCACAGGCGCCACACCATGATCTCCATCAACAAGTCGCCATCGGGGTTGTCGTGCTACTCATGCTATTACTACTAAATCTACATCCTAGCAAAATAGTAAACACATCTGCAAGCACAAACGTTAGTTTAAAGACAACCCTATGGCTCCTGCCGGTTGCCGTACCATCGACGTGCAAGTCGATATTATCTATTACGACATGATCATCTCATACATCCAATATATCACATCACATCGTTGGCCATATCACATCACAAGCATACCCTGCAAAAACAAGTAAGACGTCCTCTAATTTTGTTGTTGCATGTTTTACGTGGTGACCATGGGTATCAAGTAGGATCGCATCTTACTTACGCAAACACCACAACGGAGATATATGAATTGCTATTTAACCTTATACAAGGACATCCTCGGTCAAATCCGATTCAACTAAAGTTGGAGAAACTGACACTTGCCAGTCATCTTTGAGCAACGGGGTTACTCGTAGCGATGAAACCAGTCTCTCGTAAGCGTACGAGTAATGTCGGTCCAAGCCGCTTCAATCCAACAATACCGCGGAATCAAGAAAAGACTAAGGAGGGCAGCAAAACGCACATCACCGCCCACAAAAACTTTTGTGTTCTACTCGAGAAGACATCTACGCATGAACCTAGCTCATGATGCCACTGTTGGGGAACGTCGCATGGGAAACAAAAATTTTCCTACGCGCACGAAGACCTATCATGGTGATGTCCATCTACGAGAGGGGATATTCGATCTACGTACCCTTGTAGATCGCACAGCAGAAGCGTTAAGAAACGCGGTTGATGTAGTGGAACGTCCTCACGTCCCTCGATCCGCCCCGCGAACCGTCCCGCGATCCGTCCCACGATCTAGTGCCGAACGGACGGCACGTCCGCGTTCAGCACACGTACATCTCGACGATGATCTCGGCCTTCTTGATCCAGCAAGAGAGACGGAGAGGTAGATGAGTTCTCCGGCAGCGTGACGGCGCGCCGGAGGTTGGTGGTGATCTAATCTCAACAGGGCTCCGCCCGAGCTCCGCAGAAACACGATCTAGAGGTAAAACCATGGAGATATGTGGTCGGGCTGCCGTGGCAAAGTTGTGTCAAATCAGCCCTAAAACCTTCATATATATAGGTGGGAGAGGGGGAGCCTTGCCTTGGGGCTCAAGGAGCCCCAAGGGGTTCGGCCGAGCCAAGGGGGGGAGTCCTCCCCTTCCAAACCGAATCCAACTAGGTTTGGAAGGAGGAGTCCTTCCCCTTTTTCCCACCCCCTCTCTTTTTTTCCTCTTTGATTTTCTTCCTATGGCGCATAGGGCCTTCTTGGGCTGTCCCATCAGCCCACCAAGGGCTGGTGCGCCACCCCCAAGGCCTATGGGCTTCCCCGGGTTGGGTTGCCCCCCCCCGGTGAACACCCGGAACCCATTCGTCATTTCCGGTACATTCCCAGTAATTCCGGAAACCTTCCGGTAATCAAATGAGGTCATCCTATATATCAATCTTCGTTTCCGGACCATTCCGGAAATCCTCGTGACGTCCGTGATCTCATCCGGGACTCCAAACAACATTCGGTAACCAACCATATAACTCAAATACGCATAAAACAACGTCGAACCTTAAGTGTGCAGACCCTGCGGGTTCGAGAACTATGCAGACATGACCCGAGTGACTACTCGGTCAATATCCAATAGCGGGACCTGGATTCCCATATTGGATCCCACATATTCTACGAAGATCTTATCGTTTGAACCTCAGTGCCAAGGATTCATATAATCCCGTATGTCATTCCCTTTGTCCTTCGGTATGTTACATGCCCGAGATTCGATCGTCAGCATCCGCATACCTATTTCAATCTCGTTTACCGGCAAGTCTCTTTACTCGTTCCGTAATACAAGATCCCGCAACTTACACTAAGTCACATTGCTTGCAAGGCTTGTGTGTGATGTTGTATTACCGAGTGGGCCCCGAGATACCTCTCCGTCACACGGAGTGACAAATCCCAGTCTCAATCCATACTAACTCAACGAACACCTTCGGAGATACCTGTAGAGCATCTTTATAGTCACCCAGTTACGTTGCGACGTTTGATACACACAAAGTATTCCTCCGGTGTCAGTGAGTTATATGATCTCATGGTCATAGGAACAAATACTTGACACGCAGAAAACAGTAGCAACAAAACGACACGATCAACATGCTACATCTATTAGTTTGGGTCTAATCCATCACGTGATTCTCCTAATGACGTGATCGAGTTATCAAGCAACAACACCTTGTTCATAATCAGAAGACCGTGACTATCTTTGATCAACTGGCTAGCCAACTAGAGGCTTGCTAGGGACAGTGTTTTGTCTATGTATCCACACATGTATATAAGTCTTCGTTCAATACAATTATAGCATGGATAATAAACGATTATCTTGATACAGGAATTATAATAATAACTATATTTATTATTGCCTCTAGGGCATAATTCCAACATTCGACACCTGATAGATTAGGACCAGAGGGGATTAGAGCCAGGTGTAAGTGTACGTACGTGCTAGCTCTCCCGGGAAACCCTTGCCGGGGGTATAGCTCCGTGCAAACTTCGTTTTCCCCAATCAATCCACCAAAGCAGGAGTAGGGTTTTACGCTTCACAGCGGCCCGAACTTGGGTAAACCCCCTGAGTCTCATCATCGTGTTGCCTCGTAGTCTCTGCACTTTGTGCCATACGACCACCCTGCTGAACCACAAAGGGGCCGAAAGGTCCCATAGGTGATCGGGTGCACGCGGCCGCACCGACACACATCGTAATATTTTGACTACTTTTTTGGGATAAAAGTTGCCATGTCTATTGCACATAAATTGCCATGGTCTTTACACTAAAGTTGCCATGATATGTTTCAACTAATTTTTCTTCTACATTTAAAGTAAACTTTGACATATTATAAAAAGGGAATTAAGAAACTAAACTTGCAATGATGAATTACTAAAATTTGTCATGATCCATGAAATAATTTTAACATGGTTCATAATTAAAAGAATTTTTTAGCTAGTTACTTTAAAAATGCATAGTCAATTACTCAAATTTTTCATGAACAATAAATAAAATTGGCATGGTGAATTACTTAAATTTGCGATGATAGATGCCCTAAAATTTGGCATGCTCCATACAAAAAGCAATTTTACGTTCAAAATACTAGAATTGCCATGGTCAAAATACTAAAATTGCCATGATCTATAAACTAAATTTACCATGATGAATTACTAAAAAAATTCATGATCCATGTATTAAATTTGTTGTGATTAATTACTAAAAATTTCCATGGTCAAATAATAAAAAATACCTAAAAAGTAGTTGAAATACAATGATACCTTGAAATCTAGAAGAAAAAAACTAGATGAAACATGTTAGTGTAAATTTAATGTAAACGCTATGGAAAATTGAGTGCAAACACCATGACAACTTTTCCCCCAAAAAATTTATTGAAACATATCAATATGAGATCTAGTTTGGAGGATCTCGCGAAGACGAATTTGATGATGAAAACGGATTTTTTATTGAATTTTTGAAGAGATAAAACATTTTAAATTCTAAATAACCAAAAAGATTTTTTATGATGTCATCTGCTTGATATGGCAAGATGAATAGTTATGAACACATGTGAACCATGTTGCTTTTTGCCATATATGTGATACTTATCATTTGAGATTCTTACTATGCTGGGATCTTTTTAAATTTTCCACACTTTAATGAACTATATGGTTGTGTGCATGGTGGGGCCATCTTGTTTTCATGCGGGAGTATTTGATAGTAAGTATTATAAATATAAATATTTTTCCATGTAAACTTAGTCCACGTTTAGAGCATCTACAACCGTAACCTGCAAATCCGGCCTGTCAAACACCGGCGGACATGACCGGGCGCGTCCGCAGACATTGACCAATCATCTCATAATTTTTCACTTTTCCAATCATGTCTTTCATTTCTTTCCTATAGGTCCGGTCACATGCATGTGATTGATGGAGATAATGTAAAAGAAAATAAATAAATAAAGAAAAAAGGTAGATCAAATCCTACGTGATGGATGCAGGATCACTAATCGGACATACCTGAACGAACCTCATATTCATCCCATATGTGAGGTTAATATGAGGAGTGTCGGATAGCCCGAGCATTTAAGGATTCGAGTGGGTCAACTTTTTTCCTTCTTTCTCCTTCCCGGTGAGTGGTCTCTACGTCCGTCCGGTCAATGTCTGTGTTTGGTTTCATGAGTTAGAGTTACTTTGGATTAGTTTAGACTCAACTAACCCTAAAATATCAAACAGAGGGTTAGTTTGGTTAGATGCATCTAACCCAAACAAAAAGACTAACCCATCCAAAAGGTGCTTATTTGGTTTGGTTCTAAATGAAACCATAAAAAAATATATTTTTTCTCTGTGCTCCGTAGGGTCTAAAGTAGCCAAATAATTAAAAAAACATTTATTTATTGTTAATCTAATTCTGTCATTCAAACAACTCTTTAGTTAAAGTTAGTTTAGTTCAGAGTTATAATAGGTACTCCTCTGTATGTAGTCTCCCAGAGAAATCTCTAAAAAGTCTTATATTTTTGAAACGGACGGAGTAGAATCTAACCCTAACCTTTAATTGAGGTAGAGTATTAAACAGGACCAATACGAGGAGCTCCTACTATATTTGACTTAAAAAAGTCTACATGCTCTACGTTATTAAATCAGAGGGAGTACAGCTAGCCTGACTTGTGAGTAGAATAGCTGAAGTGCCGCCTCTCACTTTTTATCCTGCTCACTCACGCAGTACTGCTGTATTTGAGTCAAAGAAGAACTGAAGTTACAACAGTGCTACCCCCCTCCTAGGACCAGACAACAATGGCTACAAACCTATTATAATCCTATATCCCTACTACTACCGTCACCATCAACGGGTAGGCGTAATAGCTACAGGCGTACGACGACCTCAGCTGAAGATGGTCACAGTCTTTTTACCGGCCTCCCTCTCTGCACCCACTGCCCCCATCCATGGACGCATGCGCCCGGGAGCCCCCTGCACACGCAAACGCGCTCGAATACAAAAGCTTACACCACCGCTGCCTGCCTGCCAAGCCATCTCGGCTGATTGACGCCTGATCTCCGATGGAACTCGCAGAATGGACTGATGGATGGATCCCTCTGACATGCACCGATGGACACGTCCGGATCATCATCATGACTTTTCATTTCCATCCGATCCTATCTCCCTACTCCCTTCAATTCCCGCACGTCCTCCTCGTCCCGCCATTATAAGTGGCAATGCGCACGAGCCCTGACCGCGCCACCCCCACGCAAACAGTCGCTGGTCTTGCGTTCAACAGCTCGAGCCCCCGTCCCTCTCCCAGCTTGCTCCCGGCGGCGGCGGTGACGGTGGTCCTCGTCGTCGACCCTGCCTCCTCCCCCGATGCATCACCACCCTCACCCTGGGCCTTTCCACGTCTTCAGGTAACCCAGCCCACGCGGCTACAGTGGCGGGGAAAGCGACCCCGGGTGTCCGCTAGCGCGGTTATACTACTGCCAGTGGCCACCCCAAAGCTCGCAGCCGCTCTGGCTCGTCCTTTGTTCGCTTGTGCTGCGAGCTCTGTCTTCTCCCTTGGACCGGCCCGTCCCGCCCGCTAACCCCTTGTTGCCTTGCGCGCGTCCGTGGCCGCGTCCCTCGTGCTGCTTGCAGGGCGGAGCGTGGCGTCCCGGCTGGATACCACCACCACATCGGAGATGGCGCCGCGCAGCTCCCCCCCGAGCTCCACCACCCCCGCAGTGAGTAGCGCCGCTTTTTTATTTTCCTTCGGAAAGGAGCGCCCGCGCCACTGCCGTTTGCATTCCAAGAACTATTCGCCTTGCTCCTCGACCTGTTCTAGGATCTATGCGTGCCCGCTCTGATGAATGCGTTTGGTTGGCCTTGTGACTGTGAAGGCCCCAACCCCAGCTCCAAGTCGTCCAGCAACGTCACCGTCGCCAACTTCCCATCGCTCGCCAGTCCGGTGAGTGAGTTTCTTGCAAGCATTTCTTTGGTTAATTCCGACGCGTCCAGCCTCTTCAATCTCGTTTCTGGTTGTTGTGGCAGCATGGAGTAGTGGGGACGCTGGGCATGGCGGCGCCGGGGATGGCACTGGCGGCGGCGGAGGCCGACCGGTTCTGCCTGCCGAGGGCGGCTGCGCAGCAGTTTGAGAACTGGGGCGACTCCGTCTCCGGCATCGTCGTCTCTAGCCCGCTCACCGAGACCTCCACAGACCTCGGCGATAGCGGCGAGAAGCACCACGCCCTCATGGTGCCTAGTCCTTTCATGTCCTCTTGTCCTTGGTTAGATCACTCGTCCTACTCGTCATGTGATTCGGTTTTACTGTTGCTGACAGGGCTGTGGTGGTGGCGCTGGCACCGGCGCCGGCGGAGGGGCGCATTCCCAACGACGGGTGGGGTGTGTCGATTCCTCTGAAAGAACAGGAGATGAGAAGGTACCATATGTCGTAGTATTTCTTGAAATATGATCTTGAGCGTAGCAAATGTGGTAGTATTTCTTACGTATGAGCGACTATGGTTTGCAGACCGCACGGAGGCTTGCGCAGAATCGGGAGGCGGCCCGGAAAAGTCGAATCAGGAAGAAGGTGAGCAGATCCCTCCATTATTTGGTGTGATCCATTTGTTTCTGTCGAATAGAAAACGGCGGCCAAGTGAGCCGTGGATTCGGTTGCCACTCACAGTACATTTTTAGCAGATGAGTTGGAACTTGTTTCCAATTACGTCATTGGTCGTGTTTGGATAGTTAGATTCTAACCTGGACTAACCTGAACTAACTATCAAAGTGGTGTTTGGATGACAGGATTAAATTGCCAATAAATACTTTTTTTTTCATCATTTAGCCCCTTTAACCAGGATTTGACGTGGTGGAGGCAAAAGGAAAAGTATTTTTTTCTGACCCCACTTAACTCTAACCCAAATAAGCACCTTTTAGATGGGTTAATTATTTTGAATATGTTAGATGCATCTAACTAATTCTAACCCTTATGTTTGGATGTTTTCGGTTAGTCCAGTTCAATTTAACTAATTCTAACTCGAACCCATGGATCTAAACACATCCATTGTACCAAAGCAGTGGAGCTGCTTGTTTATATGCTATTTTTTGCATGCCTTTCATTTTCAATCCTATGTATTTTTCTTTGCGGGCATACTATGAGCTATATTTCGTAAACATTCTTTAGATGTGAACTATCATGCAGCTGTTCTATTTACCAATAGTATTGTTTAAATTAGACAATCCATAGTAAAAAATAATATAGAATAGTAACATGCATACGTTATTAGTCTAAGTTATTACTTTCACAATAATAATAACATAGGGATAGTAACATTAAGCCTTTTATTTATTTATTAGTTTATAGACTCATTTTGTTTTGTTATATGTTATGTTATTCGTAGTATGAATAACTTGTTATGTTACTTAATTTCTCTCTCTTTACGTTAATTAGCTCTCACGTCATGTTTTTTTGCTTATGAGGTGTTGCTATTTTATTGATTATGTATTTGTAACATAATAAATCTCTTATAATTTTCTGTTAGAAGGAGTCTTGGTTCTGCATCGTTAGATGTAATTTGCTCCTGTGGTCATATATTCACGAACGTGACAGATTTAAGCCTCTTTCTTTTTTCGGTTTGAAGGCTTACCTTTCCCAGCTGGAAACCAGCCGATCCAAGCTGACACACCTTGAGCAAGAGCTTCAGAGGGCAAGGCAGCAGGTAAATCCTTAAGTACATTATATGCATTTTAACAGCCGACCGTGTCGATAGTCATTGATTGATCACCTGAGCATTTATCACAGGGAATCTTCATCGCCGGTGGTGGCTCCGGTGACTGCTCAAGCGGAGGTAAATGATATTTCCAGTTCTCACAGTTTTGTTTACCACGCAATCTACATATTCTAATGCTACTAGTTTGAAAATGTTGTCCTCTAACTTGTTAGAGCAACTCTAATAGATCCGTATAAATAATCAAACCTGTAAAAAATAGCGTTTTTAATATCGTGTATCAGAAAACACTCAAGCAGACCCCCAAACCTTTTATAGGCCTCTAGAACATCTTCAATAGCCTTTATATATTGAATTTCTATTTGTTATAGAAAAAGAGAGATGTTTTTTGCTTTGATAGCCTTTGTATATTGGATTGCTATATTTACACAAAACACACAATGACATGTGGAGACGGTCTATCATAGACATATTGCACATTAGTATACATATATGTATATGTATATGTATACTAGCACAACTCGCGTTCACGTACATATGCACACACGCGTACACTTACACACATGCACCACACACTCGTACACGTGCAACACATGCACATACACACACGTGTACATATGTAGCACACACTCGTACACGTATAAAAAACACATACACGCACACACACAGCGCACGCGCAGCACACACACTAGTACACGGACCCGCCTATCATTGAGACAAAGTGGGGCTTGCTAAAAATTTACAAAGTGGCCTTTGCCTTGGCAAATATGCAAAGTGTGTGTGCAAATATAGCAAGCTTTGTAACAAATTTGATGGGGGATCACTTATACAAAGGCTGTTGGAGAAGGTTTTTTGGTCAAGATTTGTAAAATAGCAAATGAGTGCAAATATAAAAAGGTTGTTGAAGATGCTCTAAAGATACACCCTGCGGCCCTTTTATTTACCATTTCGAAGGCAAAGCCAAGAGGGGCTTGTAAACCGGTCAACACTAAGCAACAAGAAAAATCCGTCGTGCACACAAGGGTTTCGGTGACCTTTCGTCACGGAACTCATCAGAATCTTTTCGGAAACTCAAGTTCCTATGGAGGAGCTCGCTACGTCCACGAAGGAGGAATTGCTGGATCGATCCGGTCACGAATGAGCTAGCAAGCTGTTGAATGGATCCGGCCATGGACAAGCTAGCTAGCAAGCTGTTGGATGGATCCGGCCACAGACTATCTAGCTAGCTCGTGGATCTCGCCGGCCACAGACGAGTTAGATTTGTGTGCTGTCCTAGTATCCTACATGTTGGTGGCTTCGTATTTGACCATTTCATGTATTGTCCATAGACACATACGAGATGACGAAGAAGACATGGAAAAAAAATATTCGCTGAATATTTCATTTTACCGTTTCATGATGCGTGTTCTGTTTCGCCACGGCCCTCGTCAGCTCATAAAAATTGTTTTTCACCAACTGTAAATGCGTGATATGCGTTTGACTTATACAGTTATACGGGTCTGTTAGAGTTGCTCTTACATCTTTAAATTTGATATGTTGACAGGTCAATAGTGTTGTTTCTCCATTTGAACTGAAGAGAAAATGTGGTGTTGCAGGTGCCTTGGCGTTCGATTTGGAGTATGCGCGATGGCTCGACGACCACCAGCGCCACATCAACAACCTCAGGGTGGCCGTGATCGCGGACATCAGCGACGACGAGCTGCGCATCCTCGTCGAGTCCGTGCTGCTGCACCACGACGAGTTCTTCAGGCTCAAGAACCTGGCGACCAAGGCCGACGTGTTCCATGTCCTGTCAGGCATGTGGATGAGCCCCGCCGAGCGGTTCTTCATGTGGCTCGGCGGGTTCCGCTCGTCGGAGATCCTCAAGGTAGGTATTCCAGCCAGCAGCATCCATTGCAACCCGGACCTTGAGCGGCCCTGACATGTTGTATGGATATTCTGGGATGATGGCTCGTTCAGGTACTCGCCAGCCACCTTGAGCCGCTGACGGACCAGCAGCTGATGGGCATCTGCAACCTGCAGCAGTCGTCGCAGCAGGCGGAGGACGCGCTGTCGCAGGGGATGGAGGCCCTGCAGCAGGCGCTGGCGGAGACCCTTGCCGCGGCGGCGGGGGGCGGGCCGCTGGCCGGCGCCGACAACGTGACCAACTACATGGGGCAGATGGCCATCGCCATGGGGAAGCTGAGCACGCTGGAGAACTTCCTCCGGCAGGGCGACCTCCTGAGGCAGCAGACCCTGCAGCAGATGCACCGGATCCTGACGACCCGGCAGGCCGCCCGCGCGCTGCTCGTCATCAGCGACTACTTCTCCCGGCTACGGGCTCTGAGCTCCCTTTGGCTGGCGCGGCCGAGGGACTAGCTAGCGCAGATGGAGTCGTCGGCGGCGATCGGCTGGCTGCTGGGCAATGGGAGAGGGAGACAACCGCTCACGGTGCTGCGAATTGGCTTCTCAGGAGATTTTGTGTGCTACCAATGTAAGTCCTGGGATTCAACCGAGAGCTAGTATATGTAACAGGAGAGGGTTGCAACACGCGACTCTGTCACTCTGGATGGCTGCTGCCGAGTAGTATTGGACAACTAGTAGTGCTTTTTTTTTTTGAGGGTGGACAACTTGTAGTGATGGTAGCCGTGACGAGGTGGAATGTTATCTAACTTGATCCATCCGGCGGGAATCTTGAAGGGCAGGACGTCGTTGTAGAAAGAATACGATGTAATAACACTAATAGTGCCTAAACTTGCCATCGATGATCATTTTGATGCCTGAACTTAAAAAATACATCAAACTGGTTCTATAACCTGGCTGTATGGTTCAAATCATATCAAACTAGGCATGCCAGCATGACGCGGGGCCATTTATTGTGACGTACAGACAAACATTAAAATTGTACGACTCAATAACCATCAAGTCTCATCTGCGAGTGAACAACTGAAATTAATAAAAAAATAAAGATATCTTGATATTCGAATAAATGACACGTAACCCGCCCTAACCACATAACCAAGGTAATTTTGTTGTATACTACATACCGATCCTGTTTATTTAACTAACTCCACCGCGGAGTTAAATGGGTTGCAATGAGTGTCACCCATTTTCCACATGTGAGTTATTTTTCTTCCTTAAAAATTACATAAGTATTCAAACTATAATTACAATATTAAGAAAATATTAAATTTAATTTAAAAAATAATGAATTTAAATAATAATAAACAATTAATAAAACGTTGTCGGAATTTTTAGAAGGATTTGATATATAAATTAAATAATTTTACAATTTCCAAAAATTCATACATTTTGAAATGTTCATCTAATTTTGAAAATCTTCATCTTTAAAAGATATATCCACGTGCTCTCTTTTTGGAACTTCAGTTTTTTTCCTTTTTATGTGACCCTTCCACATGTGACCTTTTTTCGTTTTTAGAAATTTTAAAACACATGTAAAATATTGTAATAGTAATGAAGATAAATCTAGAATCTTATTGCCTTAAAATATTTTTTAACTAGAAAAATGTATGCATATTTTAAAATGTGTTAATTTAAATATAAGAATGTGTAAAATCCTTGGGGCACACTAGGTTGTTATATATTTTTATACACATATTTTAAAATTTATTTTCATTCAAAAATATATATTTTGACAAACACATTTACTTTATTAAAATACATGGACACTTTTTACAACTAGAAATACATTTCTTAAAAGCATGAACACTTTATATACTACCTGTATATCTTGTAATTTCCAAAATAAAAAAACAACTAGCAGATGTAAAATGGGCTGCATTAATTTTACCCCATTTAATTTCACGGTCTTGTCTGGTAGATAAATTGTGCTAGTGATGACGAATAGACAATAATTTTAACCTTTTCGAAGTGGTTACGCAGGTCGTTCGTGGAGCACAGTCCACTGGTTCGAATCCTAGCCTAACCATTTTTTGTTTATTATAGTTGTGTACTAACAGGTGGGACCCGATGGTCAATAAGACATATTCTTTGTGTCAGTCTATCCGGCACTGCAAGTGGGCCCTGCGCCATGCTGGCATGTCTAGTCAGCAATACATATGTATCTAGACATGATTTAAACTGTATTTGAACCATATTGCCAAGTTTTGAAACCAATTCGGCGTATTTTTCAAGTTCAGGCATCAAAGTGAACATCCATGACAAGTTTGGGCACCATTGGTGTTATTACCTCAAAGAATACTCTGCTCCCAACCTACGGACTGCAGTTCCCTGGATCCGGTCGCTGGTGTAACTCTGTCGACCTGTGCTTCTTTTCTTTTTTCTTTTTCCCCACATACGTTGATAAGTACTGCAGCCGGACTCGGCAAATTCTTATTTTTTTTCGGGTGAAACTTTGTGTTACTCAAGTGGGAAATCCACCGTGTGCATTCAAAGTTCAATGAGCTGTGATAATCCATAGTTAAGCCAAACTATTATTCTATTCTTAGTTCTAGCAAACTTGGTCAAAATATCGCTAACATTATTTTAACTACGATGAACATAACTGAAAGTAGTACTACGAATATTCCTTAGAAGCTTGATTTCCTTCACTCGTGAGGAGAAGATCGATCTATCAATTGAATCATTATTAGTGAGCATGTTCAAAGCCTTCAGTGAGCCCATCTCTACCTAAATAGGTAGCTTCGTTCTCTGAATAGCTAGGGAGAGACCATTCATACATGCGCTTAGTTCTGCCTTCAATGCATTTCAACAGGAAAAGAGCTCCATGCATGATGTATATATGATGTGACCCTTGATGTCTCGAAGAACCATACTAGCTCCTGCTCTCCCATCGACTGTCCAAGAGTCATCGATGTTGAGCTTAGACCAACCCTTCACAAGCAAAACACACGCAATGTTTGGAGTTACATGTGGTATAGACAAATGATCATATGCACAACGTGTTTCGCCTTCAGCAGTTCCTCATCTGAATACTTAAGTGATAGCAAGGAATCCAAGTATCCCATTAGAAACCGTTTGGATGCCTCCATGGGAGGTGGTTCTTTGTTGCGTGTTACCTCATTTTGGTTGTGCCACACCCGCCACAAAGACATCATTTGCATGCCCCTCTCTATCTCTGAGAGTGGATGAAGCACTTCCAGCAGCCATTCAGTGCGTGTGTTCTTCAATTCCTCACATTTCGGTAGTCGCCAAACAGATGCCATACATTCCCACAGTTGCACTGCTAGAGGACACTTTTTTTGACAAGCTGCTAGAGGACTTACAAAGGGCATGGAAGGTGTCTTCCTCTTCCTTCTCGCAGATTGGGCAAGTCCCAGATGTTTCTAAGTTGTGCTTGTATTTGTTCTGCCAAGTTGGAAGGGAGTTCACCGCAACACGCCATGCAAAGTTCTTGATCGTAGGCGGCACAAAGCTTTCCCAAATAAGCTTCCAGCAGACCCGACGACCATCCGGAGCAGCACTTGACGATTCTGCAGTGGCTCTGTATGTTTCCTCAAAAGCTAACTCATATGCTGATAGAAAAGACTCCAGATTTCGCCGGACCCCATGCCAGCACGTCCTCCTCCAGCCGAGGTGAAGCTCTTATTTTCAAAATCTCCTGTACATCGCACGACAGAAATGCTTCTTGAAGCAAATTATAGTTCCATGTGCTATTGTGTTGTAGCAATTGTGACACATATCAATATCAACAAGTACCTTGAACTGATATAGGTCTGTAGGAGAAAGGTCTAGGGATCCAAGGGTCCCTCCAAATTCTGATATTGTTCCCATTGCCTACTCTCCATATTAGTCCTTTCGTAAGAAGATCTAGGCCATGATTGATTGGAGTAGAAGCATTTCCTGAGAAAACCGTATCCTCAAGATTACCATTGGGATAGTATTTGCTCTTGAGCAATCTTGCACACAAGCTGTCAGATCGAGTCAACAATCTCCAGGCCTGCCTAGTCAGTAAAGCCTAGTTAAACAAGCGGTAATCTCTGAATCCTGCACCACCTTTGCTCTTCAGTCTCTTCAACTTTTGCCAAGATTTCCAGTGCTATTTATGTTGCCCTTTGGTCGCTCCCCAATAAAAATTTCTAAGCATCTCCGTGATCTCATCGCAGACCGAAAAGGGCAGTTTGAAAACTCCCATGATGAATACTGGTAGTGCCTCAGCAACCGACTTGATGAGAACTTCCCTGCCTGGTTGAGCTAGATGCCCATCGCCCCATTGTACTAATCTTTTCATAAGTTGTGCTTATAGATTTTGAAACCGGCCTTTTGTCATTCTCCCATTAGGGGTTGGTAGCCCTAGGTATTTCTCTTCAAACCCTGCAAGAGTAACGTTCAGAACCTCCCGGATGTCCTCCTGTGCATTAGCTGGGCACGTTTCTCCAAACATAATTGAGCATTTATCATAGTTAAGAAGTTGGCCAATAGCATTTGCATAAAGATCAAGACAAGCTTTAACTTGTTCGGCTTGAGCTCTTGAAGCCTCAAAGAAAAGGAGTGTGTCATTCGCAAACAGAAGATGAGAGATGCCGGGGGCATGATAACCCACAAGTATAGGGGATCGCAACAGTTTTCGAGGGTAGAGTATTCAACCCAAATTTATTGATTCGACACAAGGGGAAGCCAAAGAATATTCTCAAGTATTAGCAGTTGAGTTGTCAATTCAACCACACCTGAAAGACTTAGTATCTGCAGAAAAGTATCAGTGGCAGAGTAGTGTGATAGCGACAGTAGCAACAGTAACAGTAGCACCAGTGACACCATTAGTGACAGAGTACCAGTAGCAGTAGTGACAACAGTAGCAGCATAGTAACAGTAGCAAGGACCAGTAGAAAAACTCGTAGGCATTGGATCGGTGATGGATGATTATGCCGGATGTTATTCATCATGCAACAGTTATAACACAGAGAGATAAGTAACTAGCTCCAGTTCGTCAATGTAATGTAGGCATGTATTCCGTATGTAGTCATACGTGCTTAGGGAAAAGAACTTGCATGGCATCTATTGTCCATCCCTCCCGTGGCAGTGAGGTCCTAATGGAAACTACGGGATATTAAGATTCTCCTTTTAATAAAGAACCGGACCAACGCATTAACACTTGGTGAATACATGAACTCCTCATACTATGGTCATCTCCGGTAGTGGTTCCGGCTCTTGTCACTCCGGGGTTGCCGGGTCATAACACATAGTAGGTGAGTACAACTTGCAAGATAGGATCAAGAAAACACATATATTGGCGACAACATAATAGGTTCAGATCTGAAATCATGGCATTCGGGCCCTAGTGACAAGCATTAAGCATGGCAAAGTAGTAGCAACATCATCTCAGAACATAGTGGATACTAGGGATCAATCCCCGTCAAAACTAACTCGATTACATGATAGATCTCATCCAACCCATCACCGTCCAGCAAGCCTACGATGAGATTACTCATGAACGGTGAAGAGCATCATGGAATTGGTGATGAAGGAAGGTTGGTGATGACGATGGCAACGGTCTCCCCTCTCCGGAGCCCAGAACGGACTCCAGATCTACCTTCTAAAGGAAGAATAGGAGGTGGTGGCGCCTCCGTATCGTGAAACGCGATGAACTCTTCTCCTTGATTTTTTTCCGGACGAAAGGGACTAAATAGAGCTAAGATTGGAGGCGGTGGAGCTTCGTGGGCCCCACAAGCCTGCTAGGTGCGGCAAGGGGAGGCCGCGCCTGGTGGGCTTGTGGGCTCTCAGCTCCACCCCTCCGGTTGATTCTTGCACCAGTATTTTTTATATATTCCATAAAAAATCCCCGTAAATTTCCAGGTCATTCCGAGAACTTTTATTTCTGTGCAAAAACAACACCATGACAATTCTGCTGAAAACAGCGTTAGTCCGGGTTAGTTCCATTCAAATCATGCAAATTAGAGTCCAAAACAACGGCAAAAGAGTTTGGAAAAGTAGATACGATGGAGACGTATCAACTCCCCCAATCTTAAAACCTTGCTTGTCCTCAAGCAATTCAGTTGACAAACTGAAAGAGACAAAAGAAAAACTTTTATGAACTCTGCTTGATCTTGTTGTTGCAACTATGTCTTAACTCATATCCAGAATTTCAGCAAGATCACAAGCAAACCACATAAGCAAATGACATCTAGGTCTCACGGTAAACTCATATCAATGGCATAATCAACTAGCGAGTAATAATGACAAGTTTCAAACGTCAGCACTTCAATCAAAACAATCATGAAGCAGTACGAACTGATGGTATCTCGCTAGCTCTTTGTGAGACCGCAAAACATAAATGCAGATCACCTTCAAAGACCAAGGGCTGACTAAACATTGTAATTCATGGCAAAGAAGATCTAGTCACAGTCATACTCAATATCAGTCAAAAGCAAAGCATAAAAATGACAGAGGTGCTCTCTAATTGGTGCTTTTATAAGAAGAGGATGACTCAACAGGAACATAAATAGACAAGCCCTTCGCAGAGGGAAGCATTGATTTGCACAGGTGCCAGAGCTCAAGCTTTGAAAACAGAGATAATAATTTTGGGTGGCATGCTTTCATTGTCAATGCGATGACTAAGAGTTTTTCACCATCTTCCACGCTACACATGCTATAGGCAGTTCCCAAACAGAAAGTAAAGTTTTGACTCCCCCACCACCGATCAATCACACTCCACGACTAGCCGAATACTCGGGTGCCGTCCATACCAACATCAATCCAGGGGAAGTTTTGTTTGCAATTATCTTTTTGATTTGAGCATGGAACTAGGCATTCCAATTACCGTCCCCTTTCTCGTGAATGATAGTGAATAAACACATATCGAGGATAACACGCCTAGCATGGAAGATATTGATCGCCCCTTGTCACCACATGAGCGGTTCGACCATGCAAAACAGATTATTTCTTGAAGATTTAGAGAGTGGCACATGCAAATTTACTTGGAATGGCAGGTAGATACCGCATATAGGTAGGTATGGTGGACTCATATGGAACAACTTTGGGTTTATGGAAGTGGGTGCACAAGCAGTATTCCCGCTTAGTACAAGTGAAGGCTAGCAAAAGATTGGGAAGCGACCAACTAGAGAGCGACAACAGTCATCAAAATGCATTGAGATTAACCAACATTGAGTGCAAGCATGAGTAGGACAGAAATCACCATGAACATGAATATCATAGAGGCTATGTTGATTTTGTTTCAACTACATGCGTGAACATGCGCCAAGTCAAGCCACTTGAATCATTCAAAGGAGGATACCATCCTATCATACTACATCATAGTTATCTCAAGATTCATGTTGGCATCCAAGGCAAACCATTATAAGCTCCTAGCTAATTAAGCATGGAATCAGAAACTATGATCTCTAAGTTGTCATTGCAAACATGTTTCTCTCACAACAAAGCTAAATCAGGAACGATGAGCTAGTCATATTTACAAAAACAAAATAGATCGAGTTCATACCAGCTTTTCCAGGCTCAGTCACTTCATCATATATCATCATTATTGCCTTTCACTTTCACGACCGAATGATGTGAACAATAATAAGAGTGCTCGTGCATTGGACTAAGCTGGAATCTACAAGCAAACACAAAGGAGAAGACAAAGTAATATGGCTCTTTGACAGATAAACATATATGCATGCGAGAGCCACTAAACATTGTAACCACGGTCTTCTACCTTGACCCAAAGAAAAAGAAAATTATTTACACGGGAAAGCTCCCAACAATCAAAAGAAGAACGAGAAATCTTTTTGGGTTTTCTCAAACTAGTCAAACACACGAGAAGAAAACGAGAAAAAGAAATAAACTAGCATGGATGATACAGTGGCAAAGTGTGAACACCGACTATCAAAGTGAAAGTGTGAGCAAGAATGTAAAGTCGGTGAGAAACACGTACTCTCCCAAGCTTAGGCTTTTGGCCTAAGTTGGTCTACTCCCATGGATGGTCCGGGCGATACCCAAAATCATAATGGGGGTTATACGGGAGCGCTGCAACCACTACCCGAATAGCTGCCTCACGGAGACGAGCAACCTTTGCCTCCCTCTCATACTCCTCTGCCTCTCCTCTGGTTATGTAATATCTCCGTTTTACCTGAAAGTCAAAGAAGGCAGGAGCAGGAAGGGTAATATGGAAAAAACGCTGCCGGTTAAATATTAACTGGTATAGGAGGGATTCATCATCCCTCTAAAGGAACTGATTGCATGTCAAAGCGGCGCGATCAAGGAAAGCTGTATGGAGCGTGGGATCTCCTTCGCGGATGGGTACTCCAAGAAAATTTGCTATGCGAGTGGCATAGAACCCACCAAAGAAATCCCCTTCATTAGCATTATTATTTAGCCTCCTTGCTATTATAGCTCCCATGTTGAAACTTCTATCACCCGTTACTGCGCTCTTAAGAATACTAAGGTCAGGTGCGCAGAGGTGACAATGCTCAATCTTGCCGTTAATGCATCTAACTATGAAGAGGGAAAAGTAATGCAAAGCAGGAAAATGAATGCTCCCCATGGTAGCCTGCGTAATATCTCTAGTTTCTCCGATAGTTATACTAGAGAAAAAATTTCTAACCGAAGATTTAGGAGGATCATTGAGACTACCCCAAACAGGTATCTTGCAAATTCTATTGAAATCCTCTAAATCCATGGTATACGATTTGTCATAGAGATCAAACAGTACGGATGTGTCACGACCAGCTGAAAATTTGAATCTACAAACAAAAGAGGCAGTGAGAGGAACATATTGTTCACATTTATCAGAGATGAATTCTTCGAGTCCGACATTGTGAAAAAGTGTATCAAACTCGTCTTTGAAACCTGCCTCAATCATGAATTCATCAGAAGACCACTCACATGGTTGTACGTGTGAGTTCCTCGGTTGATAAGGATCGGGTTCCCGAATAGCGAGATGGGGACCCGTCTTGCTTGAGGAACCACCATGATAGTTTCTCCTGAACATCTTCCTTTTTTGAAATTTTCAGTGACTCAAAGGAAAAGTGAACAAGGCTCAACTAAACTCATAACAACTACTCCTACAAGTGCCTAGAGGCCATATCACGCATCAAAACTACTTGGGACCAACTAAAATTAGCATGCAAAGCTTAAGAACAGGGTCACCAAGGCAGCAAAAATATGTGACGTATAAGGCACTAGAGCAAAAACTAATTGGACCAATGGAGGAGTCACATACCAAGGAGCAATTTCCCCAAAACAGCTTGGTGAATGGTGCTTTGCACAAGGAAATCAAAAATCGCAGCAAGAAGAGCAAGAACACGGGTTTGAGCTGCGAAACGATTTTTTCTGGAGGTAGGAGAAGGAGATGGGAGCTAGAATAAGTGGAGGGGGTACACGTGGGCCCCCACAAGCCTGGTAGGCGCCGCCAGGGGGGTGCCCGCGCCTCCAGGGCTTGTGGCCCACTGGTGCAGCCCCCGTGACTAGCTCCTCATCTCAGTATTTTTCAAAAAATCCAGAAAAAAACATACTTGATTTTCACGGCATTTGGAGAACTTCTATTTTCGGGGTACTTTTCTACGGGATGCTAAAAGTAGAAAACAGGGAAAACTAAACTAAATCTATCATTTTTCTTCTAAGCAACCGAAGGTGAAAGCTTGGAATAGAGGTTTGTGACTCCACGATTCATCCGTCTCATGGTCATCGAAAGAAATCCATCAATGAGGTTGATCAAGTCTCCTTGAGAAAAAATTTCGAATCGCAAAAGGAAACGGAGAATTTTCGAATAGTCACTAGGTTACCTCAATGGGGATGTGCATAT
This sequence comes from Hordeum vulgare subsp. vulgare, assembly GCF_904849725.1. Taxonomy (NCBI): domain Eukaryota; kingdom Viridiplantae; phylum Streptophyta; class Magnoliopsida; order Poales; family Poaceae; genus Hordeum; species Hordeum vulgare. Next base: position 115,468,631 of record NC_058524.1, on the reverse strand, counting down.
CCCCAACAATAAAATCATACTTCATCTTAACGGTAGGTATAGGGCATTCAAAGCTCCCAATAAGAATCGATGAAGTTTTTTCGATAGCATGGATGCAATGTACTTGATATTGTTTCTTCGGAAAGTGCACCGTATGCTCATTACCGTTGACATGGAAAGTGACATTGCCTTTGTTGCAATCTATAACAACCCTGCAGTGTTTAGAAATGGTCTTCCAAGGATGACCGCCATGGCATCATCCTCGGGAATATCCAGAATAACAAAGTCTGTTAAGATAGTAACGTTAGCAACGACAACATGCACATCCTCGCAAATGCCGATAGGGAAAGCAGTTGATTTGTCGGCCATTTGAAGAGAGATTTCAGTGGGTGTCAACTTATCCAGTTCAAGCCTACGATAAAGAGAGAGAGGCATAACACTACCACCGGCTCCAAGGTCGCATAAAGGAGTTCTAACGTAGTTTCCTTTAATGGAGCAAGGTATAGTGGGCACTCCGGGATCACCTAGTTTCTTAGGAGTTCCACCCTTGAAGGTATAGTTAGCAAGCATGGTGGAAATTTCAACCTCAGGTATCCTCCTTTTATTAGTCACAATATCCTTCATGTACTTAGCATACGGAGACATTTTGAGCATATCTGTCAAACGCATTTCCAGAAACACAGGTCTAATCATTTCAACAAATCGCTCAAAATCCTCATCATCCTTTTTCTTGGATGGTTTGGGAGGCAAGGGCATGGGTTTTCGAACCCATGGTTCCCTTTCTTTACCATGCTTCCTAGCAGCGAAATCGTTCTTATCGTATCTCTTATTCTTAGCTTGTGGATTATCTAGATCAATATGTTCAATCTCCACATCCTTATCATTGCTAGGTTGAGCATCATCATGAACACCACTATCGATATTATTGTTAGGCTCATGTTCATCACCAGATTGTGTTTCAGCATGAGAAATAGAGACATTGTTTGGACTCTCAGGTGTAACAACAACAGGGTTGCTAGCGTGAAAATTCCTATCATCTTTCTTCTTCTTCCTAGGATGACTAGGTGTATCAGTGCTAACTCCTTGAGAATCTTGTTGAAATCTCTTAGGATGACCCTCAGGATACAAAGGTTCTTGGGTCATTCTACCGCCTCTAGTGACAACTCTGACAGAATTGTCATTCAACTCATTGAGCAAGTCATTCTGAGCCTTAAGTACTTGTTCTACTTGAGTAGTAACCATAGAGCCATGTTTACTCAAGAGCTTAAGATCATTGACGTTTCTGTCCACACAAGCACTTAAATGACTAAGCATACGAGCATTCTGTTCCAATTTTATGCTAACATAATCGTTGAAACTTTGTTGTTTGGCAACAAAGTTATCAAATTCATCCAGGCATAAGCTAGCAGGTTTATCAAAAGGAATATCACTCTCATCGAATCTACAAAGAGAATTTACCTCTACTACTTGTATCGGGTTATCAAGATCATGGATCTCTTCGATAGGTGGTAGATTTTTGACATCTTCAAATTTAATGCCTTTCTCTTTCAATCTCTAAGTGATGTCTAAGTGAATGGTTTCAATCTCTAAGTGATCCTGTCTTGGACGCACGACGAAGGAAAGGAGCAAAGGCACTTGCAATTTTGATCTGCTCGGAGCTGTGGCTCGAACGAAACCGTAGGATTTTCCAGAAAATAGAGCTTCCGGTTTCAGTGTTGATTACACGTATTAGAGATGAAGCTGCAACGTGGAAACTTGCGGCATGCCCCATTGTTTTTGACCCTGGCTGATGCCCCAACTTTAGGCCCTTTTGTTTCCTGGCAAAGCCAGCAATAGTTGTTTTCTTTTCTCTTACGTTGTTTTGTTCGTGTACTTGGCCGTCGGCCTTTTCCCTCTTAATAAAATCACAGTAGATCTCCTGCTGTCTTACTAAAAAAATGTCTTTCTCTTTCATAGCTTCCTTAGCTTCTTGCATATCTTCAGGACCGAGGAATAGAATACCTCTTTTCTTCGGAGTTGGCTTCGAGGTGGTTCGGGAATAGTCCAAGCATTCTCATTGCACAAGATGCTATTCAATATGCTCTCAGCTTGTTCTACGGTTCGTTCCCTAAAAACACAACCGGCACAACTATCTAGGTGGTCTCTAGAAGCATCGGTTAGTCCATTATAGAAGATATCAAGTATTTCATTCTTCTCAAGAGGGTGATTGGGCAAAGCATTCAGTAGCTGGACGAGCCTCCCCCAAGCTTGTGGGAGACTCTCTTCTTCAACTTGCGCAAAGTTGTTTATTTCCTGCAAGGCCGCTTGCTTCTTATGGGCAGGGAAATATTTCTCAGAGAAGTAGTAGATCATATCCTAGGGGCTACGCACACAACCAGGAGCAAGATAAGTGAACCAAGTCTTAGCATCATCCTTTAGCGAGAAAGGAAACAACTTAAGGATATAGTAGAGGCAGATCTTTTCCTCACTTGTGAATAGGGTGGCTATATCGTGCAGTTTGGTAAGATGGGCTACAACCGTTTCAGACTCATAACCGTGAAAAGGATCAGATTCGACCAAGGTGATTAACTCAGGGTCGACAGAGAATTCATAATCCTTATCGGTCACAAAGATAGGCGAAGTAGCAAACTTCGGGTCGTATTTCATCCTAGCGTCGAAAGTTTTTTCTTTCCACTTGCGCAGTAATTTCTCAACATCATAGCTATCCTTACAAGCAAGAAAGTCCTCAACTATCTCTCCCTCCGTAACATAACCCTCGGGCATATCAGGCAATTCATATCTAGGAGAGCTAGTTCTATCAGGCAAAATAGCAGGTTCTACCTCAATAATCTAAACAGTTTCAGAAGTATCATCACATCTAGCAGCAACTCTAGCAATTTGTGTATCAAGGAATGCACCTAGTGGCAAATTAGTATCACACATAGCATCATCACAAGCATCATGGACAACAGAAGTAGCATCATCAAGCACAGGCGACATATCAAAATTTCTAGCAGGAGGTGGTGTCACAAATTTACTCATAACTGAAGGTGAATCAAGTGCATCTCTAGATGGCAGTTCCTTACCTGTCCTCGTAGTTGAGGGCAAGACTTTAGTTCTTGGATCTTTCGGATTCCTCATAGGGATCAGCAGACGTAAATCCCAAGTGACTCAGAGAATATAGCTATGCCTCGCCGGCAACGGTGCCAGAAAATAGCACGTTGACAGGAGACTATTCTTGACTTTGGCTTCCCCGACAACGACGCCAGAAAATAGTCTTGATAACCCACAAGTATAGGGGATCGCAACAGTTTTCAAGGGTAGAGTACTCAACCCAAATTTATTGATTCGACACAAGGGGAAGCCATATAATATTGTCAAGTATTAGCAGTTGAGTTGTCAATTCAACCACACCTGAAAGACTTAGTATCTGCAGAAAAGTATCAGTGGCAGAGTAGTGTTATAGCAACAGTAATAGTAGCAGCAGTGACATCAGTAGTGACAGAGTACCAGTAGCAGTAGTGATAGCAATAGCATCAAAGTAACAGTAGCAAGGACCAGTAGGAAAAACTCGTAGGCATTGGATCAGTGATGGATGATTATGCCGGATGTTATTCATCATGCAACAATTATAACACGGAGAGATAAGTAACTAGCTCCAGTTCGTCAATGTAATGTAGGCATGTATTCCGTATGTAGTCATACGTGCTTAGGGAAAAGAACTTGCATGCCATCTATTGTCCATCCCTCCCGTGGCAGCGGGGTCCTAATGGAAACTACGGGATATTAAGGTTCTCGTTTTAGTAAAGAACCGGACCAACGAATTAACACTTGGTGAATACATGAACTCCTCATACTATGGTCATCTTCGGGAGTGGTTCCAGCTATTGTCACTTTGGGGTTGCCTGGTCATAACACATAGTAGGTGACTACAACTTGCAAGATAGGATCAAGAACACACATATATTGGCGACAACATAATAGGTTCAGATCTGAAATCATGGCACTCGGGCCCTAGTGACAAGCATTAAGCATGGCAAAGTAGTAGCAACATCAATCTCAGAACATAGTGGATACTAGGGATCAATCCCCGTCAAAACTAACTCGATTACATGATAGATCTCATCCAACCCATCACCGTCCAACAAGCCTACGATGAGATTACTCACGAACAGTGAAGAGCATCATGGAATTGGCGATGAAGGAAGGTTGGTGATGACGATGGCGACGATCTCCCCTCTCCGGTGCCCAGAACGGACTCCAGATCTTCCCTCGAGAGGAAGAACAGGAGGTGGTGGCGCCTTTGTATCATAAAACATGATGAACTCTTCTCCTTGATTTTTTTTCGGAACGAAAGGGACTAAATAGAGATGAGATTGGAGGTGGTGGAGCTTCGTGGGCCCTACAAGCCTGCGAGGCGTGGCCAGGGGGGCGCCTGGTGAGCTTGTGGGCCCTCAGCTCCACCCCTCCGGTTGATTCTTGCACAAGTATTTTTTATATATTCCATAAAAAATCCCTGTAAATTTCTAGGTCATTCCGAGAAGTTTTATTTCTGTGCAAAAACAACACCATGGCAATTCTGCTGAAAACAACGTTAGCCCGGGTTAGTTCCATTCAAATCATGAAAATTAGAGTCCAAAACAAGGGCAAAAGAGTTTGGAAAAGTAGTATGAATCTGACTGACATGTCGATGCATGTGACTGACATGTTAAAGATTCCTACCTTTGCCAAGTTCATGCGCCAAAAGAGGTATGAATCTGAAAGAACAAGTTGCTACAATAATGGAGTATCCCTTTGAGAATAAGATACCAGATAAGTTGGTAGACCCAGCTATACCCGCAATATCTTGTTCAATTGCTGATCTTGATATAAATAATGCTCTTTGTGATGTAGGGGTGTTGGCGTCAAAACCGACAGATCTCTGGTAGGGGGTCCCGAACCATGGAGGTTAGATCGAAGGGTTGCAGGAGAGAGGGGGAGACGATGTTTACCCAGGTCCGGGCCCTGTTGGGAAGGTAAAACCCTAGGTCCTGCCATATTATATTGACGGGGAATGATGGTTACACAGCTGATCTACCTCGAGATCATACGAGCTAAACCCTAGATGAGATAACCTACTGATATGTCCCAAACGTATCTATAATTTCTACTTACTCCATGCAAGTTTTGGGTTGATATTGCTATGTGTTTTGTACACTTTCATACCTTTTTCAACATATTTGGACTAACCTACTAACTCAGTGCACTGAGTGCCAGTTTCTGTCTGCTGATGTCTTTTTTCACGGACTTTTACCCCTATTTACACAGCCCTAGAAATCCCGAGAAATATATATATATAAATCAACGTGATGGGAGCTTCGCGAGCACCAAAGGTGGGCCAGAGGGGAGCCAGGGCCTGCCCAGGCGGCCTCCCTGCGCGCCCCCCTCCTGGCCGCGCCACCTGGTCACCTGGGTGAGGCCCACCCCCTCTGGTGCCCTACCTTGGCTCCTATTTTTTCCCCCGTGGAGGAAACCCTGATTCCGGAACCCTTTTCTCCAGAAGCAATTCTGATCTCCGCCGCCATCGCCAACAAGTTTCGGGGGACCATAATTCCTGTGCCGGCACCCTGCTGGGACGGGGAAGTGCCCCCGGATTCATCTCCATCGACGTTGCTTCCTCCCTCCATGAAGCGGGAGTAGTTCCTCCTCGGGGCTGAGGTCTTCTATAGTAGCTATGTGGTTAATTCTCTCTCCCATGATGTGATCTTGCTTGTGATCATAGGCTATGTTAACCTAGGGTGATCCCATGATGTTTCCCCTTCTTCTATGTATTGGATTGATTTACTCACTTGATCTTATCTAGTATAATCGCCGAGACCATGGTGAAAGAAGTCTATTGGACATGGATTAGAAGAATATTTTCATGAGTGATTTCCTCTTTTGTGAATTGATTGAAGATTGAGAGTCTCTTGGTGCTTGCCTTTAACTATCCTCGAGATACGTTGTGGTGATTGTGGCACTCTCTTTGGATGGCCGCAGTGACATTGGGAAATCCATAGATGAGAACTACGAACTCTGAGGTGTGCTTTTGTAGCCCTACATAATTCTCGTCCTCTCTTGGTCACAAAGGAATGACCTCCGAGTATGTCACCATTGCATGTTTTAGTGGAAATATCATGTGATTAGACTATGTTAATGTTGTTGGGAGTTGCCACTAGTGATAGTATGATGCCTAGGCCTTTTTTCTCACCATTGTTACACCGTTTATGCTTACTTTTGTCACTTTCTACCTTGCTGTAATTTCCATTATAGATTTATATTACCTTGCTTTGCCACACCTATCACCCATATTTTACCATCTCTTTGCTGAACTAGTGCACCTATACAATTTACCACTGTATTAGGTGTGTTGGGGACACAAAAGAGTTCTTGTTTCTTAATTACAGGGTTGCTTGAGAGAGAGCATCTTCAACCTCTACTTCCCTTAGTTCGATAAACCTTAGGTCATCGACTTGAGGGAAATTGCTGTTGTCCTACAAACCTTTATGCTTGGAGGCCCAACATAGTCTACAAGAATAGAAGCGTGCGAAGACATCACCTGCCTCTACGCATAAGAGCCCCTGGATTATATAGACACTAGGGACCCTAGGGTTACATGTTACCGGCGTAGATCGGGGGTAGATGGGCCAAATTGGTCCTCCTGCCTTGCAGTGCACGCCTAGTCTTCAGAGCTTTCCATCTTGATTACGTAGTCGTCAGATCATGTGGTATTCAATGACGCAACCCATATGATCGGCCCATAAGGGACAACCTGACCGCTCGAGGACCCCTTAAACCGGAACTCCCTGAGTAGCCCCCGATCTGGCCTTCAATGCTGATGCGTATAGTCTTCGGCAGCCGAGCACATAGACAAATTGGCTTGCACGGTGAGTTCCCTTTATATTCGGCTGGTATTGGTTTAGTCGCTCCAATGACGTAGTATTCTCGAAAACAGGCGTCATAAAATCCAGAGGCTCTCAAAGGCCCGAAGGTGAATAATAACCCATCTGAGAACTCTTCTGATGAAAAGTCACGATAACAAATAATGAGTAAAACTCGAGTCGCAACTCGAGGCCACTTTCCCCGGGGCACATTCTATCAACAACATAGATCGTGTCCTGTCTTTAAGGGGATCTCGAATTAATGACCCGAGCCAACCTACGCACGTTCCAATGGTGCGGTTGTTTCAGGAAGTGGCAGAACTGGTGGCGCAGTAAGCGGAAACCCTTGGTTTCGCGACCTTCCTTTAAAAGGGGAAGAAAGATAGAAAGCCCACCACAGTCATTCCAAACCTATGCTCCTTCTCCCTCCAGGCTCAAGCGCCTAGATTCATTCCTCCCCCACCCCTTCCAGTCGCCCTCTGCCTCAAGCTGTGCAATGGTCGGCTTGGGCTCTCAGGCAAATGGGAGGTCTCCTTTGTCTCTAAAGGAGATATCTAGGAGCTGAAGCGCTGCGGCTAAATCACAGCTGACATCACCCATCCAGCACCAGAAAAGGGCCAGGTGGTTCCTACGCCAAGGCCCGGGGAGCAGGTGGTATTCGTCCCCGACTTCCTCCGGGACTTGGCTTCCCACTCCACCCCTTCGTTAGGGGTCTCATGTTTTACTATGGGGTAGATTTCCATGACCTCCCCCCAAATTCCATTATGCACATCTCCATCTTCATCACCGTCAGCGAGGCTTTCCTGTGGGTCCATCCGCATTTTGGTCCCTGGCTCAAGGTCTTCAATGTCAAGCCAAAATCGGTCAGCAGCCAACATGCCGACCGTGGCGGGGCCGTGATAAGCAAGATCTGCCGCGTGCCATGGCTGGAGGGCACACTGATCGACACCATCAAGAACTCGTAGAAGGAGTGGTTCTATATCACATAACCAAGAGAAAAAAACTGGGCGGTCCCCACCAAGTTGAGGTCTGGTCCCTCGGTGAGGCTGACCTCGTGGGTCAGGAAAGGCTTGGACTATGGCTCGTCTTCGGATGTGCAGCAGCTGCAAAACGCATTAGGCAAATGGTGGAGTCAAATATCCGGTTGGCCAATGTAGTCCAGGTTACGCTCCATCGCCATATCTTTCCGTGCCAACATTGGGACAACCCGATGTGGTCTCACAAGGCCGACGAGCCCTGGACGATGCTCGAGTTCTACCGCACCACCCATGAAGATCTGTGGCGGGTAGTGCTTAAACCGTAATAGGAGTTGCCGGCCAAGGACGAAGATACTGGCTTGGACGATAATACTCCCCCAGTGGAGGTACGTCTGGGCTCTTATATCCACTCGGAGTTTTTTTTTATCAAAAATCTTACTATCCTTTTTCTTTCATAGGAGTGGCTAGAACTGGCCAAGAACATAGAAGGCCCACCTCCCCTTCCCGGGGAACCCCAGACTCCTCTACTGGAGGTGATGCTAGTAGAGTCGCCGTACGTGGCGCCGGACAATAAGAAGAAGTAGACTCGCGGGAGTCTTTGTTCGAGGGGTCCTCCGGATAAAAATCCGAGGATACCCATGCCTCCTCTACCCACGAGGGGGAGGAGGTGGACGAGGAGGAAGATAAAGATCCTCTTCAGGCGAGGAAGCGGGAGGCACCGGATGGGGCGAGGACGTACTACCTCCTGAGGTTCCGAAGAAACCTTGCAAGCGCAAGGTCGCTCTTCTTGGAGCAAGTCTGGACTTGGACGAAGAGGTCGGGGCGGCTCCTCGTCGAACCCTTAGGGTCAAGCCCCTAACCCGAAGGTACGGAGTCCAATCCCTAATTTAATAGAGCTATACCAATTTTTTATCGACAATGAGAACCGAGCTTTTTTCTATCACAACCCGGTCCGAGATCTTTCGACACATCGAGTGTTGGAGGGGGATTCACTGCCCGCCGAGCTGGCTGAGAGTGGGAAAGCGTCCCACAACACCCCTCCCCGGTCCTTGGACTAGTTGTCTTAGATGATTTCCCATCAAGCCCCGCCGACCACTACCGAGATGGTTATGGTCAAGGCAGATACATCGGGCGCCAAGGATCGCAAGGTCCCGACCGAAGAAGATACACCAGCCTGTGAGGACCGAGAGGTTCCGGCTGGTGTTAATACACTGGTCGCCGAGGACCAGGAGATATTGGCCGAGGTACATACCTTGGTCATTGACACTCAGGGGGCAGGTTCGTAGAGGGGGGAAAGAACCAAATTCCCTTCGAGCATTGCCTGGAGACAACTTCCGGGGGACCTGATGCTTCGACATCTTCTATACCGCCCCCAGCGCCGCCCACAACATAACAAGCTATGGCTGGGTGGCCAACCATACTGGATGACGCCTTGACCGGCTCCTCTATAGCTGAAGAACATCGCACCCTTATGGGCGTGGTCTTAAAAAGTATTCAGCCCGTCAAAAGCAGACTTAACGAAGCCTTCAGCGACTTATTGACAAGCTTTAAGGTAAGCAGTGTAACATTGTAGGTTTTATTTTGCAAAGTTATATATATGTTTTATGGGTATAATAGCCCCCGAGCCATGGGTGAGTTGGAAAGAAAAACTCACCCGGGGATCAAAAACTAATTCGTCGGAAAAACGAAAATAGCCTGAAGACTTGTTTTAAAATGTCCATTTAAGAATTTTGACTAAGCAATGTTCGGCTCGATAATTCAGAACCGGACTAACATGTAGTATTTACCTTGCAGACCTCATCCTTGGCTGCGAACGCAAATGCATTGGAAATAGCCGAGCTAAACTGGAAACTCAAAGTTTCTGATGAAGAGCTTGACCACATAAATAGTCGGCTCAATGAGAAGCAGGGTAAGCTGGGTCGAGAGATTCATACCGTCATTGAGAAATTTTAAGGAGCATCCTGGCCGTGCCGGTTCACTCTTTATATTCTAGCTTTGTTAGCAGCCCAAGACCAAGAGATTGAGAAGCTCAAGGTCAAGGTTGAGAAAGCCAAACGAGAGGCCGCTGCGCACAAGGTGGCTAACCGAACAAGCGGCTGCCGAGCTGGACGCCCTCAAGGTCGTCAGCACCAAACATGAGGCCAGGGTGACGCAGATCCTGCAGGAGCTACAAGAGGCGAGCTTGGAATGTGAGGCCTTGGAGCAGAAAGCTCAAGAGCACATGGCCGATCACACCAAACTATCCGCCGAGCTTCAATCGGAGTGGGTGTAGCGAAGGTTCTATGAATAAGAAGTGCACCAAGCCAAGCTTATGGCAACCGGTAAGCCGTACTTACTACAATGTGCCTTTGGTGGAAATAGATATGCCTTTCTTACGCGGATATGGCGTTCTGCAGGTGCCTTCACGAACCTCACGCAGAGTGCGGCGGATGCGGCCAAGCATTTTGTGACCCACGACGGGGATGCCAAGCAACGAGTATTTTGGGCTCAGTTGGAAACTCCCGAGCCCAACCCAAGTCTGAGCTATCAAATGAAGCAGCTGATGGAACTACATAGGATTGCGGAGCCAGCCATGAAGGATCTCTGTGTTCGGCCATGGCCTGCTGAGCCCATGCCGAGCAGTTACTTCGCATTAGTACAGAAGATGGTCGACGCCTGATACATCTCCAACGTATATATAATTTTTGATTGTTCCATGCTATTATATTATATTTTTTGGATGTTTTATATGCATTAATATGATGTTTTATATTATATTTCGGACTAACCTATTAATCTAGAGCCTAGTGCCCGTTTCTGTTTTTCCAAATTTTTGAATATTGCAGATAAGGAATATTAAACAGAGTCCAAACGGAATAAAATCTCCATAAATATTTTTCTTGGAACAGAAGACATGCAACAGATTTGGAGTAGGGAGCAAGGCAGTTGCTGGGAGGCCACAAGCCTGCAGGGCGCGCCCTGGGGGGTGGCCGTTCCCCTTGGTTTGTGGCCCCCTGTAGGTCTCCTAAACCTAATTCTTGGCCTATAAAATCCCAAATATTCTGGAAACGCCAAACAAAGCCACGAAAGAACTTCTACGTCATCGGGAGATTGTGTTCCCAAGAGATCCAATCTTGGAGCCTTTTCCTGTAATCTGCTGGAGAGGTAATCGATCATGGAGGGCATCTACATGAACTCCATTGCCCCTCCGATGATGTGTGAGTAGCTCACCACAGACCTACAGGTCCATAGCTAGTATCTAGATGGCTTCTTCTCTCTCTCTTTGATCTTCAATACCATGTTCTTCATGGAGATCTATCCGATGTAATACTCTTTTGCGGTGTGTTTGTCGAGATCCGATGAATTGTGAGTTTATGTTCAGATTATCCATGAATATTATTTGAGTCCCTTTTCAATTCTTGTATGCATGATTTCATATCTTTGCAAGTCTCTTTGAGTTATTTGTTTGGTTTGGCCAACTAGATTGGTAATTCTTGCAATGGGAGGAGTGTTTAGTTTTGGGTTCAATCTTGCGGGCTCCTCACCCAGTGACAGTAGGGGTAGCGAGGCATGGATTGTATTATTTCCATCAAGGGTAAATAGATGGGGTTTTCATCATATTGCTCGAGTCTATCCCTCTAGATCATGTCATCTTACTTAATGCGTTACTCTGTTCTTCATGAATTTAATACTTTAGATGCAGGCAGGAGTCGGTCGATGTGTGGAGTAATAGTAGTAGATGCAGAATCATTTCAGTCTACTTGATACATACGTGATGCCTATATGCATAATCATTGCCTTGGATATCTTCATATATATATTTGCTTTTCTATCAATTGCTCGACAGTAATTTGTTCACCCACCGTATTATTTTCCTTTATGGGAGAAGCCTATAGTGAAACCTATGGCCCCTGGGTCTATTTTCCATATCATATTTTCAGATCTATAAACCAAAAATACCAAAAATATTTTGCTGCAATTTATTTACTTTAGTTCTACTTTCAGATAAATCACTATTTTATATATATGTCTATCAGACCCATCCTTGCAAATAACTCTGAAGGGATTGACAACCCCTTTATAGCCTTGGGTGCAAGTGTTCAATTATTTGTGTAGGTACTACTATTGGAGTCTCCCTTGTTCCTCCTACTGGATTGATACCTTGGTTCTCAACAAACTGAGGGAAATACTTATCTACTTTGATGCATCACGCTTTCCTCTTCAAGGGAAAACCAACAGAAGCTCAAGATGTAGCAAGAAGGATTTCTGGCGCCATTGCCGGGGAGGATACATAGCAAGATCACCAAGTACCCATCACAAACTCATCTCTTGCATTTACTTTATTTTCCATTTGCCTCTCGTTTTCCTCTCCCCCACTTCTAAAAATATTTTCAGAAAATACCAAAAACATTTGCCTTTTTATTCGCCTTTTTCCGTTTGTCTTTTTGTTTGCTTGCTTGTGTGCTAGATTGCTAACGATGGCTCAAGAGAATACCAAGTTATGTTATTTTTCCACTACTAAAAATAATGATTTTATTAGTACTCCGATTGCTCCCACCACTAGTGCGGAATCTTGTGAAATTAATGCCGCTTTGCTCAATCTTGTTATGAAAGAACAATTTTCTGGCCTTCCTAGTGAAGATGCCGCATCCCATATAAATACTTCCGTTGAGTTGTGTGATATGCAAAAGAAGAAAGATGTGGATAATGAAATTGTTAAATTAAAGCTATTTCCTTTCTCATTACGAGATCGTGACAAAACTTGGTTTTCATCTGTACCTAAAAATAGTATTGATTCATGGAATAAGTGTAAAGATGCTTTTATTTCCAAGTACTTTCCACCCGCTAAGATTATCTCCCTTAGGAATGATAAAATGAGTTTTAAGCAACTTGATCATGAGCATGTTGCACAATCTTGGGAGAGGATGAAACTAATGATTAGGAATTGCCCCGTGCATGGTTTGAGCTTATGGATGATTATACAAATTATTTATGTGGGATTGATATTTCCTTCTAGAAATATTTTAGGTTCAGCCTTGTGTGGTACTTTTATGTAAATCACATTAGTATAAGCTACTAAACTCCTAGATAATATCAATAGCATACCGGAAGATCTCTACTAGTAAAAAAGTGCATGCTATGGAAGAAATAAATACTTTGAGTGCAAAGATGGACGGATTAATGAAATTGTTTGCTAGTAAGAGTGCTCCTCTTGATCCCAATTATATTCCTTTGTCTTCTTTGATTGGAAATAATAATGAATCTATGGATGTGAATTTTGTTGGTAGGAACAATTTTGGCAATAACACATATAGAGGTAATTATAATCCTAGGCGGTTTCCTAGTAATTCCTTTAATAATTATGGTAATTCCTACAACAATTCTTATGAAAATTATAATAAGATGCCCTCTTATCTTGAAAATAACATTAAAGAATTCATTAGCTCTCAAAAAGGTTTCAATGCTATGATTGAAGAAAAATTGCTCAAGATTGATGATTTGGCTAGGAATGTTGATATAATTTTTCTTGGGATTGATTGTTTTAAAATTATATCTATTCCACCCAAGAATGATATTAATGAGTCTCTAAAATCTATGAGAATTTCTATTGAAGAGTCTAAATAAAGAACCGCTAGAATACGTGCTAAGCGTGAATGGCTTGAAAAGGTGTTTTCTCGTGATAATATTGATGAAGATCTAAAAGTGATTGGTGTGACACCTATTGAATCTTTGTTTTCTACTCCCTCGGTTCCTTGATATAAGGTGTATAGTTTTTTGAGAAAAAATCCGAAATATAAGGTGTATTGCGTTGCACCACTCGTTTGGATACTTGTTTTAGGGATTTGATTACATTTTCTTATATTAGGCAAGCTCCTCTATTTTCTGATGTTAGTTAGTCAGATGTAATCACACTCAAAACTTGTGAAATTTTCCCTCCACGTGCGTTCTTTAATTTTCGTGTCAAAAACTATAGACCCTCTATTTAGGAACATAGGGAGTAGCATAAATCCTGAAAAAATGGGATTGGAGATGAGTCAACTTTAGCTAAGAGGCGTCCCAATGATTTGGAGTTCATAGATCTTAGTGATAAGATTGATAAAAGTGGGATGGAAGAGGTCAAAACTTTAAATAGCAATGAGCCCACTCTTTTAGGTTTTAAGGATTTTAATTATGATAGTTTCTCTTTAATTTATTGTGTTTCCTTGTTGCAATCCATGTTAAATTCTCCACATGCTTATAGTCAAAATAAGGCTTTTACTAAACATATTGTGGATATACCATGATGAAATCTTTTGAAGAGAAACTTGAGTTGGAGGTCTCTATACCTAGAAAACTTTATGATGAGTGGGAACCTACCATTAAAATTAAAACTAAATATTATGATTTCCATGCTTTGTGTGATTTGGGTGCTAGCATTTCCACAATTCCAAAAACTTTAAGTGATGTGTTAGGATTCCATGAATTTATTGATTGTTCTCTAAATTTGCATCTAGCGGATTCCACAATTAAGAAACCTGCGGGAAGGATTAATGATGTTCTTATTTTTGCTAATAGGAATTATATGTCCATAGATTTAATTGTTCTTGATATAGAATGCAATCCTACATGTCCTATTATTCTTGGTAGACCCTTCCTTAGAACGATTGGTGCAATTATTGACATGAAGGAAGGTAATATTAGATTCCAATTCCCATTAAGGAAAGGCATGGAACACTTTTCTAGAAATAAAATAAGATTACCTTATGAATCTAGAATGATAGCTATCTATGGATTGCATACCAAAGATGATAATACTTAGATCTATTGCATTATGCCTAGCTAGGGGCGTTAAACAATAGCGCTTGTTGGGAGGCAACCCAATTTTTTTTGTTTTTCTGTGATACACATATTATTACCACTGTAATAATTGTGTTTTCTTGTTTTAGTTAGTGTTTGAGCCAAGTAAGACCTTTGGGATGATCTATGGTGCTTGCAAGTTGATTTTGTTGAAAAACAAAAACTTTTGCTCTCAGTCCAGGAATTTTATAAATTTGATGGAACGTGATTTCGATCTGAATTTTTTACACAAGATTGCTTTAGAAATTTACCAGTTCTTCGTAATTCTCCAGAGTTTTTGGAGTTACAGAAGTATTCGAAGTAAACAGAATACTACATACTGTTCTGTTTTTGACAAATTCTGTTTTCTTTGTGTTGTTTGCTTGTTTTGATGAATCTATGGGTTGTATTAGGGGGTATGAACCATGGATAAGTTAGAATACAGTAAATATTACATCAATATAAATAAAGAATGAGTTCACAACAGTACCTAGGTGCTGATTCATCTTTCTTATACTGACGGATCTCATGAGTTTTCTGTTGAGTTTTGTGTTGTGAAGTGGAAAGAGCCTAAGCTTGGGGATTCCAAAGGCACCCCAAGCCATATTCAAGGATACCACAGAGCCTAAACTTGGGGATGCCCCGGAAGGCGTCCCCTCTTTCGTCTTCAATCCATCGGTAAATTTACTTGAGGCTATATTTCTATTCACCACATGATATGTGTTTTCCTTGGAGCATATTTATGATATGAGTCTTTACTTTTTAGTTTGAAACAATTATCCTTGATGCATACATCTTTCGAGAGAGAGAGAGACTGAATAGTGAATTTATTAGAATACTCTTTATGCATCACTTATATCTTTTGAGCTAGGCAATATTGCTCTAGTACTTCACTTATATCTTTTAGAGAACGGCGGTGTTGTGGAATTATTAAAATCTCGTACTTCACTTATATTATTTTGAGATTTCTTTAAACATGATGGTAATTGGTTTAGGTTATGAATTTAGTCCTAATGTAATAGGCATCCAAGAGGGATATAATAAAAACTTTCATATTAAGTGCATTGAATATGATGAGAACTTTGATTCCTTGCATATAGTTTTGAGATGTGAGGATAGTGATATGAGAGTCATGCTAGTAAGTAATTGTGAATTAGAAAAAAAATTCTTGTTTTGAAGCTTGTGATTCTCGTAGCATGCACGTATGGTGAACCGTTGTGTGATGAAGTTGGAGCATGACTTGTTTAATGATTGTCAACCTTTGTGTGGAGGTCGGGATCGCGCGATGGTTAACTCCTACCAACCCTTCTCCTAGGAGCATGCGTCTAATACTTTCATTCGATAACTAATAGGCTTTTGCAATAAGTATGTGAGTTCTTTATGACTAATATTGAGTTCACGGATTATACACACTCTGACCCTTCCACCTTCGGTAACCTCTCTAGTACCACGCAACTTTTGCCGGTATATTAAACCCACCTTCCTCAAAACAGCCACCATATATTTTCCTCAAAATAGTCACCATATCTACCTATTATGGCATTTTCATAGCCATTCCGAGATATATTTCCATGCAACACCATCGTCCCATTTTTATGACACGCACCATCACTTCCATATTGCTTGTCATACTTTGTTCTAGCTATCGAGTTGTAATCTCTTGAGTTTTAAGTAAATAAAAGTGTGATGATTTTGAATTATTAGAGCATTGTCTTGTGTGAGAAAAAAGGATGATGGAAGCTATGATTCCCTCACAAGTTGGGATGAGTCTCCAGACTTTACAAAAAATAAAAGAGGCCACCGATGCCCATAAAAATAATAAAACAGGACATAGAAGCCCATCCAAAAAAGAGAAAAGAAAGAAAAATAAAAAAAGGAAAAAAATGAGAGAAAGAGAGAAGGGGCAGTGCTACTATCTTTTTCCACACTCGTGCTTCAAAGTAGCAACATGTTCTTCATAGAGAGTCTCCTATATTGTCACTTTCATATAACTAGTGGTACACACCTTCTGCACAACCACTTAGTTTTCTTTTTGAGCTTTCATACACTTATAGCTCTAGTGCATTTGTTGCATGGTAATCCATACTCACGCACATTAATATCTATTGATGGGCATCTCCATAGCCCGTTGATATGCCTAGTTGATGTGAGACAATCTTCTTCCTTTCTTTTTGCAACCTCCACCACATTCTATTCCACCTATAGTGCTATATACATGGCTCACGCTCATGTATTGCGTGAGAGTTGAAAATGTTTGAGAACATAAAAAGTGTGAAACAATTGCTTGATTTTCACCAGGGTTGTGCATGATTTAGATACTTTGTTTGGTGAAGATGCAGCATAGCCAGACCATATGATTTTGTAGGGATAACTTTCTAAGACCATGCTATTTCGAAAGGACGCAATTACCTTATTAGCATGCTTGAAGTATTATTGTTTTGATGTCAATATAGACTTTTGTTTTGAGTCTTATGGATCTGAATATTCATGCCACATTAGAGAATATTACATGGATAACTATGTTAGGTAGCATTCCACATCAAAAATTCTGTTTTTATCATTTACCTACTCGAGGACGAGCAGGAATTAAGCTTGGAGATGCTGATACGTCTCCAACGTATCTATAACTTTTGATTGTTCCATGCTATTATATTATATGTTTTGGATGTTTTATATGCATTAATATGCAGTTGTATATTATTTTTGGGACTAACCTATTAATCTAGATCCTAGTGCCAGTTTCTGTTATTCCACGTTTCTGAATATTGCAGATAAGGAATATTAAACGGAGGCCAAATGGAATAAAATCTCTGGAAATATTTTTCTTGGACCACAAGACAAGCAACAGACTTGGAGTAGGGGGCAACGCAGTTGTCGGGAGGCCACAAGCCTGCAGCGCGCACCCTGGGGGGGGGGTGGGTGGTGGCTACGCCCCCTCGCTTGTGGCCCCCTGTAGGTCTCCTAACCTTAATTCTTGGCCTATAAAATCCCAAATATTCCAGAAACGCCAAAAAGACCCACGAAAATACTTTTACGCCGTCGGGAGCCTGTGTTCCCAAGAGATCCAATCTCGGAGCCTTTTCCGGTAATCTGCCAGAGAGGGAATTGATCACGGAGGGCATCTACATCAACTCCATTTCCCCTCCAATGATGTGTGAGTAGTTCACCACAGACCTACGGGTCCATAGCTAGTAGCTAGATGGCTTCGTCTCTCTCTTTGATCTTCAATACCATGTTCTTCATGATCTTCATGGAGATCCATCTGATGTAATACTCTTTTGTAGTGTGTTTGTTGAGATCCGATGAATTGTGAGTTTATGTTCAGATTATGCATGAATATTATTTGAGTCCCTTCTGAATTCTTATATACATGATTTCATATCTTTGCAAGTCTCTTCGAATTATTTGTTTGGTTTGGCCAACTAGATTGGTAATTCTTGCAATGGGAGAAGTGCTTAGTTTTGGGTTCAATCTTGTGGTGTCCTCACCCAGTGACAGTAGGGGTAGCGAGGCACGTATTGTATTGTTGCCGTCAAGGGTAAAAAGATGGGGTTTCCATCATATTGCTTGATTTTATCCCTCTACATCATGTCATCTTACTTAATGTGTTACTCTGTTCTTCATGAACTTAATACTCTAGATGCAGGCAGGAGTCGGTCAATGTGTGGAGTAATAGTAGTAGATGCAGAATCGTTTCGGTCTACTTGATACGGACGTGATGCCTATACGTATAATCATTGCCTTGGATATCTTCATAATTATTTGCTTTTCTATCAATTGCTCGAGAGTAATTTGTTCACCCACCGTATTATTTTCCTTTATGAGAGAAGCCTCTAGTAAGACCTATGCCCCCGGGTCTATTTTCCATATAATATTTTGAGATCTGTAAACCAAAAATACCAAAAATACTTTGCTGCAATTTATTTACTTTAGTTTTACTTTTAGATCTGTCAATATTTTATATCTATCTCTATCATATCTCATCCTTTCAAATAACTCTGAACGGATTGACAACCCCTTTATAGCGTTCGGTGCAAGTGTTTGATTATTTGTATAGGTACTACTATTGGAGTCTCACTTGTTCCTCCTACGCGATTGATACCTTGGTTCTCAACAAACCTGGGGAAATACCTATCTACTTCGCTGCATCACTCTTTCGTCTTCTAGGGAAAAGTAACACAAGCGCAAGAGGTGGCAATTCCGCATCCCGGATTGAAGTCCTGCAACGCTCTACTTGTATGGAAGGAGCTCGGATGGCCTTTGCACAGACGATGCTGGTGCACTTGTCGGGGGTAAAGCCCCTTAATATGGCTACTGATCCACTGCTTGCCGGAAAGGAGCATAGGCGCCCCGGGCTGTATTTGTCCTCTACTATGGAAGTTGCTCGGGCGATCGAGTCCCAGTGCCCAAAACATGTAATATTGGAATGAATATTTGTTAGTGTTTCTCACAACAATCTATCTGATAAGATGCATGCCCAAAGTGGGGTACATTTTGTGTTATTTTGATTCCTATTTTGTCCGTTTTAATATGAAAGTTACCCGTCATCGGCTTCAGCCCCCATGTAGAGACTACCCGAGGTGTTTCATCGTCCGCACTGTAACCCTTAGCCGATGTATCAGTGACAGAGGGTGGTAGTGCATGAGGGAAACAAGGCGATCCGACTATATTGTTTTACCGCTTTCGTTTAGCCTTAGGAACTTTTTATGCGGGGGCTAGTGACAAGCCCCCAGCCTTTTGTGGTAATCAGAAAAACCGGAAATTGAAATAATTACTGCGAGGTTTAAATAACTGCAAGCCCATTTGCGTGACGCGGAGTAGCCTCTATCAACTTTGTAAATGAGCTCGGATTGCAGACCAGTTCTTGCTTATTATGACGGTTAGTTTTCGGCTTTCTCCACTGAGGTATTTCGAACTAGGCCAAGTGGTAATACAATCGGAGTGCTTCTCCCTTTACCCCTTTAGCCAAACTAGCGGAACGTAAGGGGGTAAGCACAGGAGAGGGGCAATCCAAATGTAGACCCAAGACATAATTCGGAACCGATGCATATAGGGAAAAATCCTGAGAAACCGAACACTTAGGAGAAGAAGAAGTGACGCGTAGTGATAGGGGTGGTTTGACCATCCAAGCTCACGAGCTATGACCGATAACACTTTTGACGTGTGTAAAAAGTAATTTTGACCTATCAACACCGTTAAGCATAAAGTGTATGTATATGAAAGTACTTGAAATAATGTGTGCGATGAATTTTTATAACTTGGAGTACATAGGGAGCTGTTGCAGGTAACTATCGATACAAGTATTCTGAAGCAACTTTTCAAGCGATCTTACACACATGACTTGACGTATGCCTTGTGTTTGGCCGCACTATATCTATTTCCCCTGCTAGGGGTGGGGGTACTATCCTTTACAGGAAGTTTCTATCACCAAGCGGACCTTGAGTGGAGGGTTTTGAGAAGGTGTCGAAGAACACAGAAGATTGACACTTGGGCTCTTCATGATGCCATGTCTTTGTTTCCTAGGAGTGTGTGGGACCATAGTTCGGTTGAGCCGATTACATAGTCCCTGGTGGGTTGCTCCCACGGCTGCCCATGGAATTTTAAGGATGAAATTGTGTTGTCAAGGGACATACCTTGATGGTGTTCGGGTCGCACCCTGGGAGCCGTATCCCTATGTACTCTTAACCGTAGAAGTATTCGGCTAGTCTAATTGAGCTCAGGCCCATTTGCCTCCCCTCCGCGTCTTTGTTGCCGGCCCGTGGCTTGAAGTGTCGCTGTCATGTTGACATTCACCTACTAGGGCGTTTGTGCGCTCCTCAGTCCACAGAGAATGTTCTGTGTTTTTGTTTACCGTGATGATTCCCTTGGGTCCAGGCATTTTGAGTTTCATGTAGGCGTAGTGGGGTACGATGTTAAAGCAGGCGAAGGCTATGCAGCCCGAGCAGTGTATCGTATCCACTTCGAAAGGAGACGATGTCGAAGATCAAGTCCTCGCTATGGAAGTTGTCGGGAGAACCAAACACGACTTCCAGTTTATCATGCCTGAGCAGCAGGCTTCCACGCGTGGAATCACTCATTCAAAGGTAGTGCGGCTTGGCTTGATGCGTGATGGGTCTATGCCCATATTTTTCACCGTATCTGAATATATCAGATTGAGGCTACTTCCTCCGTCCATGATGAGTTGAGTGAGGTGGAAACCATCGACGATGGGGTCGAGGACTAGGGCGGTCGAGCCTCCATGACGGATGCTGCTCGGATGGTCCATGTGGTCGAAAGTGATTGGGAAAGCTGACCTCGGGTTGGATTTAGGTGCTACGGGCTCTACGATGTATACCTCTCGTAGTGCCCGCTTCCTCTCCTTTTTGGGTATATGGGTGACATAGATCATGTTCACGGTCTTGACCTCAGGACGGAACTACTTTTGGCCTCCATTGTTTGGGACACGGGGATCCTAGTCGTCTTCACTTTGTGGGCCCCTGTTTTTCTCATCGGTGGCAAGCTTGCCTATGTGTTTGAACACCCAAGAATTACGGTTGGTGTGGGTGGCAGGCTTATCTTGGGTGCCATGAATCTGACAGGGCCGTTCCATGATTTTATCCCATGGAGTTGGTCCATGCCTGTTCCCTTTGAAGGTTTCTTCTATTGTCCAGGTTTTGTATTGTGGAATCCAACATTGACTACTGTATCATCGGTATCACCATTATGGTGGCGACATTTGTTCTTTTTTTCGTTGGCTTGCCATTTTCGTCCTGAACTTTAGAGGTTCCGGGGTCGACTATGTTATGGATGCGCCGAGCTAGCCAATTATCCTCACCTACGCAAAAGAGGGTCATGAGGGAGGTAAGGTCAGACATAGTTCTCCGTGTGTCTTGGGCGAGCTATCTAGCCAGCCATTTGTCCCAGATGTTGTGCTGAAAAGAAGTTATTGCTTCAGCATCCGGACAATCTATGATTTGATTCTTCATGGTGAGGAACCGGTTCCAGAATACTCTGGCTGATTCCCCCGTCTTCTGGGCGACGTTACTAAGATCGGATGAATCCGGTGGCCGAACATATGTTTCCTGAAATTGGGATAGGAAATCCTCCTCGAGGTCTTCCTATCATCCAATGGAATATTCAGGTAGGCTGTTTAGCCAATGCCGTGCCGGTTCTTTGAGTTTTAGTGGTAAATATATTATGGCGTGGAGATCATCTCCTGTGGCCATATGAATGCGGAGAAGGAAATCCTCTATCCACACGACGGGATGTGTTGTCCCGTCATAATGTTCTATGTTTACGGGTTTAAACGCTTCCGGAAATTGGTGCTACATTACCTCATCCGTGAAACACAGTGGGTGAGCGGGGCCTCTGAGCCGGGCTATGCTGTGTCGTAGATCGTCTCCGGGTTGAGCCTGGTATGTTTCCCGACCTCTGCTCTTGTAAGCGACCTGAGGTGATTCGTCATCCCATCGAGTGGGAGTGTACCTCCTGGATCCGTAGATGGACCTGCTGTGACCGAATTTGACGTACTGTGGGTCGGATCTGTCCCGATGGTGCATATGCTCTTTACCTTTTCGGGGAGGATGTTTGGGTCTATACCCGGTCTATCCGAACATTCTGTCGCGCCCTCTGGGTGGTCTATCAGGTTGGTCGTAGTCGGTGCATCGGGGGGACACGAGTTCTGGGGCCTCGTCGTCGAACTGTGGGAGCAATCTTCGTCCTATCCTTCTTCGGCCGCTAGGACTTTGGTCTACCTGTTATTGATGGTATCCTGTTCGTCCTGGAGGTGTTGTTGCTTTGCTTTTAAGATCTGGGCGGTGGCTATAAGGCGCTGCCGAAATTGCTCCTGGCCTTGAGGGTCTTCAGGAATTACGAACTCTTCGGCTTCGAGGCCGTTGAGGTCGTCGACGGGAGGGAGGGAATCATCGCCATTGTCCGAATTGTTGCGACCATCGGGATCGTCATTGGTCGGTTCCCCTGGTTGGTGCTCGGGAGCCTTGGGATTGTCATGGCCCTCAAGGGACGTGTTTTCCCGTGTGGCTTGTGTGGAGCACCTTCCCTTGTTTGCCTTGGAGCGCTTATGCGGCTTTTGGCATTTTGAGGGTTCTTCTGAGGGCTTATTGCCATTTTGCTTGGGTGTGACATTATCTATATTGCGAGGCATGTCTACCATGTACACATCATAGTTAGATGTTGGGATCCACTTCCCGGTGTTTATGGGGGTGGTGTACTCGGCCTCATCGTCCATATCCTCGAGCTCTTCGGAGGCGTAGTCCAATGCGTCGGTTAGATCTGCAATGGTTGTGATCAAGTGGGTGGTGGGTGGGTAATAAAAGTCCCCATGATCAACCTCGGAGCCGACCTTTGAACCAGTCGGACTTCTGGTAAGCGAGATTTGAAGTGACCAGATCTGCTCGAGCGTCTTGTTTGACATCGAGAGGCTAACCTGACCAATCTTTTGTATGTTTTTGGAGTTAACGTCCATGACTTCCGGAGAGGAAACCAATTCGATAGTAGTCGTTTCTCGCTGTCCGGACACTATGGTCGATTCCGAGCTCGAAGCCTCCTCTCCGAGTAGGGGAGGACCAAGACCATGGCCGGACACGGGACCCGGAGACAAGGCTTCGGGATTTTGTACTTCATCGTTCGAGGTCGTGAGGTTAGCGGGGAATAGATTGTCCCGAGAGTCGGTGGAGACTTCGAATTCTACAAAGCTTATCCGGCGACCGGGGGACAAAATCATCGATCTGGCCAGGATGGCCGGCTAGGTCTGTGCTCGGTGTGAAGCTGCCGAGCACGGAGACATGTTCGGGGGCGAAGATGTCATCATCACGGACTCGATCATTGATGATTCAGCGAGCCATCGATCCTTTCAGTGATCCAATGGTGGAACTCTCAATGAAAGCACCAATGTCAGCGTCAAAAGTGGCATATCACGGGTAGGGATCCCAAACCATGGAGTTTAGATCAATGGGTTGTAGGAGAGAGGGGCAAACGACGTTTACCTAGGTACGTGCCCTCTTGAGGAGGTAAAACCCTACGTCCTGCTTGATTATATTGATGGGGAAAGATGGTTACAGAGTTGATCTACCTCGTGATCATACGAGCTAAACCCTAGATGAGATAACTGCATCTACGCATAAGAGCCCCTGGTTTATATAGACACGAGGACCCCTAGGGTTACATGTTACTGACATAGATCGGGTAGATGGACCGAACTGGTCCTCCTGCCTTGGAGTGCACGCCTAGTCTTCGGAGATTTCCATATTGATTACGTAGTCGTCAGATAATCCGGTCTTCAATGACGCAACCCATATTATTGACCCATAAGGGACAACCCGACCGCCCGAGGACCCCTTAATCCGGAACTCCCTCAAGGGGGACAGGCGTTAGTGTGATGCCTCTAGCTCTTTTTCACAATTTGAATCTAGGTGAATGTAAGCCCTCAAGTCTAACATTAGAAATGGCACATAAATCCACAAAGAAGCTAGTGGGAGTGGGTGAGAATGCCCCCTAAGATTAGACGGACATGTTATACCTACCGACTTTGTTATCCTTGACATGCCCGAAGATGAAAAAATATCAACTATCCTTGGTAGGATTTTTTAAATACTGCAGGTGTAGCACTGGATTTCTCTGTCATGACTCACAAGTATAGGGGATCAATCGAAGTCCTTTTGATAAGTATGAGTGTTGAACCCAACGAGGAGCAGAAGGAAATGATAAGTAGTTTTCAGCAAGGTATTCTCTGCAAGTGCTATAGGTAACAATGATATATAGTTTTGTGGCAAGATAATTCGAACCAAGTGAGAAGTGGCAATAGTAAAAAGTATGCAGCAAGATATACCAATCCTTTTTGTAGCAAAGGACATGCGAGAAAGTACTCTTATATAAGGCAAATGATCCCGAGGACACATGGGAATTTCTGTCTAGTCATGTTCATCATGTTGAGTTGACTCACATTCATTACTTCGATAATTTTATATGTGGGTCGACCGGTGATAAGGTGTCGTTCTTACTTGAAACAAGAAAACCACTTATGATTACCCCCTCTCGCACGCAGCCGCAACTACGAAATAAGAATTAACATAAATCTAACCATAGCATGAAACATGTGGATCCAAATCAGCCCCTTATGAAGCAACAAATAAAATAGGGTTTAAGCTTCTGTCACTCTCACAACCCATTATCTACTTGTTACTCCACAGTGCCTTCCCTTAGGCCCATAACATGGTGCAGTGTCGTGTAGTCAACATTCACACGACACCACTAAGAGAAGAAACAACATACACATCATAAAAATATTGAACGAATACCAACTTCACATGATTAATTATAACAAGACTTCTCCCGTGTCCTCATGAACAAAATTAACTACTCATAAGTCATCAACATGTTCAAGATTGGAGGTATAATAATGGTGATGAAGGATCTGAATATAATATCTTCCACCAAGTAATCCAACAAGCATCAACTACGAGATGTAATCAACGCTACTAGTAACCTACATGTACCAATCTAAGGTTTTCAAACAAAGATTGAATACAAGAGATGAAGTAGGGTTTGAGATGAGATGGTGCTGGTGAAGATGTTGATGAAGATTGGTCCTCCCACAAAGGAGGAAGCGTTGGTGATGACCATGGCTTCGATCTCCCCCTCCCGGAGAGGAATTCCCCCGACAGAATCTCTCTTCCTGAGAGCAGAAGGGCCTCTGCCATGTTTCCACCTCGAGACATCAGTGCTTCATCCTGAAAGTATGATTATGATTTTTCCAAGTAAGAATACATCATATAGTAGAAGAGGGGGGGGGGTTCAGGAGACCTGTTGGGCCCCCACGAGGCAACGCGACACGGCTAGGGGGTGGCCGCGCCCTATTGGCTCATGGCCAGCAGGTGGCCCCCCTATGATATATTTTTGGCCCAATAATTCCTATATATTACATCAAAATTCTCTGTGAAATTTTAGCTCATTTGGAGTCAAATAATTTTCACCCTTTTTATTGGTTTTCATGTCTAGAATTCCAGTTTCCAACAGTTTCCTTCTCCGTGGTGTATCTTGCATCTTCACAGACAAAATGCATAAGAATTGTATCATAATAAGGAATAATGGACAAGAATAACATAAATATCAATACGAATTCATGATGCAGAATGGGTGTATCAAGTCCCCTAAGCTTAGACCTTGCTTGTCCCCAAACGAAAGACGAACTCGATAATAATGTCCAAATGATTTGAGAGAGAGGTGTCGATAAAAATATAATACAAAAATGAGAGCATCAAGAATATTGACATAACAACAAGTTTTTCATCATATATCTTTTCATAAGCACGTAACAATCCATCCACAATATTTAGAGTTTAAGGCATAATCATTATTGACAATCAAGAAACTATGTTCTTAGTTATTGAGACAATCATAATTCATCATTTTCGAGAGAAGAGTGTATGTAAGAGATATTCATGGTAGAAAGTTCACATACTCAACTATCATTTAGTCTTATATGGTTGCTAACATCATGGCATATATTTGGAGCTAATGTTTCCGTTGGACACATAGGAAGATGGGGGCTTGATAGCTTTTGCTACCCAACTTATTTACCTCAAGGGTAATGTCAACAATAATGTTTCATGATCACTGATAATCCCCAAGTGCAAGGAATCATCGTAGCACTTTACAAAGATGGAAGTGATAAGTATGAAGTGTCGAACCCATAAGTAGATAAAGGTAAGATCAATATTCTCTCAAGTTGTATCTGCACCCGATACGACTCTACATACACCGAACATTTGCTTCTATCAAGTAACGAGAAACAAAACTGTATTGTGGGTATAAATAGAATAGCTTTGCATGATATTGGAGAACAAAATATGAAAATAGTCGCTGCCTAAATAGATTTAGAATATATCACACATTACAAAAATTGAGTGTGGAACAATGACGGTATGGTGTTCGGAGTCATCCTAGGCATGAGCTAACGTACTTTCCGTACATGGATCATATGAACATATGATTAAGTCTCTAGAAAGCATCCGCTACTTGTAGAAATCATTAAGTTAAACCCAACCATAGCAGTAAATATAACATCCCCTTTACTCCCATATGCAAACAACTCCCTTACTCGGGTGTAAAGTTCTGTCACTCTATCCACCCACTATAAGTGAATCATGCAAATATTGCGAACCCTACAATGAGAATTCCCTCGTGTGTGCACGACACAAGGGGAACCATAGGACAACACCAAAATAAAGCATACACTCAAATCAATCAACCCAAAGGACAACATAAATCTACTCAAACATCATAGGATGGCAACACATCATTGATTAATAATATGTGGCATGAAACACCATGTTGAAGTTGGGGATTACAACACGGTGCGGGAGAGTGGACCGCCATAGATAGATGAGGGAAGGTGATGGAGACAGTGATGTTGATGAAGACGATCAACAAAGTGATGGTTCCCCCGGCAGCAATCTGACACCATCGAATGAGACGGGGAGAGAGTCTCCCCCCTTAGGCTTCCTCCTCCATGGCCTCTCCCTAGATGGGCAGAGGTTATCCCCTTTGATCCTTGGTCGCCGTGGCCCCGGAGGGGGAGCGCCCCTCTGAGATTGGATCTCTTTCTGTTTTGCTCCTGTTTTCACTATTATTTTCTAGCCCTTCCCCGTTTCCTAAATATTTGGAGATCCGTAACTCCGATCGGGCTGAAGTTTTGAGGGGATTTTATCAGGCAAATATATTTTTTGCAGCAAAAGAAGGGCCTCAACCGACTTTTGCCTTGGGAGAGCCAGGGACATCGTGTGGTGTTGATTCTTCTTTCCAAATTTCACATATATTCCAAAAACAATCTTCATAAAGTTTTATCGCGTTTGGACTCTGTTTGATATGGAATTTATACAAAACAAAAAACAAGAAGTTGCACTAGGCACTGGATAAGTTAGTCCTAAAAATAATATAAAATATTTACAAAAGTACATGAAAGTTTTAGAACATTGGCATGAATACTTTATAAATTATCGATACATTGGAGACGTACTAGCATCCCCAAGCTTAATTTCTGCTCGTCCTCGAGTAGGTAAATGATGAAAGAAATAATTTATGTAGTCGTAATGCTAGCATAGTATGTAAGTTTGATCAATGTTACTACCAATCAGTTTTTCTACCATCATAAAACAACAACCCTTTTCTCATAAAACTTCTCAAGATCAAGTAACAAGCTATTCACATGTTAAAGTATAGACCATCAACTTTCTTGAAAACTAACAAAATATGTTATAAGTCATCAAAAAATTAAAATTCATCTTATTTTCAGGAAGGGTCTATGTAAGAGCTTTGATTTAGCAAATCCACATACTCAACTATCATTTTGTCTTCCATGATTGGTGACACTCAAGGCATATTTTCAGAACAAGAAGTTTCAATCAAAGACATAGGAAGATAGGGGCTTAACGTTCCGCCTCCCAATTTATTTATCCCAGGGATAATGCCAACAATTATGAATCATGATCACCTATATCCAAATGGATATATGTGCGTGGATCTTTCCCCACCACATGATGCTTGCCAACTAATAGATTGAGGTTGGAACAAGAAGTTGACTCAACAATAAAATTATGTAACATGAAAGTAAATAGATTGTCCTTTTATAGAGGGAAGCAGGGATTTGGAGAGGTGCCAGAGCTCATTGTTTTAAAACAGAGATGAATATGTAATTTTGGGTGGTACGCCTTTCATGTCAACGTCACAACGGAGTTTTCTATATCTTCCATGCTAATCACATTATTGGTGGTTCCTAATTTGTTTTGAAAATTTACTCCCCTCAACCATTCAATCACATTCCATGTCTAGTCATATCCATGGGTGCCCTCCAAACAATCAACTTACTAGGGGGAGCTCATGTCTATTTAATTTTTGTATTATGCAGGATTGGGCATCCTTTTTACCATCCTCTCTCATGCAATGATCAGTGAATCAAAAATCATCATGAGAATAACTAGCTTAGCATGGAAGATAATGATCGCCCCATCGCTCCATGAGTAGTACGAGGACACAAAACGAATGTTTACTTGAAGGTTCTAGAGGTGGCACATGCAAAATTACTTGGAATGGCAGTGAAATACCATATATAGGTAGGTATGGTGGACTCTCATGGAAGAAACTAGGCTCAAGGGTTTGGATGCACAATTAGTATCTCTACTTAGTACGAAGTTTTGGCTAGCAAAAGGTTCTAAGCAAGCACCACTTTATGGAGGATCCATGACAATATAACTTCTTTGTGAATATAAGCAAACATAACCATTACGTTGTCTTCCATTTCCAACGTGACCTACTTGATCAAGTTTGAAAATAATTAATGGGGTCTCACAATCATAGAAGATGTCCAACATAGTATATTTATATGTGAAATCTCTCTTCCTTCAATATTCTTTCATGAATTGTTCAAGTGACCAATGCTATGTTTGCTAACCTCCAATAAATTGTATTGCTTATACTCTTAGTACGTAAAGTCACTACTCCCCATGGGACAAGCATATGAAGCTTATATAATTTCACATTTTATGATATTGAATTCATTCAACATTTTCTCTTAGGATATAAGTGAAGCACAAGAGTGATCATAAAACTACTCTCAACAAGATATAAGTGAAGTTCATAGAGAATTCTTCAATGAATATAGAGACACCAATATCCAGGCTCAAAAAATATAAGTGAAGCACACGAAGCATTCTATAAAGCCATACTCAAAAGATTTAAGTGAAGCACATGAATCACTCTATAAATCAACCAAGTATTATCTCATACGAGCATGCTGCATAGAATAAAAGGGAATAGTAAACACGAAATATGCTCCAAGAATAGCACATGCGAATGAATGAAAATTTAGGATCAACATTGGCTAACAGATAATTGTTAACGAAGAGAGGTGAGATGCGTAGCATCCCCAAGCTTAGATTCTTGAAACTTCTTGTGATATTTACTTGGGTTGACTTGTCTATCCCCAAGCTTGAGCTTTTGTAACCCGTTCTATCCTCTTATATCCCGGTTTCACCTAAGTCTCAAAAACTACATCCACACAAAACTTGAAAACAACTCATGAGATAGGTTAGTACACATCAAAATAAATCTACACTTCATGTACTATCAAGACAAGTTACATAATAACTTTAAAACATTAGGTACTACATACTATCTGTTGGGGATATTACCTGTGGATGACTTGCCCTAGTTGGGCCGGGTTATCCATTGGGCGATTCACCCAAACATTTAGTTGGGCCTCGTTTTGGCCGAATCAAGGTCGTATGACGGTTATAGCTCCTGGAAGGTCTCCAAGCTTCGGAAGAGGGCGACTTAGAGACCGCAGGGGTCACGAGTTGTAGGAAGGAAAGAATCCTTGTAAACCCTAGGGGATCGACCTGTATATAAAGGCGAGTCCCGGGGGACGGAGGGTAGGTTAGAAATCATCGAGTGCTAGGTTCGGCGAGTTACGCCCTGCTTGTAATCGGAACCATATCAATACACACCAAAGCAGGATGTAGGCTTTTACCTCCTTACGAGGGGCCGAACCTGGGTAAATCGCCGTGTCTCTCCCGCTTAACCCCTTTGAGTCGCCACCAAGGTGCGATGGCTCCAGTACTAAGTCCTTTCACGAGGACAACTGCCGTGACAAAACCATGACAATTTGCGCCCACCATGGGGCCTACGCACGGTGGAGTTGAGTTCTCAAAGGGAGCCCTACCAGGGTTTGGGAGTTACGCGACGGCGCTCATGACTCGGAGCCGCCGCGGGATAACCTACATCGACAACCGACAATGGGGACCTGAAGCGGATTCAATTGAATCTGGCTACAGGGTCCCCTTCGGCAAGATCAACATCTTCATCGGCATGATCGGACCATCCTTGCCTGAGCCGGACGCCTCCACCGGCATCGTCGAGCCGGCCAGGTACGTCCGCCAAATCATAACGCAAAACTTGACTCGCCCGGTCTTCGTGGGGTTCACGCAGGGATCGGAGGAGCCAGAGCAGTCGGCGACTCAGGAAACTACACCGGTCAACTCTGATGACGAATCATCCATGGGCGACTCAGATTCAATCCGGTCTCTTCATGGGGATTGTCTCGGGGGCTTGTCGCTCGCCATGGACCCAGAAATCCTTGACCGAACCCGCCGCAGATCGCCATCTACATGGCAGGGGCGACTCAACCCACACAAAACCCTACTGAAGGCGATGGAACCGGCGAGACGTCCAGGAGTCCGGCCGCAGTCCTGGTGGATTTAGCGGCGGAGATCACAAGGCTAATGGCGACTCCCCTCACACCAGAGAACCAAGAGGAGATAAACACGGAGCTGGCGAAACTCAGAGAGGCGGTGGCAAAGGCTCATCAGGACGCCGAGATGGAGTCCGCCAGGATTGAGACTCGGCAAGCTCAAATTACGGCCGAAAGGATGCCTTTAAACACTGACAACTGGCGGCTCGAGAGACAGCAGCGCGCGTCCGACGCCGTCCATCAGCGGAGACACCAGGGTCGCCTGCCCCATGACCTCAATCCGACCCGCCTGTTCAATACTCCACGAACCCCTGGGACAGGAGCCGCCCCGGCAGGAGGACCGGGCCGCCCACCTAACCCGCCGGGTCATCCGGTTGAGGATCACATTCCCCGGTTTCGGACGCCTCAAGGCCACTTTTCCAACTCGGTGGATAACGTGCTTGCCGCAACCCGCCATCTGGAGTCTCTCCCGATTCACGGCAACACTCCTGCCGAGATAGAAGCAAGGAATGCCATCGAGATGTTGAAGACGGCAGTGGTTCAAAACCCCCAGTTCTCACATAGCCTTGAGAGGTTGCATTCTACCCCTCAGGCAAGTTATACCAGGAGCAGGCCAGAGGACCAACCCGCCGTAAACAGCGGGCCGCGACACGTCCCACATGACAACCCGCCTGAACGAACCCGCCGGGCCGGGACCTCCCGAACATCCAAGATGCCCCGGCCCCCTCGTTGGGGGCGGAGGGCGAGTTGGGGTACCATGCTTGTCCCCGGCCCTTCGGAACGAAAAGATGCCCAAAGACTTCAAGGGACCAAGGAAAGTGCCTAATTATACCCCGGACCTCGAGCCGGCGTCATGGATCGAGAGTTATGAGATCGCCATGGACATGCTTGACGTAAACGAGGCGGTTTGCGCCAGATACTTTATGATGATGCTCGAGGGGTCGGCTCGCACTTGGTTGAAAAACTTACCTCCCAATTCCATCCAGTCCTGGGGCGAGTTAAAAGCGCGCTTCATCAAAAACTTCCGAGGAACTTGCAAACGTCCGATGACGATCATTGATCTACAGCACTGTGTTCAGCGCCCGGACGAGTCGGCCCACCACTGGTCACGGCGGGTTGCGGAAATTATTCATTCGTCAGTTGGTATTACGGCGGCTCAAGCTGTGCTCATCCTCGAGCACAATTGCCATTACAAACCCTTGGTGCAAAAATTAGGGCGACTCAAACGAAAGGTTCAAGACATGGGCGAGCTGATGGACACCCTCACTAGGTATGCTGAGGCCGATGATACCAAAGATCCTGGCGAGGATGGTAAGGCTAATTCGCCTAAGAAGGGCGAGTCATCCAAAAATCACACCCGGTTCCAGGGGCGTAACCGTCACAATCAAGGGACCAATGGCAAGCGGAGATCGCAGGAGGAGCCCTCGGACTTAGTCGCCAACACCAATGTCAACAACAGCAAAAAGAAGAATCGAGGGTTCAGCGGGAAGAGGCTGCGTAACTACGAAGAGCTACTCAAGGGCCCTTGCCCGCACCACGCCACGACAGACGGCCCGGCGAGTCACTCTTGGGAAAACTGCTTCGTGATGCGAGAGTTTCGGGTGGAGGCGATCAAGAAAAGTCAAAACGATGACCTGGACCAGCGCCAGGAGCAATTCGCCGCGCCCAACCAAAGACAGAACCCCTTCGGTGGTATTCCCGAACAGGGGGCTCAGGGAGGCCCGCAGCCAGGCGGTGGCCAATACCCGGTGCACCACCAGTGGCGGTACAACCCGCCGGGAGCTTTCGAGCAGCCACCCCCACAGGGGGCTCCGCAGGGTCAGGACGATAATGGGGGCTTCCGCAGCAACCCCAAACAGTTAAGTAATGGGCAGCATCACGTTTTCACCACTAATGCTTGAAGGCGTGATAAGAAGGTGAGTCATCGGGCATACAGTGTATCCGAACCGGCGATTCCCAGATACCTCCATTGGTCTGAGCAGACCATAACGTGGAGCAGGGAGGATCACCCGCCGAGAGTGGATAACCCGGGCGATCTGGCGTTGGTCGTGGCTCCCCAAGTTGGGGGTTACACCCTATCAAAAGTACTAATGGATGGCGGCAGCAACATCAATATCCTATACTTCGACACGTTCCAAAGGATGAATCTATTGGAGAAAGACCTGATGCCTTCAACCACGGTTTTCCACGGAATTGTCCCAGGCAAGTCGGCTTATCCCATAGGCCGGGTCAGGCTCACAGTGGCGTTTGGAACTGCACAGAATTATAGGTCGCATTCTCTAATCTTCGAGGTGGTCAAATTGAAAAGCCCCTACATGCGCTGTTTGGGCGACCGGCTTACGCCCGCTTCATGGCTCGCCCGTGCTATGTCTACCTCAAGCTCAAAATGCCTAGTCCCAAAGGACCCATCACGGTTGATGGAGATAGAAGGATCACAAAGGAATGTGAAGAAGGGGACGCGGCTTATGCAGAAGTCGCATGTTGTCACATCCCTGACACCTTAAGCAAGTTAGTCTTGTGCTCATGTCTTCTTTGCATTGCATCTAAGAAATTCTCAACAAGAACAAAGAAAGTGGTGAAGGAAAAACTCAAACCCTAGCCACTTCTTTAAATAAAGGAAATCTCAAACCTAGTTAAAATCAATGAACCCAAAATGGCCTCAAGAAAAGTTCAAACTTTCTGATAAATCATGAAAGTAAATGAGCAAGGAAGAAAACCATTTTCTTGACACTTTAAGCATTTTAAATAAATGCAAAAAAACTACTGGTTTCAAGCTTTAAATTTGAAATCAGAAACTTTAAACTTCCAAAAATGTTGAAAACTTTAGGAATGGTTGGATATATTCCAACAAATATTCTAGGGTGTTTAACATAGTTTTTACAAATTATTTGGGAGCTGAAATAAATAGTAGATCAATGTCAGCAATTAAAACAGAAATAAAACAGAAAGAAATGGGAAAAAACCTTACCTCTCGCTCACCCCGGCCCAGCCCAGCTCCTCCTGTCGTCTTCCTCCTCGCCAGTAGGAGCAGGAGGTGGCCGGCGCGTCGCCGCGCGCCTCCACACAGCTCCATGGCTGCCTGGCCGCCGCTTCGCGTTGGCAAGCACTGGGATAAGCTCCCCGAGCCCGTCCCTATCCATCCCCGTGCCCATTCTCCCCCTCTGCCCCCGTTTCCCTCTGCCGCCATTGGAGCCCGAGCAGAGCTCGAGCTCGCCGTCGTTCTAGCCTCCCCTCCTTCCTTCTGAGCCGCGCATTAGCTCCGCCGCAACTCCCTGAAGCTCCCTAGCCACGAGCCCGACGCCCAGATGCAGTGAAACGACAAGAAGCAGTCGTCTTCTTCCTCGGGTCACCGAAGATCGTCGCCGACGTTCTCCCTCTCTAGGCCGTCCCCGAGCAAGCTAGCGCCACCTGTGCACTCCTCGTGAGCTTGCGCGCCTTTCCCCTAAGATCTCCCCGTCGATCCCCTCCTCTAGGCCTAGTTCCATCGGAGCCCGACGAGATCCGCCGCTGCAGCTCGTCGCCGGTGGCCCTCCGGTGACCAGCTCGTCCTTCTGAGGGCACCAGCAGCTTCAGGCCGTCGCGTAGATGCCGTAGGAGCTAAGTCCCATGCGCAACTCCCTCTGTATCGATGACCCCGATGACGCCCGAACCTTGGCCGCCGCCAAGCTCGTCGCCGGTGTCATCTCCGGCCAGATCAGCCCAGGCTAAGTGTAGAAATGGAACCGCGGGAGAAGTGCCGTTCTTCTGGTGCTCTCCGCACCGAGTTTGGCCCCCTTTGCGTCGTTTCCGAGGCCCCCCCCCCGACGTTCTGGTGCTCGCCGGAGGCTCCCCGCCGGCGAGGACGACCTCGCCGCCGGTGGATCTCAGCTGGCCTGAGCCACTGACGGGTGGGGCCAGCCTCTGGATAGTTTAGAGATAATTAAAATAAATCAGATAAATTAATAAGGCACTGACATGTGGGTCCAGTGAGTTTAATTAACTAAATAAGATTAATCCTAATCTAAAATTGACCAGAGACACTGACCAGTGGGTCCCACTGGTCAGGTTTGACTTTCAGCGGCCAGTTGGACCTGCTGATGTCATGCTGATGCAGTAAAAGGATTTTCTAGTATAAAAATAATTCCAGAAATGTTTAAAACTTTAAAAATTCATAGAAATTAATCTGTAATTCCAATGAATATAATTTATATATGAAAAAGTATCAGAAAAATTCAAGGAATCTGAATATGCTATTTTAATTTTCTGTATGAATGACATGATCACACACTATTCTAATTACAAACCAATACCTTAACATGACATCTCATGCTTGTTAACATCAAGTTGATCTGAGCATCAGGTCGAATCAATTAAATCGGTATCCGAGAATACCTCATTTGAAGTGATATTTGAATGTGATTCAAATCAACTTCAAACCTAATACATGTTGATTATAATAGTATATCATCTTGCATTCTCATGTCATGCTCATGCATCATCTTGATTGCATATGTTTGTTATTGATTGTTGTCATTCCTTCGGTAGGCTCCGCTCCCCCGGATTCCACCGAATATCCGTCCGACGGATATTGTCACTCCTCTGAGCAACAAGGCAAGCAACCATTTTGATCATCCCGATAAATCCCATGTTCTTGCTCCTGCACTTACTTATTGCATTAGGATCAAATGCTTCAACTGCTTTTGCCACGTTAGTTGAACCCACTTCCTTTGCATGACCTATCCTTGTCACAGTAAATAGCCGAACCTTGCAACCTAGCATACCTGGTAGTTGCTTAAGCCATGATTTGTCTTATCCTGCTATGCATGCTATGCTTAGAGTTGTGTATGGTCTGTCATCTGGGAGATGAACATAATTGTGATAATGTGTTCGGTAAGCAAAGGTTGTGTGTTGAACCTGATTTGGTAAAGGTATCGGTGAAAGGCTATGTAGGAGTACATGGCGGGTTGTTTCATTGGAACCGTCCTTAGGAACTGAGTTCCGTGTATGTAATCCAAGACTAGATACTACCACATGCTGGGCGCTGAAATATGACCCCGCTCGGCCTATTAATCGCTTAGTTCTCGGTCCAGGAGTTGCAAGTAGTTTCTCGTGTTTATAGTAATGCTGGAGGCCGTGCATGGTGCTGACCTGAGAGGTGGGCCATGATGCGATAGGCAGTGGCACGGTGTACCAAATGGCACCCGGATGGTGGGCTTGGGAACCCTGCGCACATCGTTTGAGGCCGTGGCGGAAACCTCGGCCGGACTTCCGTACGGGTTACTCTCAGATAGGCGATAAACCTGGACTAGGTACTAGTGTGGTTAACGGTCGTGGCCGACTCCCTCGCTGGGCTTCCGCTTGAAGGTTGCCGAGGTGCATGACGTGCACATGGCGATAAGTGGCGAGAGCGTGTGTGACGAAGTACACCCCTGCAGGGTTATGATCTATTCGAATAGCCGCGTCCGCGGATATGGACTACTTGGAGACATATGTTGTTCATAGATAACTTCAATGGCTACTCATAAAATTGTCAAGATAAGCGTGAGTGTCGTGGACGGCAATTCCGAATGGAGACGGAATGATTCCACGATGGTGTATTGTTGTGGTGTTAGTGGACTCGTGTGCGAGAAATCAAGTTGGCAAAATTATTTAAAATTGCAGGTTGTCTAGCCACGGGTCAAATGCTGGCTTTCCACATGAAACCCCACAATACCTTTTGATACCTTGCATGAGTAGTTAGTTATCCTAAAGTCTTGTTCAGTACCTCCGTACTCATGTTTGCTTAATAAATGTTGCAGAGTTTGCTAACGACCCTAATGGAGGGTTCTTCGTAGACATCGACGACGACGAGTAGCTGGTGTCCCAGCTACGATCTGGCCCTACATTGGGTCTGTAGTATAGTCAGGCCATGTGCCTTCTAGTTGCACCTGTCTGTACTCAGACAGCTTTAAACTCTTCCGCTGGCTTGTAACTGAATGACTGCTATTATGGGTCGTGAGACCCTTAATGTGTAATATTATGTGTGTGGCTCTTCCGAGCCTCTTAAATAAAGCTTGTATGTTTATGGTTATGTTGTGATGCCATCGATGTATCTATACATATCGGTATGCCATGCGTACGTGTGTCGTACTTGATATGTATGGGGTTCGATTACCTAGTCGTGAACTTTAGTAGCACTCCTTACAAGGAAATGCCCCTTTGTGATCCAACGAGCCTTGGTAGTTCGCTACTGCTCCGGACACATTGATTGACCGGCAAGTGTCCTTCTTAGCTGCTGTGTCTGTCCCCTTTGGGGAAATGTCACACGATGTAATGGAGTCCTTGTAGCTTGCTACAACTCGTCTACACTCGCTGGTGACCGACACCTGCTTTGTTGGGTCATGTATGCCTGTCCTTGTGCGGTATTGCCACTTTGGTTTGTGACTAGACTTGTCGATCCGGGTTATTTGACATTGGAATGCTAGCGACATTATTGCATACGTGAGTCAAAAGACGCAAACGGTCCCGGCTAAGGTAAGGCTGCAACCGTGGAGTTAACCGTGCGTGAGACCGCAAAGAGATGCGATGTATTACAGGCTGGATTCCTATGGCTTAAGATCGGGGTCCCGACAGCGTTGGTATCAGAGCCTGACTGACTGTAGGATTACCAAGCCAAACTGGTCGAAGTTGAGTCTAGAATTGCTTTAGTTATATATAAGGGAATTTTTTGTGGAAGGGAACGTAAGACTCTTGTTCTCTTGTCAAGTTATTCTATTCTGGACATCCTCGTCTTTTCTGCGGGAATTAAGGACTAGGTTACTCATCTTCTTCTAGGCTCGTGTTTCTGATCGGTAGATTATAGGACTACGGGTCAAGAGATATTGGGTTTCTTTCATTCCTAGGAAAAAGGAAGTAAGTTTGATGATCAGAGAGTTGAACCTGATAGTTGAGTGGTTACGCTATTCCATTTTGGGTTGTCTCAAAATTTGTTTTTGAGCATTTACAGCCGTTATGCTGCCCAATTTTGCATTCGAAGCTCTAATGCTTTTGCATTACTCTCAATTTGCAGATGCCTGGCCGTCCTTCTCGTCAGGTGGTACGTCTGACCAGGTGCATTGATGTACCGGGTCATACGGCCATGCTGGTCAGGGTGATGTCAGTGTGCGGTTACCGCTGGTACCCCGAGTACACAGTGGAGGAACAGTACTGAGACTTCAACCGGAGCCAGTACATCTGCACTGTTACGGTATTTCCAGACTACCCTGGAGCTGAGGAGCCAATCCATTGGTCCTATGGGTTGGGAGTCACTGTTGACATGGCAGTACAAGATGCTGCCTATTCAATGCTGACCATTATGAGAGCAAGACATGCACTGCTGCAGAATTCAGAGTTCTACTATGTTCTGGCCTCTCAGCCTGGTGAAGAGGGATACCTCAGTGGAGTCTATTTTGATTCTTCTATGGAGGATCCATTACTGCAGTCCACTGTTGAGATGCTAGAGAACAGAGACAGGGATGCTCGTGCTCTCCGCATGGAGCTTTATGCTACCCGTGCCCGTCTGTGGACGGTTTTGACGCAGCTGGCACCGGTAGTCCAGACAGGGTATGGAGAGATGGAGATGCTGAACCCTGTTAGGACCCATCTTCCGGCTCACGTTGATTGGCCAGCTATAGGAGGAGTCACACCTCTTCGGGGACCCCCCCTTACCACCAGTCAGGGGACCAAGGCCACATCTGTGTCCTTATGGATCCCAGGGATCTCAGGCTAGAGTGTTTCCTTATCCGCAGGTTGAGCTTCCAGGTCATGGAGGTAATCTCTATGAGATGTTCTATGCGGATGCCTGAGCTGTGAGCGGAAGGATAGTATGGTAGTAGCCGTACGTTCACAGTCCTGCGTGACTTGTGAAGTATGCCTGTAATGTGAAATGAATTCCGGAGGCCTAGATAAATAATGTATAGGAAGCTTGTAAGCCTCTGATGAGTAGTTTCATAATTTCAGTAGTTGCTCTTCGGTTAAGGTTGTACTGAGCTATGTAAGGGTGTGTATGAACCATGGTGTATATATAGCAGTTGCTTGTTACCATGCTGTTCGAATATTCATTTCCGCATTCCGTGTGTTCAGTACATTCTTAATCCATAGCTAGTATTGATATGATATTGGTCTAAGCTGTGAGTTTGTTTGTCAGGATGGTGTTCACCATGTTGAACCGTGCCCCTTGTCATGAGCAAGGCGAGGGTAGTCAAGCGTCGCAGGAAGACCTGCCTCACCCGCCCTCTCTGGCGGAAGTGATGCTTGAGGCAGAGAGAAATAAAAGGGAGACCAACCGACTGTTAGAGCGTATTGAGCAGAATACGGCTCGTCAGCCTAGAAATGCTGCAGTGTCCCTCAACGACTTTGTGAAGTTGAATCCTCCAAAGTTTTCATCATTCCGTCGATCCCCTCGACGCTGATGACTGGCTGTGCAGCATCTCACGGAAGATTCGCTCTGCGAATGTGTCTGAGGCCGACAAGGTGACCTTTGCGGCGTATTTCCTGGAAGGACCCGCCAATCTGTGGTGGGAGAACTTTGAAGCTATGCATCCTGCTGAACCAGTAGCCACATGGGCAGACTTCAGTGCAGCCTTTCGTCTGCACCATATTCCAGAGGGCCTGATGGACAGAAAGAGAGAAGAGTTCTGTGCCTTCACTCACAGCAAGTTGACCGTAGATGCCTATAGCCGCGAGTTCGGTAACCTCACCCGCTATGCAACAGAGGAGGTGTCTACTGACGCCAAGAAGCAAGCAAGATTCCGTAAGGGTCTGAGCCCTGAGCTTCGTCGTGATCTGCGCCTCCATGAGTGTGCAAGCTTTCAAGCCGTGGTCAACAAAGCGATCAGTGCCGAGACTGGTCATACTGACTTCGAAGCCACAAGGAAGCACTCCCGTGACTTTGGCTCGTCTTCTGGTTCCACGTTTCCCAAACGCAGGCTGTGGGTTCCGAACAGTTCTCTGCCGCCAATATACACTCCGAGGCCATCCTACGTGGCGCCTCAGACGAATTAGGCCAACCCTCCAGCAAAAGCTTATGGTGGTCCAGCTAGCAATGTTGCACCACGTGCCGACCAAGTGATATGCTACAAGTGTGGAGAACCAGGGCACTATTCCCGTGAGTGTCCTCAAAATGTGGGTGCCAAGCAACCCGGAAAGTCCGTCGGGCAAGCCAAGTCGGGCAAAGCTTACTATGTGAAGCCAACTCCTACACATGGCCGTGTGAACTATGTGTCAGCAGAAGAAGCTGCAGAGGATCCCGACGTCATGCTGGGTACGCTTCTTGTTAATCATCACCCAGCGTTTGTTCTCTTTGACACTGGGTCTTCTCACTCCTTCATTTCAGAAAGTTATGCACACTTGCATAACATGTCTTTTTGTGATATGCCAATTCCATTGGTTGTCCACACTCCTGGTAGTAAATGGAAAACCTCTAGGATAACCTATGACAATGAAATTCTAGTAGACATGCTAGTTTTCCTAGCCTCATTGATAGCATTGAAATCTTCGGATATTAATATCATCTTGGGCATGGACTGGATGTCTGCTCACTATGCCAAGATTGATACCCATTCTAGAAATGT
Organism: Hordeum vulgare subsp. vulgare; assembly: GCF_904849725.1. Classification (NCBI taxonomy): domain Eukaryota; kingdom Viridiplantae; phylum Streptophyta; class Magnoliopsida; order Poales; family Poaceae; genus Hordeum; species Hordeum vulgare. Next base: position 115,428,190 of record NC_058524.1, on the reverse strand, counting down.
CCAGCTTACCCATCCCTCGGGTGAGATAGTAAATGTCTCTACTCGAGTTGCTAAATGCCAACTCTATTCCCTAAATGCCAACCTTCTTCCGGAACTTGAAGACATTCCGGTAGTCCGTGACTTTCCGGATGTCTTTCCAAAGGAACTGCCGGTAATTCCACCTGACAGAGATGTAGAGTTTGTGATAGATCTTGTTCCGGGAACTGTCCCAATAGCCAGAAGACCTTATAAGATGGCACCCCTGGAGCTAGCCGAACTTAAGAAGCAATTAGATGAGGCCTTGAACAAAGGTTTCATTCGTCCTAGCTCTTCTCCTTGGGCTTGCCCCGTCCTCTTCGTCAAGAAGAAAGACGAAACAGATCGGATGGTTGTAGATTATCGACCAGTTAATCTGGTCACCATAAAGAACAAGTATCCGCTCCCCAGGATCAACGATCTGTACGATCAGCTCGCTGGATCCTCAGTCTTCTCCAAAATGGATTTGAGGTTGGGATACAATCAAATCAAGATCAAGAACGGGGACATTCCAAAACGGCTTTTGTTACTCGTTATGGCCAATACGAGTACACCGTTATGTCCTTCGGTTTAACCAATGCCCCAGCCACCTTTTCTCGTCTGATGAATTCAATCTTCATGGAGTATTTGGATAAATTCGTCGTGGTATACCTCGATGATATTCTCATCTACTCGAAGAACAAACAAGAACATGTCGAGCATCTAAGGCTGGTATTGATGAAACTTCGAGAGCATCGCCTTTATGCCAAGTTTTCAAAATGTGAATTTTGGTTACCAGAAGTGACCTATCTAGGTCACGTAATCTCTGGTAAGGGTATTGCTGTCAATCCCAAGAGAGTTCAAGCTGTCCTTGATTGGACTCAACCTGAGTCGGTTAAGCAAGTTAGGAGTTTTCTTGGTCTAGCGAGCTATTGTCGCCGCTTTGTCGAGAATTTCTCCAAGGTTGCAAAGCCTCTAACTGAACTCCTCAATAAGGATAAAAAGTTCGAGTGAACACCACAGTGTGAGCATAGTTTTCAGGAACTGAAAAGACGCCTCACTTCCGCACCTGTGTTGCTACCACCAGATTTTTCGAAGGACTTTGTTATCTATTACGACGCCTCGCGACAAGGATTAGGTTGCATTCTCATGCAAGATCGTCATGTGATAGCATACGCATCTCGACAGTTGCGTCCACATGAGGATAATTATCCCACACATGACCTTGAGCTTGCAGCTGTGGTCCATGCACTAAAAACCTGGCGACATTACCTTCTGGGTAATCGTTGCGAAATATTCACTGATCACCAAAGTCTGAAATATATCTTCACCCAGCCGGATTTGAATCTCAGGCAAAGATGGTGGGTTGAGTTGATCTCGGATTACGACTTAGGGATAACTTACACCCCGGGGAAGGCCAATGTTATGGCCGATGCACTAAGTCGTAAATCTTATTGTAACAATTTGATGCTACAACAAGGTCAACCACATCTCTATGTGGACTTTCGGAAGTTGAATCTTCATATTGTTCCTCAAGGATTCCTTTCTACCCTGGTGGCGAAGCCTACTCTTAAGGATCAAATTATAGCTGGCCAAAAGCGTGACAAGGGTATATCACGGATCAAGGAGAATATCTTTAGCGGAGACACTAAAGAATTTTCCATGAACGATCAAGGTGTTGTGTTCTTCCATAATCGTCTAGTGGTTCCTAAGAACCCACATCTAAGGCAGTTAATCCTGAAGGAGGCTCATGATTATCCTCTCACCATTCATCGCGGTAGTACTAAGATGTGTCAGGACCTATGCCAGAGGTTCTGGTGGACTAGGATGAAGAGATAAATTGCTGAGTTCGTTGCTAACTGCGACGTTTGTCGTCGAGTTAAGGCAGAACATCAAAGGCCTGCTGGGACCCTTCAACCTCTAGCTATTCCTAAATGGAAATGGGATAAAGTTAGCATGGATTTCATTACCGGATTTCCCAAGACCAAGAAAGGAAATAATGCTATCTTTGTGGTCGTTGACCGTCTTTCCAAAGTGGCTCATTTTCTTCCTGTTCGTGAGAGTATAACAGCTAGCCAGCTAGCAGAGTTATATATCTCCCGAATAGTGTCTCTTCATGTCGTCCCCCTGGAGATTAACTCGGACCGTGGAAGTATCTTTACTTCTCGCTTCTGGGAAAGTTTTCAGAATGCCATGGGGACTCACTTATCTTTTAGCACTACTTTCCATCCCCAATCAAGTGGTCAAGTAGAAAGAGTGAATCAAATCCTAGAAGATATGCTCCGAGCTTGTGTTATATCGTTCGGTATGAACTTGGAGAAGTGCCTTCCATTCACCGAATTTGCTTATAACAATAGTTACCAATCAAGCTTGGGCAAAGCTCCTTTTGAAGTTCTCTATGGACGAAGATGTCGAACACCTCTTAATTGGTCAGAAACCGGGGAGAGGCAACTCTTTGGCCCGGACATGATCCAGGAGGCAGAAAAGCAGGTTCGCATTATTTTTGAAAAGTTGAAAACAGCCCAGTCTCGTCAAAAGAGCCAATATGATCGTCATCATAAGGCTGTGACCTTTGAAGTTGACGAGAAGGCTTATCTTCGGGTCACACCTTTGAAGGGTACCCATCGATTCGGTATCAAGGGCAAGTTGGCTCCTCGTTACATTGGTCCTTTTCGCATTCTTGCCAAACGAGGAGAAGTTGCCTACCAGTTGGAACTTCCTCCGCATCTTTCCAAGGTTCATGATGTCTTCCACGTCTCGCAACTCAGGCGTTGCTTTTCGGATCCTATCTGTGAAGTGGACCACGAAACGCTTGATCTCCAAGATAACCTTTCATACCGAGAATACCCCGTGCGTATTCTTGATCAAGCTGAGCGTACCACTCGACGTCAAAACCTCAAGTTTCTTAAAGTTCAATGGTCAAATCATTCTGAAAAGGAGGCAACTTGGGAAAGAGAGGATCGTCTCCGACTTGAGTATCCTGCGTTATTCCCGACGACTTCTAAATCTCGGGACGAGATTCTTTTGAGTGGGGGTGAGTTGTCACATCCCTGACACCTTAAGCAAGTTAGTCTTGTGCTCATGTCTTCTTTGCATTGCATATAAGAAATTCTCAACAAGAACAAAGAAAGTGGTGAAGGAAAAACTCAAACCCTAGCCACTTCTTTAAATAAAGGAAATCTCAAACCTAGTTAAAATCAATGAACCCAAAATGGCCTCAAGAAAAGTTCAAAATTTCTGATAAATCATGAAAGTAAATGAGCAAGGAACAAAACCATTTTATTGACACTTTAAGCATTTTAAATAAATGCAAAAAACTACTGGTTTCAAGCTTTAAATTTGAAATCAGAAACTTTAAACTTCCAAAAATGTTGAAAACTTTAGGAATGGTTGGATATATTCCAACAAATATTCTAGGGTGTTTAACATAGTTTTTACAAATTATTTGGGAGCTGAAATAAATAGTAGATCAATGTCAGCAATTAAAACAGAAATAAAACAGAAAGAAATGGGAAAAAACCTTACCTCTCGCTCACCTCGGCCCAGCCCAGCTCCTCCTGTCGTCTTCCTCATCGCCAGTAGGAGCAGGAGGTGGCCGCCGCGTCGCCGCGCGCCTCCACGCAGCTCCCTGGCTGCCTAGCCGCCGATTCGCGCTGGCAAGCATGGGGATAAGCTCCCCGAGCCTGTCCCTATCCATCCCCGTGCCCATTCTCCCCCTCTGCCGCCATTGGAGCCCGAGCAGAGCTCGAGCTCGCCGTCGTTCTAGCCTCCCCTCCTTCCTTCTGAGCTGCGCATTAGCTCCGCCGCAACTCCGTGAAGCTCCCTAGCCACGAGCCCGACGCCCAGATGCAGTGAAACAACGAGAAGCAGTCGTCTTCTTCCTCGGGTCACCGAAGATCGTCGCCGACGTTGTCCCTCTCCAGGCCATCCCCGAGCAAGCTAGCGCCACCTCTGCACTCCTCGTGAGCTTGCGCACCTTTCCCCTAAGATCTGCCCGTCGATCCCCTCCTCTAGGCCTAGTTCCATCGGAGCCCGACGAGATCCGCCGCTGCAGCTCGTCGTCGGTGGCCCTCCTGTGACCAGCTCGTCCTTCTGAGGGCACCAGCAGCTTTAGGCCGTCGCGTAGATGCCGTAGGAGCTAAGTCCCGTGCGCAACTCCCTCTGTATCGATGACCCCGATGACGCCCGAACCTTGGCCGCCGCCGAGCTCGTCGTCGACGTCATCTCCGGCCAGATCAGCCCCGGCTAAGTGCAGAAATGGAACCGCGGGAGAAGTGTCGTTCTTCTGGTGCTCTCCGCGCCGAGTTTGGCCCCCTTTGCGCCGTTTCCGAGCCCCCCCCCCCGACGTTCGGGTGCTCGCCGGAGGCTCCCCGCCGGCGAGGACGACCTCGCCGCCGGTGGATCTCAGCTAGCCTGAGCCACTGACGGGTGGGGCCAGCCTCTGGATAGTTTAGAGATAATTAAAATAAATCAGATAAATTAATAAGACACTGACATGTGGGTCCAGTAAGTTTAATTAACAAAATAAGATTAATCCTAATCTAAAATTGACCAGAGACACTGACTAGTGGGTCCCACTGGTCAGGTTTGACTTTCAACGGCTAGTTGGACCTGCTGATGTCATGCTGATGCAGTAAAAGGATTTTCGAGTATAAAAATAATTCCAGAAATGTTTAAAACTTCAAAAATTCATAGAAATTAATCTGTAATTCCAATGAAAATAATTTATATATGAAAAAGTATCAGAAAAATTCAAGGAATCTGAATATGCTATTTTAAATCATGTTTGAAAAAGTTACAGAACCCAAACATGTAGATTAATGAATAAGTCAATTCTTATAAATTCTTTATAAATGGAATATGGAAAATATTTAATTTTCTGTATGAATGACATGATCACACACTGTTCTAATTACAAACTAGTACCTTAACATGACATCTCATGCATGTTAACATCAAGTTGATCTGAGCATCAGGTCGAATCAATTAAATCGGTATCCGAGAATACCTCGTTTGAAGTGATATTTGAATGTGATTCAAATCAACTTCAAACCTAATACATGTTGATTATAATAGTATATCACCTTGCATTCTCATGCCATGCTCATGCATCATCTTGATTGCATATGTTTGTTATTGATTGTTGTTATTCCTTCGGTAGGCTCCGCTCCCCCGGATTCCACCGAATATCCGTCCGACGGATATTGTCACTCCTCTGAGCAACAAGGCAAGCAACCATTTTGATCATCCCGATAAATCCCATGTTCTTGCTCCTGCACTTACTTATTGCATTAGGATCAAATGCTTCAACTGCTTTTGCCACATTAGTTGAACCCACTTCCTTTGCATGACCTATCCTTGTCACAGTAAATAGCCGAACCTTGCAACCTAGCATACCTGGTAGTTGCTTAAGCCATGATGTGTCTTATCCTACTATGCATGCTATGCTTAGAGTTGTGTATGGTCTGTCATCTAGGAGATGAACATAATTGTGATAATGTGTTCGGTAAGAAAAGGTTGTGTGTTGAACCTGATTTGGTAAAGGTGCCGGTGAAAGGCTATGTAGGAGTACATGGCGGGTTGTTTCATTGGAACCGTCCTTAGGAACTGAGTTCTGTGTATGTAATCCAAGACTAGATACTACCACATGCTGGGCCCTGAAATATGACCCCGCTCGGCCTATTAATCGCTTAGTACTCGGTCCAGGAGTTGCAAGTAGTTTCTGGTGTTTATAGTAATGCTGGAGGCCGTGCATGGTGCTGACCTGAGAGGTGGGCCGTGATGCGGTAGGCAGTGGCACGGTGTACCAAGTGGCACCCGGATGGTGGGCTTGGGAACCCTGCGCACATCATTTGAGGCCGTGGCGGAAACCTCGGCCGAACTTCCGTACGGGTTACTCTCAGATAGGCGATAAACCTGGACTAGGTACTAGTGTGGTTAACGGTCGTGGCCGACTCCCTCGCTGGGCTTCCGCTTGAAGGTTGCCGAGGTGCATGACGTGCACATGGCGATAAGTGGCGAGAGCGTGTGTGACGAAGTACACCCCTACAGGGTTATGATCTATTCGAATAGCCGCGTCCGCGGATATGGACTACTTGGAGACATATGTTGTTCATAGATAACTTCAATGGCTACTCATAGAATTGTCAAGATAAGCATGAGTGTAGTGGACGGCAATTCTGAATGGAGACGGAATGATTCAACGATGGTGTATTGTTGTGGTGTTAGTGGACTCGTGGGCGAGAAATCAAGTTGTCAAAATTATTTAAAATTGCAGGTTGTCTAGCCACGAGTCAAATGCTAGCTTTCCGCATGAAACCCCACAATACCTTTTGATACCTTGCATGAGTAGTTAGTTATCCTAAAGTCTTGCTGAGTACCTCCGTACTCATGTTTGCTTAATAAATGTTGCAGAGGTTGCTAATGACCCTAATGGAGGGTTCTTCGTAGACATCGATGACGACGAGTAGCTGGTGTCCCAGCTACGATTTGGCCCTACGTTGGGTCTGTAGTATGGTCAGGCCATGTGCCTTCTAGTTGCACCTGTCTGTACTCAGACAGCTTTAAACTCTTCCGCTGGCTTGTAACTGAATGACTGCTATTATGGGTCGTGAGACCCTTAATGTGTAATATTATGTGTGTGGCTCTTCCGAGCCTCTTAAATAAAGCTTGTATGTTTATGGTTATGTTGTGATGCCATCGATGTATCTATACATATCGGTATGCCATGCGTACGTGTGTTGTACTTGATATGTATGGGGTTCGATTACCTAGTCGTGAACTTTAGTAGCACTCCTTACAAGGAAATGCCCCTTTGTGATCCAACGAGCCTTGGTAGTTCGCTACTGCTCCGGACACATTGGTTGACCGGCATGTGTCCTTCTTAGCTGCTGTGTCTGTCCCCTTTGGGGAAATGTCACGCGATGTAATGGAGTCCTTGTAGCTTGCTACGACTCGTCTACACTCGCTGGTGACCGACACCTGCTTTGTTGGGTCATGTATGCCTGTCCTTGTGCGGTATTGCCACTTTGGTTTGTGACTAGACTTGTCGATCCGGGTTATTTGACATTGGAATGCTAGCGACATTATTGCATACGTGAGTCAAAAGACACAAACGGTCCCGGCTAAGGTAAGGCTGCAGCCGTGGATTTAACCGTGCGTGAGACCGCAAAGAGATGCGATGTGTTACAGGCTGGATTCCTATGGCTTAGGATCGGGGTCCCGACAGCGTTGGTATCAGAGCCTGACTGACTGTAGGATTGCCAAGCCAAACTGGTCGAAGTTGAGTCTAGAATTGCTTTAGTTATATATAAGGGAATTGTTTGTGGAAGGGAACGTAAGACTCTTGTTCTCTTCTCAAGTTATTCTATTCTGGTCATCCTCGTCTTTTCTGCGGGAATTAAGGACTAGGTTACTCATCTTCTTCTAGGCTCGTGTTTCTGATCGGTAGATTATAGGACTACGGGACAAGAGATATTGGGTTTCTTTCATTCCTAGGAAAAAGGAAGTAAGTTTGATGATCAGAGAGTTGAACTTGATAGTTGAGTGGTTACGCTATTCCATTTTGGGTTGTCTCAAAATTTGTTTTTGAGCATTTACACCCGTTATGCTGCCCAATTTTGCATTCGGAGCTCTAATGCTTTTGCATTACTCTCTATTTACAGATGCCTGGCCGTCCTTCTCGTCAGGTGGTACGTCTGACCAGGTGCATTGATGTACCGGGTCATACGGCCATGCTGGTCAGGGTGATGTCGGTGTGCGGTTACCGCTGGTACCCCGAGTACACAGTGGAGGAACAGTACCGAGACTTCAACGAGAGCCAGTACATCTGCACTGTTAGGGTATTTCCAGACTACCCTGGAGCTGAGGAGCCAATCCATTGGTCCTATGGGTTGGGAGTCACTGTTGACATGGCAGTACAAGATGCTGCCTATTCAATGCTGACCATTATGAGAGAGAGACATGCACTGCTGCAGAATTCAGAGTTCTGCTATCTTCCGGCCTCTCAGCCTGGTGAAGAGGGATACCTTAGTGGAGTCTATTTTGATTCTTTTATGGAGGATCCATTACTGCAGTCCACTGTTGAGATGCTAGAGAATAGAGACAGGGATGCTCGTGCTCTCCGCATGGAGCTTTATGCTACCCGTGCCCGTCTGTGGACGGTTTTGATGCAGCTGGCACCGTTAGTCCAGACAGGGTATGGAGAGATGGAGATGCTGAACCTTGTTAGGACCCATCTTCCGGCTCACGTTGATTGGCCAGCTATAGGAGGAGTCACACCTCTTCGGGGACCCCTCTTACCACCAGTCAGGGGACCAAGGCCACATCCGTGTCCTTATGGATCCCAGGGATCTCAGGCTAGAGTGTTTCCTGATCCGCAGGTTGAGCTTCCAGGTCATGGAGGTAATCTCTATGAGATGTTCTATGCGGATGCCTGAGCTGTGAGCGGAAGGATAGTATGGTAGTAGCCGTACGTTCACAGTCTTGCGTGACTTGTGAAGTATGCCTGTAATGTGAAATGAATTCTGGAGGCCTAGATAAATAATGTATGGGAAGCTTGTAAGCCTCTGATGAGTAGTTTCATAATTTCAGTAGTTGCTCTTCGGTTAAGGTTGTACTGGGCTATGTAAGGGTGTGTATGAACCATGGTGTATATATAGCAGTTGCTTGTTACCATGTTGTTCGGATATTCATTTCCGCATTCCGTGTGTTCAGTACATTCTTAATTCATAGCTAGTATTAATATGATATTGGTCTAAGCTGTGAGTTTGTTTGTCAGGATGGTGTTCACCAGGTTGAACCGTGCCCCTGGTCATGAGCAAGACGAGGGTAGTCAAGCGTCGCAGGAAGACCTGCCTCACCCGCCCTCTCTGGCGGAAGTGATGCTTGAGGCAGAGAGAAATAAAAGGGAGACCAACCGACTGTTAGAGCGTTTTGAGCAGAATACGGCTCGTCAGCCTAGAAATGCTGTAGTGTCCCTCAACGACTTTGTGAAGTTGAATCCTCCAAAGTTTCATCATTCCGTCGATCCCCTCGACGCTGATGACTGGCTGTGCAGCATCTCACGGAAGATTCGCTCTGCGAATGTGTCTGAGGCCGACAAGGTGACCTTTGCGGCGTATTTCCTGGAAGGACCCGCCAATCTGTGATGGGAGAACTTTGAAGCTATGCGTCCCGGTGAACCAGTAGCCACAGGGGCAGACTTCAGTGCAGCCTTTCGTCTGCACCATATTCCAGAGGGCCTGATGGACAGAAAGAGAGAAGAGTTCTGTGCCTTCACTCAGGGCAAGTTGACCGTGGATGCCTATAGCCGCGAGTTCGGTAACCTCGCCCGCTATGCAACAGAGGAGGTGTCTACTGACGCCAAGAAGCAAGCAAGATTCCGTAAGGGTCTGAGCCCTGAGCTTCGTCGTGATATGCGCCTCCATGAATGTGCAAGCTTTCAAGCCCTGGTCAACAAAGCGATAAGTGCCGAGACTGGTCATACTGACTTCGAAGCCACAAGGAAGCACTCCGGTGACTTTGGCTCGTCTTCTGGTTCCACTTTTCCCAAACGCAGGCTGTGGGTTCCGAACTGTTCTCTGCCGCCAAGATACACTCCGAGGCCATCCTACGTGGCGCCTCAGACGAATCAGGCCAACCCTCCAGCAAAAGCTTATGGTGGTCCAGCTAGCAATGCTGCACCACGTGCCAACCAAGTGATATGCTACAAGTGTGGAGAATCGGGGCACAATTCCCATGAGTGTCCTCAAAATGTGGGTGCCAAGCAACCCGGAAAGTCCGTCGGGCAAGCCAAGTCGGGCAAAGCTTACTATGTGAAGCCAACTCCTGCACGTGGCCGTGTGAACTATGTGTCAGCAGAAGAAGCTGGAAAGGATCCCGACGTCATGCTGGGTACGGTTCTTGTTAATCATCACCCAGTGTCTGTTCTCTTTGACACTGGGTCTTCTCATTCCTTCATTTCAGAAAGTTATGCACATTTGCAAAACATGTATTTTTGTGATATGCCAATTCCATTGGTTGTCCAAACTCCTGGTAGTAAATGGCAAACCTCTAGGATAACCTATGACAATGAAATTCTAGTAGACAGGCTAGTTTTCCTAGCCTCATTGATAGCATTGAAATCTTCAGATATTAATATCATCTTGGGCATGTACTGGATGTCAGCTCACTATGCCAAGATTGATACCCATTCTAGAAATGTCCAGCTTACCCATCCCTCGGGTGAGATAGTAAATGTCTCTACTCGAGTTGCTAAATGCCAACTCTATTCCCTAAATGCCAACCCTCTTCCGGAACTTGAAGACATTCCGGTAGTCCGTGACTTTCCGGATGTCTTTCCAGAGGAACTGCCGGTAATTCCACGTGACAGAGATGTAGAGTTTGTGATAGATCTTGTTCCGGGAACTGTCCCAATAGCCAGAAGACCTTATAAGATGGCACCCCTGGAGCTAGCCGAACTTAAGAAGCAATTAGATGAGGCCTTGAACAAAGGTTTCATTCGTCCTAGCTCTTCTCCTTGGGCTTGCCCCGTCCTCTTCGTCAAGAAGAAAGACGGAACGGATCGGATGGTTGTAGATTATCGACCAGTTAATCTGGTCACCATAAAGAACAAGTATCCGCTCCCCAGGATCAACGATCTGTACGATCAGCTCGCTGGATCCTCAGTCTTCTCCAAAATGGATTTGAGGTTGGGATACCATCAAATCAAGATCAAGAACGGGGACATTCCAAAAACGGCTTTTGTTACTCGTTATGGCCAATACGAGTACACCGTTATGTCCTTCGGTTTAACCAATGCCCCAGCCACCTTCTCTCGTCTGATGAATTCAATCTTCATGGAGTATTTGGATAAATTCGTCGTGGTATACCTCGATGATATTCTCATCTACTCGAAGAACGAACAAGAACATGCCGAGCATCTAAGGCTGGTATTGATGAAACTTCGAGAGCATCGCCTTTATGCCAAGTTTTCAAAATGTGAATTTTGGTTACCAGAAGTGACCTATCTAGGTCACGTAATCTCTGGTAAGGGTAATGCTATCAATCCCGAGAGAGTTCAAGCTGTCCTTGATTGGACTCAACCTGAGTCGGTTAAGCAAGTTAGGAGTTTTCTTGGTCTAGCGAGCTATTGTCGCCGCTTTGTCGAGAATTTCTCCAAGGTTGCAAAGCCTCTAACTGAACTCCTCAATAAGGATAAAAAGTTCGAGTGAACACCACAGTGTGAGCATAGTTTTCAGGAACTGAAAAGACGCCTCACTTCCGCACCTGTGTTGCTACCACCAGATTTTTCTAAGGACTTTGTTATCTATTGCGACGCCTCGCGACAAGGATTAGGTTGCATTCTCATGCAAGATCGTCATGTGATCGCATACGCATCTCGACAGTTGCGTCCACATGAGGATAATTATCCCACACATGACCTTGAGCTTGCAGCTGTGGTCCATGCACTAAAAACCTGGCGACATTACCTTCTGGGTAATCGTTGCGAAATATTCACTGATCACCAAAGTCTGAAATATATCTTCACCCAGCCGGATTTGAATCTCAGGCAAAGACGGTGGGTTGAGTTGATCTCGGATTACGACTTAGGGATAACTTACACCCCGGGGAAGGCCAATGTTATGGCCGATGCACTAAGTCGTAAATCTTGTTGTAACAATTTGATGCTACAACAAGGTCAACCACATCTCTATGAGGACTTTCGGAAGTTGAATCTTCATATTGTTCCTCAAGGATTCCTTTCTACCCTGGTGGCGAAGCCTACTCTTAAGGATCAAATTATAGCTGGCCAAAAGCGTGACAAGGGTATATCACGGATCAAGGAGAATATCTTTAGCGGAGACGCTAAAGAATTTTCCATGAACGATCAAGGTGTTGTGTTCTTCCAGAATCGTCTAGTGGTTCCTAAGAACCCACATCTAAGGCAGTTAATCCTTAAGGAGGCTCATGATTCTCCTCTCACCATTCATCCCGGTAGTACTTAGATGTGTCAGGACCTATGCCAGAGGTTCCTGTGGACTAGGATGAAGAGATAAATTGCTGAGTTCGTTCCTAACTACGACGTTTGTCGTCGAGTTAAGGCAGAACATCAAAGGCCTGCTGGCACCCTTCAACCTCTAGCTATTCCTGAATGGAAATGGGATAAAGTTAGCATGGATTTCATTACCGGATTTCCCAAGACCAAGAAAGGAAATAATGCTATCTTTGTGGTCGTTGACCGTCTTTCCAAAGTGGCTCATTTTCTTCCTGATCGGGAGAGTATAACAGCTAGCCAGCTAGCAGAGTTATATATCTCCTGAATAGTGTCTCTTCATGTCGTCCCCCTGGAGATTAACTCGGACCATGTATGTATCTTTACTTCTCGCTCCTGGGAAAGTTTTCAGAATGCCATGGGGACTCACTTATCTTTTAGCACTGCTTTCCATCCCCAATCAAGTGGTTAGGTAGAAAGAGTGAATCAAATCCTAGAAGACATGCTCCGAGCTTGTGTTATATCGTTCGGTATGAATTGGGAGAAGTGCCTTCCATTCGCCGAATTTGCTTATAACAATAGTTACCAATCAAGCTTGGGCAAAGATCCTTTTGAAGTTCTCTATGGACGAAGATGTCGAACACCTCTTAATTGGTCAGAAACCGGGGAGAGGCAACTCTTTGGCCCGGACATGATCCAGGATGCAGAAGAGCAGGTTCGCATTATTCGTGAAAAGTTGAAAACAGCCCAGTCTCGTCAAAAGAGCCAATATGATCGTCATCATAAGGCTGTGACCTTTGAAGTTGACGAGAAGGCTTATCTTCGGGTTACACCTTTGAAGGGTACCCATCGATTCGGTATCAAGGGCAAGTTGGCTCCTCGTTACATTGGTCCTTTTCGCATTCTTGCCAAACAAGGAGAAGTTGCCTACCAGGGTTCATGATGTCTTCCACGTCTCGCAACTCAGGGTTGCTTTTCAGATCCTATCCGTGAAGTGGACCACGAAACGCTTGATCTCCAAGATAACCTTTCATACCGAGAATACCCCGTGCGTATTCTTTATCAAGCTGAGCGTACCACTCGACGTCAAAACCTCAAGTTTCTTAAAGTTCAATGGTCAAGTCATTCTGAAAAGGAGGCAACTTGGGAAAGAGAGGATCGTCTCCGACTTGAGTATCCTGCGTTATTCCCGACGACTTCTAAATCTCGGGACGAGATTCTTTTGAGTGGGGGTGAGTTGTCACATACCTGACACCTTAAGCAAGTTAGTCTTGTGCTCATGTCTTCTTTGCATTGCATCTAAGAAATTCTCAACAAGAACAAAGAAAGTGGTGAAGGAAAAACTCAAACCCTAGCCACTTCTTTAAATAAAGGAAATCTCAAACCTAGTTAAAATCAATGAACCCAAAATGGCCTCAAGAAAAGTTCAAACTTTCTGATAAATCATGAAAGTAAATGAGCAAGGAAGAAAACCATTTTATTGACACTTTAAGCATTTTAAATAAATGCACAAAAACTACTGGTTTCAAGCTTTAAATTTGAAATCAGAAACTTTAAACTTCCAAAAATGTTGAAAACTTTAGGAATGGTTGGATATATTCCAACAAATATTCTAGGGTGTTTAACATAGTTTTTACAAATTATTTGGGAGCTGAAATAAATAGTAGATCAATGTCAGCAATTAAAACAGAAATAAAACAGAAAGAAATGGGAAAAAACCTTACCTGTCGCTCACCCCGGCCCAGCCCAGCTCCTCCTGTCGTCTTCCTCCTCGCCAGTAGGAGCAGGAGGTGGCCGCCGCGTCGCCGCGCGCCTCCACGCAGCTCCCTGGCTGCCTGGCCGCCGCTTCGCGCTGGCAAGCACGGGGATAAGCTCCCCGAGCCCGTCCCTATCCATCCCCGTGCCCATTCTCCCCCTCTGCCCCCGTTTCCCTCTGCCGCCATTGGAGCCTGAGCAGAGCTCGAGCTCGGCGTCGTTCTACCCTCCCCTTCTTCCTTCTGAGCTACGCATTAGCTCCGTCGCAACTCCCTGAAGCTCCCTAGCCACGAGCTCGACGCCCAGATGCAGTGAAACGACGAGAAGCAGTCCTCTTCTTCCTCGGGTCACCGAAGATCGTCTCCGACGTTCTCCCTCTCCAGGCCGTCCCCGAGCAAGCTAGCGCCACCTCTGCACTCCTCGTGAGCTTGCACACCTTTCCCCTAAGATCTCCCCGTCGATCCCCTCCTCTAGGCCTAGTTCCATCGGAGCCCGACGAGATCCGCCGCTGCAGCTCGTCGCCGGTGGCCCTCCGGTGACCAGCTCGTCCTTCTGAGGGCACCAGCAGCTTCAGGCCGTCGCGTAGATGCCGTAGGAGCTAAGTCCCGTGCGCAACTCCCTCTGTATCGATGACCCCGATGATACCCGAACCTTGGCCGCCACCAAGCTCGTCGTCGGCGTCATCTCCGGCCAGATCAGCCCAGGCTAAGTGTAGAAATGGAACCGCGGGAGAAGTGTCGTTCTTCTGGTGCTCTCCGCGCCGAGTTTGGCCCCCTTTGCGTCGTTTCACTTGACATGTGGGTCCAGTGACACTGACATGTGGGTCCAGTGAGTTTAATTAACTAAATAAGATTAATCCTAATCTAAAATTGACCAGAGACACTGACTTGTGGGTCCCACTGGTCAGGTTTGACTTTCAACGGCCAGTTGGACCTGCTGATGTCATGCTGATGCAGTAAAAGGATTTTCCAGTATAAAAATAATTCTAGAAATGTTTAAAACTTCAAAAATTCATAGTAATTAATCTGTAACTCCAATGAAAATAATTTATATATGAAAAAGTATCAGAAAAATTCAAGGAATCTGAATATGCTATTTTAAATCATGTTTGAGAAAGTTACAGAACCCAAACATGTAGATTAATGAATAAGTCAATTCTTATAAATTCTTTATAAATGGAATATGGAAAATATTTAATTTTCTGTATGAATGACATGATCACACACTGTTCTAATTACAAACCAGTACCTTAACATGAAATCTCATGCATGTTAACATCAAGTTGATCTGAGCATCAGGTCGAATCAATTAAATCGGTATCCGAGAATACCTCGTTTGAAGTGATATTTGAATGTGATTCAAATCAATTTCAAACCTAATACATGTTGATTATAATAGTATATCACCTTGCATTCTCATGCCATGCTCATGCATCATCTTGATTGCATATGCTTGATATTGATTGTTGTCATTCCTTCCGGTAGGATCCGCTCCCCCAGATTCCACCGAATATCCGTTCGACGGATATTGTCACTCCTCTGAGCAACAAGGCAAGCAACCATTTTGATCATCCCGATAAATCCCATGTTCTTGCTCCTGCACTTACTTATTGCATTAGGATCAAATGCTTCAACTGCTTTTGCCACGTTAGTTGAACCCACTTCCTTTGCATGACCTATCCTTGTCACAGTAAATAGCCGAACCTTGCAACCTAGCATACCTGGTAGTTGCTTGAGCCATGATGTGTCTTATCCTGCTATGCATGCTATGATTAGAGTTGTGTATGGTCTGTCATCTGGGAGATGAACAGAATTGTGATAATGTGTTCGGTAAGCAAAGGTTGTGTGTTGAACCTGATTTGGTAAAGGTACCGGTGAAAGGCTATGTAGGAGTACATGGCGGGTTGTTTCATTGGAACCGTCCTTAGGAACTGAGTTCCGTGTATGTAATCCAAGACTAGATACTACCACATGCTGGGCCCTGAAATATGACCCCGCTCGGCCTATTAATCGCTTAGTACTCGGTCTAGGAGTTGCAAGTAGTTTCTGGTGTTTATAGTAATGCTGGAGGCCGTGCATGGTGCTGACCTGAGAGGTCGGCCGTGATGCGGTAGGCAGTGGCACGGTGTACCAAGTGGCACCCGGATGGTGGGCTTGGGAACCCTGCGCACATCGTTTGAGGCCGTGGCGGAAACCTCGGCCGGACTCCCGTACGGGTTACTCTCAGATAGGCGATAAACCTGGACTAGGTACTAGTGTGGTTAACGGTCGTGGCCGACTCCCTCGCTAGGCTTCCGCTTGAAGGTTGCCGAGGTGCATGACGTGCACATGGCGATAAGTGGCGAGAGTGTGTGTGACGAAGTACACCCCTACAGGGTTATGATCTATTCGAATAGCCGCGTTCGCGGATATGGACTACTTGGAGACATATGTTCTTCATAGATAACTTCAATGGCTACTCATAAAATTGTCAAGATAAGCGTGAGTGTAGTGGACGCCAATTCCGAATGGAGACGGAATGATTCCACGATGGTGTATTGTTGTGGTGTTAGTGGACTCGTGGGCGAGAAATCAAGTTGTCAAAATTATTTAAAATTGCAGGTTGTCTAGCCACGAGTCAAATGCTGGCTTTCCGCATGAAACCCCAGAATTCCTTTTGATACCTTGCATGAGTAGTTAGTTATCCTAAAGTCTTGCTGAGTACCTCCGTACTCATGTTTGCTTAATAAATGTTGCAGAGGTTGCTAATGACCCTAATGGAGGGTTCTTCGTAGACATCGAGGACGACGAGTAGCTGGTGTCCCAGCTACGATCTGGCCCTACGTTGGGTCTGTAGTATAGTTAGGCCATGTGCCTTCTAGTTGCACCTGTCTGTACTCAGACAGCTTTAAACTCTTCCGCTGGCTTGTAACTGAATGACTGCTATTATGGGTCGTGAGACCCTTAATGTGTAATATTATGTGTGTGGCTCTTCCGAGCCTCTTAAATAAAGCTTGTATGTTTATGGTTATGTTGTGATGCCATCGATGTATCTATACATATCGGTATGCCATGCGTACGTGTGTCGTACTTGATATGTATGGGGTTCGATTACCTAGTCGTGAACTTTAGTAGCACTCCTTACAAGGAAATGCCCCTTTGTGATCCAACGAGCCTTGGTAGTTCGCTACTGCTCCGGACACATTGGTTGACCGGCAAGTGTCCTTCTTAGCTGCTGTGTCTGTCCCCTTTGGGGAAATGTCACGCAATGTAATGGAGTCCTTGTAGCTTGCTACGACTCGTCTACACTCGCTGGTGACCGACACCTGCTTTGTTGGGTCATGTATGTCTGTCCTTGTGCGGTATTGCCACTTTGGTTTGTGACTAGACTTGTCGATCCGGGTTCTTTGACATTGGAATGCTAGCGACATTATTGCATACGTGAGTCAAAAGACGCAAACGGTCCTAGCTAAGGTAAGGCTGCAGCCGTGGATTTAACCGTGCGTGAGACCGCAAAGAGATGCGATGTGTTACAGGCTGGATTCCTATGGCTTAGGATCGGGGTCCCGACACCTGTGCTGTGGAAGAGCTCAAACACCATCGGGCTAATGTTGACCCGGCGGATATGTCACCCCTGAAGAAGCCAACTATAGACTCTGAGTCGCCCCTCAAGTTCAAACCAAAGGATGACACTAAGACAATCGATTTCGTGCCTGGCGATTCATCCAGGCAATTCACCATTGGGACGGGCCTGGATCCCAAATAGGAAAGCGCGCTCATCAAATTCATCCGTGAGAATCGGGACATCTTTGCATGGAAACCTTCTGACATGCCCGGTGTGCCGAGAGAATTCGCTGAGCACCATCTTAATGTTGACCCAAAGTGCAAACCCATCAAGCAGTACCTTCGCAGATTTAACGAAGAGCGCCGCAAGGCGATTGGGGAAGAAGTCGCCCGTCTTTTAGCCGCCGGGTTCATCGTGGAAGTTTTTCACCCCAAATGGCTGGCTAACCCGGTTTTGGTACTCAAGAAGAATGGTACTTTCTGTATGTGTATTGACTGCACGGACCTCAACAGAGCTTTTCCAAAAGATCCCTTTGCTCTTCCCCGCATCGACCAAATCATTGACTCGGTGGCGGGATGCGAACGATTGTGCTTTCTGGACGCCTATTCAGGATATCACCAAATCAAGATGGCCGTGGAAGATCAAGAGAAAACGGCCTTCATAACCCCCTTCAGGGCCTTTTGTTATGTGTCCATGCCCTTTGGATTCAAGAGTGCGGGGGCGACTTATCAACGCTTCATCCAGACTTGTCTTCGTAACCAAATTGGTCGCAATGTCCATGCTTATGTCGATGATATTGTGATCAAGACCCGCCATGGGGAGACACTACTGGAGGACCTCAAGGAAACATTCGATAATCTACGGGTATATCAGAAGAAGCTAAATCCCACCAAGTGTGATTTTGGTGTGCCTGGAGGAAAATTGCTGGGTTTCTTGGTATCGGAGCGCGGCATTGAAGCTAACCCGTACAAGATCGAAGCGGTTACGTCCCTTGGAAAGCCGGCGAACATTAATCAATTTCAACGGCTGGCGGGTCGCATTGCGGCCCTAAGTTGTTTTGTGAGTCGCCTGGGGGAAAAGGCGATCCCTCTTTATCAGTTATTGAGGAAATCCGATCGATTTGTTTGGACAAACGAGGCAGACGAGGCGCTCGAAGCCCTGAAACGCCAACTGGTCAACCCGCCAGTCCTGGCTGCCCCGACTGAAAAAGAGCCCATGCTTCTGTATATCGCGGCAAACTCCAAAGCTGTAAGTGTGGCAGTGGTCGGTGAGAGAAAGGAGGAAGGGAAGGAATACCCAGTACAACGCCCGGTATATTTTATCAGCGAGGTGCTAACTCTTTCCAAGCAGCGGTACCCACACTGGCAGAAATTGGTGTATGGGGTGTTTATGGCGAGCCGAAAACTTAAGCATTATTTCCAGGAACACCCAATCACAGTGGTTAGATCTGCCCCCCTTGGGGACATCATCCAGAATCGGGAGGCAACAGGGCGAATCGCCAAGTGGGCGATAGAACTTGGACCCCATCACATACAGTATACTCCCCGCACAGCCATCAAGTCCCAGGCATTAGTTGATTTCGTCAACGACTGGACGGAGTTATAGGCTTCGGAAGACCGGACCGATCTCACTTACTGGACTATTTATTTTGATGGGTCTAGGCAGCTGGAAGGCTCGGGGGCTGGTGTGGTGTTGGTATCCCCTCAAGGAGATACGTTCTGTTACGTTCTCCGACTCATGTTTCCGTGCACCAACAATGCAGCGGAATACGAAGCTCTGCTTCACGGCTTGCGACTCGCCAAGGAGATGAATCTAACACGGGTCAGATGTTTTGGCGACTCTGATTTGGTGGCACATCAAGTTTCGGGTACCTGGGATTCTAGGGACCCTATGATGGCGGCTTACAGACGGGCTGTGTCTGATGTGGCGGGTCATTTTCATGGCTATCAGGTGGACCATATTGATCGGCGCCTCAACGAGGCAGCTGACGCCCTCTCACGACTTGGCTCCGAGAGAAAGCCGATTCCTCCTAATGTTTTTCTGGATATCTTACATAAACCATCAGTGATTTTACCATCAGAGGAGGAATTGGCGATACCAGATCCCGAGTCTCAGCTCGTGGTGGCTCTTCATGTCACTCCGGATTGGGTTCTCCCTTATCTGGCTTATCTCGCTCGGGGAGAGTTACCGGCCGACGAGGTTTTGGCTCGCCAAATCGTTCGGCGCAGCAAATCCATGGTCATCATCAATGGCGAGTTATATAAACGGAGTGCCTGTAGAGTTTTTCAGCGATGTGTTTCCTCCGAAGAAGGATGCATAATCTTAAATGACATTCATTCCGGAGATTGTGGGCATCACGCCGGGTCACGTTCTTTGGTATCGAAGGCTTTTCGTCATGGTTTCTTTTGGCTGACGGCTCATGCAGATGCAGAAGATATAGTTCGTCGTTGCGAAGGGTGCCAGCGTTATGGGAGGCAGGCTCATGTGCCAGCTCAAGAATTAAGAATGATTCCCATTACTTGGCCTTTTGCAGTCTGGGGGCTGGACATGGCCGGCCCCTTTAAAATGTCCTCTAACAAGAAGACCCACCTGTTGGTGGTGGTTGATAAGTTCACCAAGTGCGTTGAGGCGGAACCTATTAGAGCCTGCGATGCGGAAACGGCGGTCAAATTTTTGAAAAGGCTGATTTTCCGGTTTGGATATCCGCATAGTATCATTACTGATAATGGTACTAACTTGTCCCAAGGGGTGATGCAGGAGTTTTGTCGTCGAGAACATATCCGACTTGATGTTTCTGCAGTCGCTCACCCGCAATCTAATGGGCAGGCAGAGAGGGCGAATCAGGAGATTTTGCGAGGGATTAAGCCCCGACTCATGGTTCCCCTGGAAAAAAACCCCAGGATGTTGGGTTGAGGAATTACCTTCGGTGTTGTGGAGTATTCGGACCACCCCGAACCGATCCACGGGTTTCACCCCTTTCTTTCTGGTTTACGGAGCAGAGGCTGTTCTCCCTACTGACATAAGGCATGACTCACTTAGAGTCGCCGCATATGTGGAACAAGACAATGAGCTGGCGCGTCAAGACTCTTTGGACGCCTTAGAGGAGGCGCGTGACCTAGCTGCGGCTCGTTTGGCTATCTACCAGCAGGATCTGCGGCATTACCATAGTCGCCGGGTTAAGAGTCGGACCTTTCAGGAACGCGACTTGGTTCTTCGGTTGATACAAGATCGAGCCGGCATGCACAAGTTGTCACCACCTTGGGAAGGGCCGTTCGTCATCAGCAAGAATCTCCTTAATGGCTCTTATTATTTGGTGGATCTCCGGCCTAATCGGCCAACCACGGAGGCTGAGTCAACTCGCCCGTGGAATATTGCCCATCTGCGGTCTTATTACACTTGAGCTCTTAAGCTCTACACTTTGTAAGTTTTCAATTTCATTATGAAGTAATAAAGTTACAAATACTCCCTGGCTTGGGGGGCTTCTTCATTACAAAGCATATGTGTCATCCTGTTGCGACCTTATGAGCCGACAGAATCATGCATTTAGGGTGTGTGCTTGAGCTTTCTGACTCGCCTCATCTTGTCGCGACGTTATGAGCCGACGAAACCTGCATTTAGGGTGTGTGCACGAGCTTTCTGACTCGCCTCATCCTGTCGCGACCTTATGAGCCGACGAAACCTGCATTAAGGGTGTGTGCTCGAGCTTTCTGACTCACCTCATCCTGTCGCGACCTTATGAGCCGACGAAACCTGCATTTAGGGTGTGTGCACGAGCTTTCTGACTCGCCTCATCCTGTCGCGACCTTATGAGCTGACGAAACCTGCATTAAGGGTGTGTGCTCGAGCTTTCTGACTCGCCTCATCCTGTCGCGACCTTATGAGCCGACGAAACCTGCATTAAGGGTGTGTGCTCGAGCTTTCTGACTCGCCTCATCCTGTCGCGACCTTATGAGCCGACGAAACCTGCATTTAGGGTGTGTGCTCGAGCTATCTGACTCGCCTCATCCTGTCGCGACCTTATGAGCCGACGAAACCTGCATTTAGGGTGTGTGCATGAGCTTTCTGACTCGCCTCATCCTGTGGCGACCTTATGAGCCGACAAAACCTGCATTTAGGGTGTGTGCGCGAGCTTTCTGACTCGCCTCATCCTGTCATGACCTTATGAGCCGACAAAACCTGCATTTAGGGTGTGTGCGCGAGCTTTCTAACTCGCCTCATCCTGTCGCGACCTTATGAGCCAATGAAACCTGCATTTAGGGTGTGTGCGCGAGCTTTCTGACTCGCCTCATCCTGTCGCGACCTTATGAGCCGACGAAACCTGCATTTAGGGTGTGTGCATGAGCTTTCTGACTCGCCTCATCCGGTCGCGACCTTATGAGCCGACGAAATTGCTGTTTATATTTTTTCTTCGCGGTATAGCCTCGAGGGTTTTTAAGCCTTTCTTTCTGACGCCTATTGAAAATATTTATCATTTGGTTGATTTCACATATGCTATTTTCAAAACTTAAGTCAGGAGGATGATCAGAGTTGTTTCATCCATGGCAAATTAAGCATCATAAAAGATTCTTATAAAGGCGGGTCAAATATTTCAAATCGCCTTAAGGGCGATATAAAGATTCTTGCAAAGGGTATCACCAAAACAATACCGACTTATGGAAAAAGACCTATTACATGGCTCTCAGGCCAAAATCAATAAGGTTTATTTTGCTGGCGCCTTAGGATCATTCTGATGTGAGCTTTGGCCGACTTCGATTTGCAAGTCGCCCAGTACCCAGTTGCACTTAGCCAAAGCTGCGAAGTCATCCTCATCAGTCAGGATTGATGCCAGGTCTGCTTCCAAGTCGAAAGGGTTCTTGGGTCGCCAAGGAGTTGGACTGGTCGTCACAAAGGTTGGCGGGTTGACCTTCTTGTTTTTGCTATCATAAGCCGCCTGATACTTTGATAAATCAAGGCTTGCTGCGAGATGGGTTGCTGCCAGCCGGGAGTCCTTGACGACACATTGATAGTCCTCTTCAACAAATTCTGACCCATCGTCTTTAAGCTGAGGAAAGCCTGCTGCTACCTCTTCCAGGTTGATTTCCGGAGCATACGCCAAGCAGCGACTCAGGGCAGTCAGAACACCCTTTCGGGCGGCTGACCGAGTTAACTCGCCAATCTCAGGGGGAAGTGTGGATAAGCAGCCAAGCATCTTCTTTATGGAAGTTATAGGTTCTTTGGCACCCATCACAGCTTTAACAGTCAAGACACTGCCTGTGTACAATTGCTCTGTCAGCGTGTAAATCGCCTTCAGCATCAGCACGCGGTCTTCTTGAAGGTTGGCGGCTCTCGGACCTGAGCAAGGAATCATGATGATCAGCGACTTATGATAAGAATTATTTATAAAAAAAAGAAGAGGAGATCAAAAGTTTAAGTAAGCTTACCGAAGACGGCTTGCGTCATGTTGGAGATATGATGCTTCAAGCCGGACAATTCCTGTTGTACAATGGCCAGCCTGGCTTCAGCCTTCTTTGCTCTTTTCACGGCGGCATCTTGGTCAGCTTGAGCTCTTTTCAACTCGGCCTTGAGTTTCTCCAGTTCAGCCAAGGCCAATTGACATCTCTCCTCCGACTTAGCTCGGGCGTCTTGTTGACCAGATAAGTTTTTCTTTAAATCGCCCAGCGCCGATTCGGTCTGAGCAAGAGTTTCCTGTTGAAAGTACAAAATAAGGGCAAGTCTCAGAACTACTGCAAGCAATATCCCTGACACTTGGGGGCTAATGTATAATTTTTTCTTTTTAGATGAAATTATACAAAATCAAGTCCCGGCTCATCTTTTTACTAATGACCCGGCCCTTGGGGATTACTGGACGCAAAGTTTTTCTAAATTTTTCAAGACCCAACTCATCTTTTTACTGATGACCCGGCCCTTGGGGGTTACTGGTCGCAATGTTTTTCTAAATTTTTCAAGACCCGGCTCATCTTTTTAATGATGACCCGGCCCTTGGGGGTTAATAAAAATAATATAGTATAACAAAACTTACCTCATGTTTGTTTTTTAACATCCGCAGCAGGCTCTTCTCCATCTCATAGCTCGCCTCCAGGCGACTTGCAAAGCCAGAGCAGAGTTCCTTAAACTCCAGATTTTCATATTCGGAAAGCTTCGCTTTGGAGAGCCCAGACTCGGGAATGGCTTGAGAGGAGGATGCTACATGTTTGGATAAAACTGTTGCCGCCGGCTTAGAGAAGCCGGTACCAGTAATAACCACATCATCTGGGTCTTCTGTTGTCATCAATAGACTTGGAGGCTTAGGGGTATCCATTGTTTCCTTCGGCGACTCAGGAAGATCCATTTGATTTTCAGGCTCAGCTTGATCCGGGTTGTCTTGAATCGGAGTTGATTCTTTAATAGGTTCTGAAGTTGCGACAGGAGTTGATCCACTGGTTTTCCTTTTCTTGGCTTGTGCCCTAAAAAGAGGGAATAAGCACATTAAGGAACTGAAAGTTCATTACTCTCAAGATTCAAAGCAAGGTTATCAAAAGACTTACCGTGGAACTCGAATCATTGGTGGAAGTGTCGACATCACTGAGTCGCCAGATGTGGGAGGAGAATTCTGCAAGAATTATACGTCAATAATACAGGCGGGTTACAAGCGTGATCCAAAGAGACATGAAGAATTGTTATTCATAAAGTACCTCGTTTGGTTTCCTTTTGTTCGTTGCTGGTAAGCGGATACCAGATCGCCGGAGTGACTTCGTGTTTTCCGATTTGAGGTATGCTGTGCTTTCTTCAGTAGGAAATTTGGGTCCAAACAAGCATTTGGATGTGAGAAGGGAACTTTCCCACAAATTCTCCTGGCCGGCTTAGGTGCAGAAGGAGATGAATCGGAGGAAACATAAATTACCTCAACAGAGTCCTCCTGGCTTTCGTTGTCTTCGTTCTATTACAAGGAGAGGGAGAGATATAAATACAAAGGTTAACAGTAATGGATGGCGAGTGAAAAGAGGACGGATTTTTACCTCCGAAAGTGCATCGCCGACTTGAGATTCATCGACTTCGGATGGCTCAGCGGCAACAGATTTGCCCTTACCCTTGGTTTTCTTTGAGGGCAGCCTAACATTTTTCATGGCTGGCCTTTTGGGCTTCCTGGACCAGAACTTATTGCCTTTCTGAAATGGCATATGTTACGAAACCACAATACAAATGAAGCATAAAGAGTAAATACCAAAGGAGGGTTAGGTTTGTTCACCTTGGGCGCCGGGTTAATTTTGCAAAAAGGCTTGAGGCCCATTTGGCCGCATTTTCCTGCAGGCTCGCCAGTCAGCTTTTTGATAATGGTAACAATGTCCTTTTCTGTTAAAGCCGTATGGAAATGACATTGAGGATGATCCAGGGTGCCATCAAATTCACACATCAGACCGTCCCGGCGGCTCAGAGGGAGGATACGCCATTCGACCCAACAGCGGATTAAGTCGACCCTAGTAAGGCCGTTGTTCGTCAAGGATCTTAATTCAGACAGTATCGGGATGAATTCCGATTCTTCCTCCTCGGTGAGCTTGTCTGGAAGCTTGAAGTTGGTCGGAAGGCGAGTTGGCCTGTAGCCCAGAAGCTTGTTTTCGCCTGCAGGAGACGTCTCTTGACAGTAAAACCAAGACTCGCCCCAACCTTTGGGATGGCTAGGCATGGCGAGTGAGGGGAACGGGCTATCCCTGCGGCGTTGGACATTGACGCCGCCGAGTTCCAAGCTGGGGCCGTTGTGGAATTCCGTTTGGCGATTCAGATGGAAAAAATGCCAGAATAAAGGAACAGAGGGCTCAATCCGCAGATAAGCCTCACAGAAAACTTGGAATTGGCACAAGTTACTTATGGAATTGGGTCCCAAATCCTGGAGGCGGACGTTCATGAAAGTCATGGCGTCCGTAAGAAACTTTGATCCGGGCGGCTTAAAACCTCGCTCCAGGTGTTCAACAAAAACGACTATTTCCCCTTCTTTGGGGTTAGGGAGATCTTCTCCGAACCCGGTGCGCTAGCCAATAACATCCTGAGGATCCAAGCTGCCTGTTTTCACATAATCGGCTAATATGGTGTCATCGACCTTGGTAGGAAGCCAGTCACTTTTGAAGACGGCGGCCATGCTACAAATAAGTAAAGTATGAAATTACATGCCTTGAACATCTACTGTATGGGATGAAATCAGTTCATTTAACTCGCCGAGTACTTTGATTGCGGGAAGGGTTTGACCCGCCAGATCAAAGGGCCGAGTTGGGTTACTATGGCGACTTACGGAGTGTGGCTATTCACAAGGGCTACATTCTAAAGATGGTAAAGGCGTTCGTTTGAAGTATCAGGGTATGAAGACTATAAACAACTTTTTGCAAACAGTAAGTAAAAGAATGGATCTACTAGGCAGATGAGAAAACCTAAGAAAAATGACTGGACGCAGCAGTTTATTACCAGATGACGCCCTTCGCTTGGTGAAAACATTATTTTCAAAGATTCACAAGTAAAGGCGGATAAGTAAAGGTATTCAAAACATTAGCTATCCTATCGACATTCATGCTGATCGGTTCAGAGTAGGCGGCGCCTGTACGCAAGGAACATCAAGAACATGGCAATGGCTGGAGTTTTAAGCGGAGATTGAATCTACTCCTAAAAATGGGCGGAGGCCTAACCTGATGCTTTCGGGTGAAAGGAGCCGACGGTGATGGAGTTTGTTGAAGAACACTGGCGTCTCGTCGAGCGAAGAGGTCTTCGGCGGCGGTAGAGTTCATGGTGAATGGCGAGATGGTCGACGACGATGCAGTCGACGACGACGACGGCGGATGGGTTGGCTGCGGCGCGAGACTGGACGACGGCGAAGGCCTACAGGCGGCACCGAAGCTCCTCGCGTGAAGGCCGAAAGCACGGTCGGCGGCGGATTCCTCGGGGGCGATGAAATTTTCTCGCTGCACAGGTGGGGAGGAAGGTGACGGGACTGGTAGGTGGGAAGCGCCAGTTCTGTCCCCCTGGCCTATTTATCAAAGCAGGTGCAGGAATCGAGGCGCCGTGAGCGGGAACCGCCGGGGGATAAAAAGATTCGCTATAAATGCGTGCCGAAGATTTTGGGATAACAATGCGCTAAAGATCCGTTGGGGTTGTGAATGTCTTCCCGAAAATCGAGGAATAGGAAGAGGCTAATCAGTAATGGTTTGGCGACTTAAAGAATTTTCAGTGCTCAATGGCGGGTGTACAGTTTCTGACATATGAAGAAAAATGAGGGATGAATCGCCTTCAATGAAGCGGAGGTATTGGCATGAAAAAGAAAAGTTCAAGTCAATTTGGGGCCTAATGTTGGGGATATTACCTGTGGATGACCCGCCCTAGTTGGGCCGGGTTATCCATTGGGCGATTCACCCAAACATTTAGTTTGGCCTCGTTTTGGCCGCATCAAGGTCGTATGACGGTTATAGCTCCTCGAAGGTCTCCAAGCTTCGGAAGAGGGCGACTTAGAGACCGCAGGGGTCACGAGTTGTAGGAAGGAAATAATCCTTGTAACCCTAGGGGATCGACCTGTATATAAAGGCGAGTCCCGGGGGACAGAGGGTAGGTTAGAAATCATCGAGTGCTAGGTTCGGCGAGTTACGCCCTCCTTGTAATCGAAACCATATCAATACACACCAAAGCAGGACGTAGGCTTTTACCTCCTTACGAGGGGCCGAACCTGGGTAAATCGCCGTGTCTCTCCCGCTTAACCCCTTTGAGTCGCCACCAAGGTGCGATGGCTCCAGTACTAAGTCCTTTCACGAGGACATCTGCCGTGACAAAACCACGACACTATCCGTTTGACAATTTATATCTACCAATATATGTTGGGGAACATGGCATGGGAAACAATTTTTTTCCTACACTCACCAAGATCAATCTATGGAGATCAACATATACGAGAGGGGGGAGTTCATCTACATACCCTTGTAGATTGCTAAGCGGAAGCGTATATAACACGGTCGATGTAGTCGAACGTCTTCGCGATCGAATCACGATCCGTCCTGCGATCTCATCACGGTCCGTCCCGCGATCACATCACGATCAATCCCGATCTAGTGCCGAACGGATGGCACGTCCACGTTCATCACACGTACAACTCGATGATGATCTCCACCTGCTTGATACAGCTAGACAGAGGCTGGAGAAGTAGATGATTTCTCCGTCAGCATGACGGCATGACGTCAGTGGTGGTGGAGCTATTCTGAGAGGGCTTGGCCGAGCCTTACCGAAACTGATCTTGTGGAGAAAACTGATCTATGGGAGAGACATGGCTGCGTCGTGGCATTGGTTGGTTGCAGCCCTCTCTCCCCATCTCTATATATAGGGAAAGGCGAGAGGTGGATGTGCCCTCGGATTCCTCCCTAGGAGGGGCGGCGGACAAGATGAGGTGGGGCGGCTGCCCTAGGGGTGGCTTGGCCCCAAGTTAGGGTGGCGCCCCCTCTAGGGTTGGCTCTCCACCAACCCAGCCGCATGGGCCGTAGGGTGGGAGGTGCGCCCAGCCCACCAGGGGCTGGGGCTCATCCCTCACAGACCGTGTGCCCCCTTCCGGTGGACCCCCGAAACCCTTCCGGCACCCCCATATGCTACCGGCAATGGCCGAGGTTTTCCGGTGACCTAACACGGAACTTCCCATATATCAATCTTTACCTCCGGATCATTTTGGATCTCCTTGTGACATCCGAGATCTCATCCGGGACTCGGAACAACCTTCGATCACCAACATACATAAGTCAACTATACTGAAACGTCATCGAACCTTAGGTGTGCAGACCCTGCGGGTTCGAGAGCTATGTAGACATGAACTGAGACACTCTCCGCTCAATAACAAATAGCGGGACATGGATACCCATATTGGCTCCTACATATTCTATGAAGATCTTTATCGGTCGAACCACGATGTCAAGAATTCAATCGATCCCGTATACTATTCCCTTTGTCCATCGGTATGTTACTTGCTCGAGATTCAGTCATCGATATATCCATATCTAGTTCAATCTCGTTATCGGCAAGTCTCTTTACTCAATCTGTAATACAAGATCCTGCGACTAACTCTTTAGTCACATTGCTTGCAAGCTCATTGTGATGTTGTATTACCGAGTGGGCCCTAGAGATACCTCTCCATCATACGGAGTGACAAATCCCAGTCTCGATTCATGCCAACCCAGAGACACCTTCGAAGATACCTGTAGATCCAATTTATAGTCACCTAGTTACGTTATGATGTTTGATACACACAAGGTATTCCTCTGGTGCCCGGGAGTTGCATGATCTCATGGTGATAGAAACAAATACTTGACATCTAGAAAATAGTAGCAATAAACTGACACGATCAGATGCTACTTTCATAGTCTGGGTCTTGTTCATCACATCATTCTCCTAATGATGTGATCCCGTTATCAAATGACAACTCATTTCTATGGACAGGATACCTTGACCACCTTTGATCAAGGAGCTAGTCTTTAGAGGCTCACTAGGGACAGTGTGTTGTCTATGTATCCACCCATGTATTTGAGTTCCCAATCAATACAATTATAGCATGGATAATAAACGATTATCATGAAAAAGGAAATATAATAATAACTAATTTATTATTGCCTCTAGGGTATATTTCCAGCATTCTCCCACTTGCACTAGAGTCAATAATCTAGTTCACATCACTATGTGATTCACACCCAATGAGTTTTGGGGTTTATGATGTTTTTTCGTGAGAGAGGTTTCAGTCAATGGGTCTGAACCTTTCATATCCATGTGTGCTTTACAAATATCTATGTCATCCTGTAGATACTACTACCACGCTCTATTCGGAACTATTCTAAATGATTGCTCGACTATACGAATCCGGTTTGCTACTTTAGAGTCATCTGGGTTGGTGTCAAAGCTTGCATCACCTCCATAATGGAGAAACATTTCCTTAGTCCTCAAGTTACTAAGGATAATTTTGACCGTTGTCCTGTCATCCATTCCTGGATCACTATTGTACCCCTTGACAAAATCATGGCAGACACACATCAGGTGTGGTACACAACATGGCATACTATAGAGCCTACGGCTAAGGCATAGGGGACGACCTTCGTCCTTTCTCTCTTCTGCCGTGGTTGATATTTGAGTCTTACTCAAATTCACACCTTACAACACAGCCAAGAACTCCTTCTTTGACCGATCTATTTTGAAATGCTTCAAAATCTTGTCAAGTTATGCATTCATTGAAAGTTTTATCAAGCGTCTTGATCTATCTTTATAGATCTTGATGCTCAATGTTCAAGTAGCTTAATCCAGGTTTTCCCTTGAAAACTCCTTTCAAACAACCCAATATGCTTTACAGAAATCCTACATTATTTCCGATCAACAATATGTCAACCACATATACTTATCGAAAATTCTATAGTGCTCCCACTGACTTTCTTGGAAATACACGTTTCTCATAAACTTTGTATAAACCCAAAAGCTTTGATCATCACATCAAAGAGTATATTCCAACTCTGATATGCTTGCTCCAGTCCATAGAAGGATTGCTGGAGCTTGCATGCTTGTTAGCATCCTTAGGAATGACAAAACCTTCTGGTTGTATCACATACAACCTTTTCCTCAAGGAAACTGACAAGGAAACAATGTTTTGACATCCGTGTGCCTGTTTTCGTAATAAAAAATGGAGCACCTTCTAACATAATTCCAACATACTTTAGCATCGCTACGAGTGAGAAAGTCTCATCATAGTCAACTCCTTGAACTTGTTGGAAACCTCTTTGTGACAAGTTGATACGTCCCAAACGTATCTATAATTTATCTTGTTCCATGATGTTTTGGGTGACATTGTTATATGTTTTGCTACACTTTTATATCATTTTACACATATTTGGACTAACCTACTAACTCAGTGCACCTAGTGCCAGTTTTTGTCTGCTTCTTTTACCCAATTTCCCGAAGCCCGAAAAATTCCAGAAAAAATATATAAAAAATCAACGAAACAGAAACTTCCAGATCACCGAAGATGGGCGAGAGGGGGCCAGAGCCTCCACAGCGCTTCCGAGATCGGGAGCGTCACAAGACCTCTTCCCCACACCCTTCTGGAAGGAGGATTGACCTCCGGGAGCTTCTCCACCACCATGGACTCCTCCTGGACGTGCCGTGAGTAGTCCTCATTGGACCATGAGTCAATGACCAGTAGCTATGTGATGTCTTCTCTCCAATCTTGTGCTTGAATGGTTAGTCCTTGTGAGCTGCCCTATATGATCAAGACATCTATGTAATTCTCTTGCTATTGCTATGCTCGGTTTGTTTGGATCCGATGGATTATGAGATTATGTTCAAATTGTTATGAGTTATATATTTGATTTTCCTTTTGTATTATATTCCTTAGTGATTCATGAATGTTCTGCATTGCTATTTATTGCTTTGGCCGAGTAGTGGATTGTAACTCCAAGAGGGAGTCTTATGCATGATTGTGGGTTCATGCCCCTCGATGTCTAGCTTGAGTGACAAAAACATGAGACTAGGGTATGTGCTTGTTGCCAGCAAGGAGAAAACAACGGTGCTTGTGACCACGGTTGCATGGATTGTTTACGCATAGTTCATTAATGCAGTTGTCCGTTGCTTTGAGTTTACACTTTGGGTGGGGCTCGCAACTTAATACTGGAGAGATGTTGTGGATAGATATATCAAGGTGGATGATTAGTAAGTAGACACTGATGAATAAACGGTCTACTTGTCTTGGTGTACTGCCCATTACTATTGAACCTCTAACTATCAAGTAGCATAATTAGCATTGCGGTGCGATCATAATTCTATCAATTGCCCAACTGTGATTTGTTTACCCTAGCATAGTTGTTTATCGTCTTTTGGTAGAGAGACATCACTAGTTAACATCATGTGACTCCGATCCATATCACCATTGTTGTTTACACCTCCATCATTTACAGCTTTCATTTACTTTTCCGTTGCAACCACTATTACTTTCCCGCTTGTGTTTTGATCCTTTGCAAACTACAAGGCCGGAGAGATTGACAACCTCTCTGTACTCGTTGGGAGCAAAGTTATTTGTTGTGTGTGCAGGTCCACGTCTTCTGCTGCATAGGATAGGAGACATGTACTTGTTGAGCCTAGGAGTCCTCTTGGTTCGATAAACCTTACAGTCCCCGTGTAAGGGAAATCTGCTGATGACTACATCTCCACCTTCCACTTGGGGTAACCATCAACTCGTCATCACAAGTCAAGCTTTCTAACTGGTGAATTTCACCATCGTCATATGTCTTCCTTTTAAAGATCCATTTGTACTTAATAGCCTGACGACCATGAAGTAGTTCTACCAATGTCCACACTTTGTTTTCATACATGGATCCTATCTCGGATTTCATGTCCTCCAGCCATTTGTAGGAATCCGGGCCCACCATCTCTTCTCCATAGCTCGTAGGTTCATTGTTGTCCAGCAACATGACCTCCAAGACGGGATTACCGTACCACACTGGAGCAGTACGTGTCCTTGTCGACCTACGAGGTCTGGTAGTAACTTGATCTGAAGTTTCATGATCATCATCATTGGCTTCCTCTTCAGTTTGGTGTAGGGCCACATGAACAACTTCATGCGCCCTCCTGCACTCTGTTTGAAGTGACGGTTCAACAACATCATCAAGTTCCACCATCCTCCCACTCAATTCTTTCGAGAGAAACTCTTTCTCGAGAACGGACCCATTTTCATCAACAAACACTTTTCTTTTGCATCCGAGATAGGAGGTATACCCAACAGATTCCTTTGGGTATCCTATGAAGATGCAATTATCCGTTTTGGGTTGGAGCTTATCAGGCTAAAGCCTTTTGACATAAGCTACGCAGCCCCAAACTTTAAGAAACGACAACTTAGGTTTCTCTAAACCATAGTTCATACGTGTCATCTCAACAGAATTAAATGGTGCCCTATACTAGGTGAATGTGGTTTTCTCTAATGCATCACCCCAAAATGATAGTTGTAATTTGATAAGAGACGTCATCGTATGCACCATATCTAATAGGGTACGACTGTGATGTTCGGACAGACCATCAAACTATGGTGTTCCAGGTGGCATGTGTTGTGAAACAATTTCCACATTGTCTTAAATGTATACCAAACTCGCAACTCAGATATTCACCTCCATGATCACATCGTAGACACATTATCCTCTTGTCACGACGAACTTTGACTTCACTCTAAAATTGCTTGAACTTTTCAACATTTCAGACTTGTGATTCATCAAGAAAATACACGTGTATCTACTCAAATCATGTGTGAAGTAAGAACATAACGATATCCATTACGTGCTTGAGCACTCATTGGACCACATACATCAAAATGTATTATTTCCAATAAGTCACTTGCTCGTTCCATCTCATTGGAAAACGAGGCCTTCAGTCATCTTGCCCATGTGGCATGATTTTCATGTCTCAAGTGATTCAAAATCAAGTGAGTCCAAAAGATCCATCTACATGTAGTTTCTTCATGTCTTCACACCAATAGGCATGGTTCGCATGTCTCAAACGATTCAAAAATGAGTGAGTCCAAAGATCCATCAAAATGGAGCTTTCTTCATGTGCTTTATACCAATATGACTTAAGCGACAGTGCCACAAGTAAGTGGTATTATCATTACTACTTTGTATCTTTTGGCATCAATATTATGAACATGTGTATCACTACGATCGAGCTTCAATAAACCATTCATATTACGTGCAAGACCACTGAAGGTATTATTCAAGTAAACAGAGTAACAATTATTCTCTTCAAATGAACAACTGTATTGGAATAAACACGATCCAATCATGTTCATGCTTAACGCAAACACCAAACAACATATAGGCTCCATACTAATCCCGAAGGTAGAGGGAGCATGAAAAGGTGATCACATCAACCTTGGAAACATTTCCAACACACATGGTCACCTCACCTTTAGCTAGTCTCTTTTTATTCCATAGATCTTATTTCGAGTTACTAACATTTAGTAACTGAACCGGTATCTAATATCCATGTGCTACTAGGAGTACTAGTAAAGTACACAACAATAACACACATATATGATATAGTTCTGTTGACATTGCCAGCCTTCTTATCTACCAAGTGTCTAGGGCAGTTCCGCCTTAGCGATCATTCCCCTCATCATAGAAGCACATAGTCTCGGGTTTGGGTTCAACCTTGGGTTTCTTCATTGGAGTGACAACTGACTTGTCATTCTCTAAGTTTACCTTCATTCCCTTACTCTTCTTGAAACTAGTGGTTTCACTAACCTTCAACACTTGATGCTCCTTCTTGATTTCTACCTTCTCGGTGTCAAACATCGTGATTTGCTCAAGGATCATCTTCTCCATCCCTGGTATACTATAGTTCATCACGAAACTCAGTAGTTTGGTGGCAGTGACTTTGGAGAACTATGTCAATCACTATCTCATCTTGAAGATCAACTCCCACTCGATTCAAGTGATTGTAGCACCCCGACAATCTGAGCGCGTGCTCAACGATTGAGATTTTCTCCTTTACTTTGCAGGCAAAGAATCTTGTCGGAGGTCTCATACCTCTCAACACGGGCACAAGCCCGAGATCCTAATTTCAGGTCTTGGAACATCTCATATGTTCCCGACGTTCAAAACGTCTTGAGCGCCTCAATTCTAAGTCGTAAAGATTCACGCACTGAATTATCACGTAGTCATCAAAACGTGTATGTCAGATGTTCGCAACATCCACAAACGACGCTTGGGGTAGTTCACCGAGCGGTACATTAAGGACATAAGTCTTCTACGCAGTAATGAGGAGAATCCTCAGTTTACGGACCCTGTCCGCATAATTGCTACTATCATCTCTGAACTTAGTTTTCTCTAGGAACGTATCAAAATACAGGGGAGCTACATCGCAAGCTAATCATCTACAACATATTTTGCAAAGACATTTTGACTATGTTCAAGATAATGAGTTCAATTAATCATATTACTTAAGAACTCCGACTCAAATTGACATCCCTCTGGTCATTCGAATGGTACATGATCCAATTCCACCAAACCATGCCCGATCATCACGTGACATGAGGTGGCTTCAATGATGAACATCTCCATGTTGATCATATCTTCTATATGACTCATGTTCAACCTTTCGGTCTCTTGTGTTCCGATGCCATGTGTGTACATGCTAGGCTCGCAAAGTTTATCCCGAGTGTTCCGCGTGTGCAAAACTGTCTTGCACCCATTTTTTGTGAACATAGAGTCTACCACACCCGATCATCACGTGGTGTCTCGAAATGATGAACTCCCGCAACGGTGCACACTCGAGGAGAACACAATTTTATCTTGAAATTTAGTGAAGGGTCACCTTATAATGCTACGATCGTCCTAAGAAAAACAAGGTGCATAAAAGGATTAACATCACATGGAAATCATAACTGACATGATATGGCCATGATCTTCTGCTTTTGATCTCCATCTCCAAAGCACCGACATGATCCCCATCGTCACCGGCGCCACATCAGGATCTCCATCATCATGATCGCCATCATTGTGTTGCCATCGAGGTTGTCACGCCAACCATGCTTGTACTACTATTTCCACCGTTTAGCAATAAAGCAAAGCATCACATAACACTTAATGAGTGACACGAAGGTCATACAATAACTAAAGACAACCCTATGGCTCCTGCCAGTTGCCGTAGCATCAACATGCAAGTCGATATTAACTATTACAACATGATCATCTCATACATCAAATATATGACAACATGTCATTGGCCATGTCATAGAACATGCATTCCCTACAAAAACAAGTTAGACATCCTCTAATTTGTTGTTGCATGTTTTACGTGACTGCTATGGGTATCTAGTAAGAACGGTTCTTACCTACATAAAAACCACAACGGTGATATGCAAGTTGCTATTTAACCTTCTACAAGGACCGCATTTTGTCAAATCCAATTCAACTAGAGTAGGAGAGACAGAACCGGTCTCTCGTACGTGGACGAGTAAAGTTGGCCCAGGCCGCTTCGTCCAACAGTACTGCAGAATCAAGAAAAGACAAAGGTGGGAAGCAATCTGAATATCAATGCCCACAAACTACTTTGTGTTCTACTCGAGATGCCATCTACGCATAGAACTAGCTCTCGTGCCACTGTTGTCGAACGTCGCATGGGAAACAAAAAAAAATCCTACGCTCACCAAGCTCAATCTATGGAGACCAACATCTAGGAGAGGGGGAGTGCATCTACATACCCTTGTAGATCGCTAAGCGGAAGCGTACATAATAAAGTTGATGTAGTCGAACATCTTCGCGATCCAATCACGATCCATCCCGTGATCTCATCATGATCCATCCCACGATCCCATCACAATCCATCCCGATCTAGTGCCGAACGAATGACACCTCCACGTTCAGCATGTTGGGGAACATAGCATGGGAAACAAAAATTTTCCTACGAACAAGAAGACCTATCACGGTGATGATCATCTATGAGAGGGAGAATAGATCCACATACCCTTGTAGATCGCTAAGCGGAAGCTTTAGTAAACCCGGTTGATATAGTGGTACGTCTTCACGATCCGTCCCACGAACCATCCCACGATCCGTTCCACGAACCGTCTCACGATCCGTCCGGATCAAGTGCCGAACGGATGGCACCTCCGCATTCCGCACACGTAGAGCTCGATGACAATCTCCACCTTCTTGATCCAGCAAGAGAGACGGGGATGTAGATGAGTTACCTGGCAGCATGACAACGCTCCGGTGGTGGTGGTGATCAATTCCTGCAGGGCTTCGCCTAAGCCTCGTAGAAATCCGATCTAGAGGAAGAACTACGAAGTAGAGGTTTAGGGTTGCACGTGGCAAAGTTGTGTCTCAAAAACCCTAAACCCTCTAGTATATATAGGAGGAGGGAGGGGCTAGACTTGAGGCTCAAGTAGAGCCTCTTGGCTTCGGCCAAAGTGGAGGGAGGAGTCCTCCTCCAATCCCACTTGGATTAGGACTCCTTCCTAAATTGCCCACCTCTTTTGGATTTTCCACCTTTTTCCTCATGGGATTTCCTTGGATGACTTGTCAGCCCATTAAGCCTTATTGCGCATCCAATAAACTCATGTGGACCCCTTGGGGCGTGGGGGGCCTACCGAGTGGGCCCCCAGAACCCATTCGTCACTCCAAGTACACTGTCGACAATGCCCGAAAACCTTCCGGAATCCAAATACCAACTTCCTATATATCAATCTTCTTTTCCGGACCATTCTCGAACTCCTCGTGACGTCCAGGATCTCATTCGGGACTCCGAGCAAAACTACAGTCACCAACACATATAACTCAACTATTCTGAAACGTCACCAAACCTTAAGTGTGGAGTATCCTGCGGGTTCGAGAACTATGCAGACATGACCTGAGACACTCTCCGGTCAATAACCAATAGCGGGCCTGGATGTCCATATTGGGTCCCACATATTCTACGAAGATCTCTATCGGTTGAACCTCTATGTCAAGGATTCAGTTAATCTCGTATGTTGTTCCCTTTGTCCTTCGGTATGTTACTTGCCCAAGATTCGATCGTCGGTATCTCCATACCTAGTTCAATCTCTTTACCGGCAAGTCTCTTTTCTCGTTCTGTTATACAAGATCCCGTAACCAACTCCTTAGTCACATTGCTTGCATGGATTGTTGTTATGTTGTATTACCGAGTGGGCCCCAAGATACATCTCCGTCACATAGAGTGACAAATCCCAGTCTTGATCCATGCCAACCCAACAGACACCTTTGGTGATAACATGTAGAGCATATTTATAGTCACCCAGTTACGTTGCGACATTTGATAACCCACAAGGTATTCCTCCGGTGTCCGGGAGTTGCATGATCTCATGGTCATAGGAAATGATACATTGACATGCGAAAACAGTAGCAATAAACTGACACGATCAAATGCTACGTTTATAGTTTTGGGTCTTGTCCATCACATCATTCTCCCCATGATGTGATCCCATTATCAAGTGACAACACTTTGTCTATGGCCAGGAAGCCTTGACCATGTTTGATCAACGAGCTAGTCAACTAGAGGCTCACTAGGGACAGTGTGTTGTCTATGTATCCACATATGTATTTGAGTTTCCAATCAATACAATTCTAGCATGGATAATAGACGATTATCATGAACAAGGAAATATAATAATAACCAATTTATTATTGCCTCTAGGTCATATTTCCAACAGTCTCCCACTTGCACTAGAGTCAATAATCTAGTTCACATCACTTTGTGATTGTAATGAATCTAACACCCATATAGTTCTAGGGTTTGATCATGTCTTGCTTGTGTGAGAGGGTTTTAGTCAATGGATCTGAACCTTTCAGATCCATGTGTGATTTACAAATCTCTATGTCATCCTATAGATGCTGCTACTACGTGCCATTTTGAACTATTCCAACTGACTGCTCCACTATACGAATCCGATTTACTACTCAGAGTTATTCGGATTAGTGTTAAAGCTTGCATTGACATAACCCTTTACAATGAACTCTTTAATCACCTCCACAATCGAGAAAAAATTCCTTAGTCCACTAGTTACTAAGGATAACTTTGACCGTTGTTCAGTGATTCAATCCTGGATCACTCTTTGTACCCCTTGACAGACTAATGGCAAGGCACACATCAGGTGCGGTACACATCATGCATACTTTAGAGCCTACGGCTAAGGCATAGGGGGCGACCTTCGTCCTTTCTCTTTGTTCTGTCGTGGTCAGGCTTTGAGTCTTACTCAAATTCACACCTTACAACACAACCAAGAACTCCTTCTTTGCTGATCTGTTTTGAACTCCTTCAAAAACTTGTCAAGGCATGCATTTTATTGAAAGTTCTATTTAGCATTTTGATCTATCTCTATAGATCTTGATGCTCAATGTTCAAGTAGCTCTATCCAGGTTTTCCTTTGAAAAAGTCCTTTCAAACAAACCTTTATGCTTTCCAAAAATTCTACATTACATCCGATCAACAATATGTCAACCACATATACTTATCAGAATTCTATAGTGCTCCCACTCACTTCTTTGGAAATACAAGTTTCTCATAAACCTTGTATAAACCCAAAAGCTTTGATCATCTCATCAAAGTGTATATTCCAACTCTGAGATGCTTGCACCAGTCCATAGAGGGATCGCTGGAGCTTGCATACTTGTTAGCATCCTTAGGATCGAGAAAACCTTCTCGTTGTATCACATACAATATTTCCTCAAGGAAACCGTCGAGAAACAATGTTTTGACATCCTGTGTGTAATATTTCATCAATAATGCAGCAACTGCTAACATAATTCCAACGGACTTTTAGCATCGCTACGAGTGAGAAAGTCTCATCATAGTCAACTCTTTAAACTTGTCGTAAACATCTTTGCGACAAGTCGATCTTTCCTTAATGGTGACTTTTCACCATCATCGTATGTCTTCATTTTAAAGATCCATATGTACTTAATAGTCTTACGACCATCAAGTAGTTCTTCAAAAGTCTACACTTTGTTTTTATACACGGATCCACTCTCGGATTTCATGGCCTCCAGCCATTTGCCGGAATCCGGCCCACCATCGCTTCTCCATAGCTCGTAGGTTCATTGTTGTTCAACAACATGACATCCAAGACAGGGTTACCATACCACTCTGTAGCATTACGCGACCTTGTCGACCTATGAGGTTTGTAGTAACTTGATCCAAAGCTTAATGATCACTATCATTAGTTTCCACTTCAATTGGCGTAGGCGCCAGATGAACAACTTCCTGCGCCCTGCTACACATTGGTTGAAGTGATAGTTCAGTAACCTCATCAAGTTCCACCACCCTCCCACTCAATTCTTTAGAGAGAAACTTTTCGTCGAGAAAGGACCAGTTTCTAGAAACAAACACGTTGCTCCCGGACCTAAGATAGGAGGTATACCCAACCATTTTGGGTGTCCTATGAATATGCATTTATCCGCTTTGGGTTCAAGCTTATTGATAACCCACAAGTATAGGGGATCGCAACAGTTTTCGAGGGTAGAGTATTCAACCCAAATTTGTTGATTCAACACAAGGGGAAGCCAAAGAATATTCTCGAGTATTAGTAGTTGATTTGTCCATTCAACCACACCTGAAAGACTTAGTATCTGCAGCAATGTTTCATTAGCAGAGTAGTGTGATAGTAAGGGTAGCAGTGGTAACAGTAGCAGTAGTGACAACAGTAGCGGTAATAGTAGCAGTCGTGACAGCAGTAGCGGTAAAGTAACTTAGCAAGGACCAGTAGGAAAAGACTCGTAGGCATTGGATCGGTGATGGATAATTATGTCGGATGACATTCATCATGTAACAGCTATAACATAGGGTGATATGTAACTAGCTCCAGTTCGTCAATGTAATGTAGGCATGTATTCCATATTTTGTCATACGTGCTTATGGAAAAGAACTTGCATGACATCTATTGTCCATCCCTCCCGTGGCAGCGGGGTCCTAATGGAAACTAAGGGATATTAAG
Source organism: Hordeum vulgare subsp. vulgare (assembly GCF_904849725.1). NCBI lineage: Eukaryota > Viridiplantae > Streptophyta > Magnoliopsida > Poales > Poaceae > Hordeum > Hordeum vulgare. The sequence goes on along the minus strand of NC_058524.1, from coordinate 115,388,468 downwards.
GTCTCCTTTTAATAGAGAATCGGAACAAAGCATTAGCACATAGTGAATACATGAACTCCTCATACTATGGTCATCTTCGGGAGTGGTTCCGGCTATTGTCACTCCGGGGTTGCTAGGTCATAACACATAGTAGGTGACTACAACGTGCAAGATAGTATCAAGAACACACATATATTGATGAAAACATAATAGGTTCAGATCTGAAATAATGGCACTCGGGCCCTAGTGACAAGCATTAAGCATAGCAAAGTAGTAGCAACATCAATCTTAGGACATAGTGGATACTAGGGATCAAACCCCATCAAAACTAACTCGATTACATGATAGATCTCATCCAACCCATCAACGTCCAGCAAGCCTACGATGATATTACTCACGAACGATGAAGAGCATCATGGAATTGGCGATGAAGGATGGTTGGTGATGACGACGGTGTCGATTTCCCCTCTCCGGAGCCCAGAACGGACTGTAGATCTGCCCTCCAGAGGAAGAACAGGTGGTGGTGGCGGCTCCGTATCGTAAAATTCCATGAAATATTCTCTCTTAATTTTTTCTGGGCGAGAGAGAATATATAGAGCTCGGGTTGGAGGCTGCGGAGCCACGAGGGCCTCACAAGCCTGTCAGGCGCGACCAGGGGGGGCGCCTCCTGGGCTTGTGAGCTCCTGGCTCCACGTCTCCAGGTAATTCTTGCGCCAATATTTTTTATATATTCCACAAAAAGTCCTCGTAAATTTCCAGGTCATTCCGGGAACTTTTATTTCTGCGCAAAAATAACACCATGGCAATTCTGCTGAAAAAAACGTTAGTCCGGGTTAGTTCCATTCAAATCATGCAAATTAGAGTCCAAAAAACAAGGGCAAAAGAGTTTGGAAAAGTAGATACAATGGAGACGTGTCAACTCCCCCAAGCTTAAAGCCTTGCTTGTCCTCAAGCAATTCAGTTGACAAACTGAAAGAGACAAAAGAAAAACTTTTACGAACTCTGTTTGATCTTGTTGTTGTAATTACGTCTAACTCATGTTCAGATTTTCAGCAATATCATAAGCTAACCACAAAAGCAATGACATTTAGGTCTCATGATGTACTCATATCAATGGCATAATCAACTAGCGAGCAATAATAGTAAGTTTCAAACGTCAACACTTCAATCAAAGCAATCATGAAGCAATATGAGCAGATGGTATCTCGCTAGCTCTTTGTGAGACTGCAAAACATAAATGCAGAACACCTTCAAAGACCAAGGGCTAACTGAACATTGTAATTTATGGCAAAGAAGATCCAGTCACAGTCATACTCAATATCAATTCATGGCAAAGCGTAAAAAATGACAGAGGTGCTCTCTAATTGGTGCCTTTTAAAAATAAGAGGATGACTCAACAGAAGCGTAAATAGATAGGCCCTTCGCAGAGGAAAGCATTGATTTGTAGAGGTGCCAGAGCTCAAGCTTTTAAAACAGAGATAAATAATTTTGAGTGGTATGCTCTCATTGTCAACACGATGACCAAGAGTTTTCACCATTTTCCATGCTACACATATTATAGGCGGTTCCCAAACAGAAAAGTAAAGTTTCAACTCCCCCACCACCGATCAATCACACTCCACGACTAGCCGAATCCTCGGGTGCCGTCCATACCAACAACAATCCAGGGGGAGTTTTGTTTGCAATTATCTTTTCGATTTGAGCATGGAACTGGGCATTCCAATTACCGGCCCCTTTCTCGTGACTGATAGTGAATAAACACGTATCGAGGATAACACACCTAGCATGGAAGATACTGACCGCCCCTTGTCACCACATGAGCGGTTCGGGCATACAAAACAGATTATTACTTGGAACGACAGGTAGATACCGCATATAGGTAGGTATGGTGGACTCATAGGGAACAACTTTTTGGTTTATGGAAGTGGATGCACAAGCAGTATTCCCGCTTAGTACAAGTGAAGTCTAGCAAAATACTAGGAAGCGATCAACTAGAGAGCGACAACGGTCATCAATATACATTGAAATTAACCAACGTTGAGTGCAAGCATGAGTAGGATATAAATCACCATAAACATGAATATCATAGAGGCTATGTTGATTTTGTTTCAACTACTTGCGTGAACATGTGCCAAGTCAAGCCACTTGAATCATTCAAAGGAGGATACCATCCTATCATACTACATCATAATCATCTTGAAATTCATGTTGGCATCGAAGACAAACCATTATAAGCTCCTAGCTAATTAAGCATGGCATTAGAAACTATGATCTCTAAGTTGTCATTGCAAACATGTTTCTCGGATAACAAAGCTGAATTAGGAATGATGAGCTAGGCATATTTACAAAAAAATAGGTCAACTTCATACCAGCTTTTCCAGGCTCAGTCACTTCATCATATACCGTCATTATTGCCTTTCACTTGCACGACCGAATGATGTGAATAATAATAAGAGTGTTCGTGCATTGGACTAAGCTGGAATCTGCAAGCAAACTCAGAGGAGAAGACAAAGTAATATGGCTCTCTGACGGATAAACAATTATGCATGTGAGAGCCACTAAACATTTTAATCATGGTCTTCTACCTCGACCCAAAGAAAAAGAAAACTATTTACACGGGAAAGCTCCCAACAAGCAAAAGAAGAACGGGAAATCTTTTTGGGTTTTCGTTTTAAAACACCACTAAGCAAGCTGGAAACTAAACTTACAACTATTTTTTTTGTTTTTCTCAATTTAGACAAACACACGAGAAGAAAGCGAGAAAAAGAAATAAACTAGCATGGATGATACAATGGCAAGGTGTGAACACCGACTATCAAAGTGAATGTGTGAGAATGAATATAAAGTTGGTGAGGAACACGTACTCCGCCAAGCATAGGCTTTTGGCCTAAGTTGGTCTATTCCCAAGGAGGGAAGTAACCATCTCCGGGGTATTCCGGAGTGTACTGAGGGTGCCACTGCTGGGTGAGCTCCTCTGGCTCCCACTGATAAACTGGCGTCTGGTACTCGACTCGTAGCTCGGGCACGGGCGCCTGTGGTGGCGCTATGCCCCAATATGCGTAGATGTCCGAGGGCATAATAATGTACTTGCCTAGATGAAGATCAAACAAAGAAGGAGCAGGCAAAGTAATAGTCTCACGAGTACTTTGGCTAAATACCAAGTTATAAATCATCCTCTTATTATTATCTTTATCAAGAAAGTCATGGTGAACCATGCTATCATAATCTAAATATCTCTCAAGAAGAAGCATCTCTTCTTCCTCGTACAGTTTAATAGGTATCTTAAAATGTTTAGCAAGACGGGTAGCATAGATGCCTCCATAAACAACGGCTTTAGTTTGGTTCGTGTTCAACCGTTGAGCCACTATAGCGCCCAAGCTATAAGTTTTATCACTATAAAGAGCTTCGTGCAAAACCGCAAGATCTGGGGAGCTAAGAGCCCCAACTTTGCCACGCCCAATCAAACATTTTCCCATGAATAATGAGAGATACCGAAGCACGGGAAAATGTACACTAGCAACTCTAGCGCAAGACACTCCTCTCTGCTCTCCTACAACAATAGTATCAATGAAATCCTCCAAGTCCCGTGGACGAGGTTCCTGAATATCCCAACATAAGGTAAATTGCAAACATTGCAAAAATCCTGAAGTGACATGCGCTGGGGGATATCATATAACTTGAACTCAACCATAGGAGGATTCTTCCTTGGATAGAAATTAAAGCTTTGCACGAAAATATTAGTGAGGAGGAGGTATTGTGGACACTTATCTTCAACACATGCGGTAAGGCCTGCATTCTCCACCAAGTAATAAAAATCCTCGTAAAGACCGGCGGCACGTAAGAACACATCGCTTGGCCACTCGCATGCTCGAACTTCTACAACTCGGGGGACCGGATACTTGGGTTTCTTCTTCTCATTTTCATATTCCTTGGGGTCACGGCTTGAAGAGCCTCTTAGGAACCTCCTCATCTATTCCTTTTTCTTTCTGTGAAATTTTCTGAAATTTTTAGTGATTCAAAATAAAAGTGAACAAGGCTCAACAAAACTCGTGGCAACTACTCCTACAAGTGCCTAGAGGCCATATCATGCATCAAAACTACTCGGGACCAACTAAAATTAACATGCAAAGCTCAAGAACAGGGTCACAAAGACAACAAAAATATGCAACGAATAGAGCACTAGAGAAAAAACTAATTTGACCAACGGAGGAGTCACATACCAAGGAACAATTCCCCAAAACAGTTTGGTGAATGGGGCTTTGCACAAGGAGATCGAAAAATGCAGCAAGAACAGCAAGAACACGAGTTTGAGCTGTGGAATGATTTTTTTCTGGAGGTAGGAGAAGGAGATTGGAGCTGGAATAAGTGGAGGGGGGCCACGTGGGACCCACAAGCCTGCCAGGCGCGGCCAAGGGGGTGCCCGCGCCTCCTGGGCTTGTGGCCCTGGTGCATCCCTCTGACTAGCTTTCTACCTCAGAAATTTTCCAAAAATCCAGAAAAAATCATACTTGGATTTCAGGGCATTTGGAGAACTTTTATTTTCGGGACACTTTTCTAAGTGACGAAAAAAGCAGAAAACAGGAAAAATAAAACTAAATTTATCATTTTTCTTCTAAACAACAGAAAGTAAAAGTTGGGAGCAGAAGGTTTTGACTTCTAGATTCATCCATCTCATGGTCATCAAAAGAAATCCGTCAATGAGGTTGATCAAGTCTCCTTGACAAACTTTTGTCGAATCACATAAAACCGGAGATTTTTCGAATAATCACTAGGTTACCTCAACGGGGATGTGCATATCCCCAACAAGTAAATCATACTTCATCTTGACAATAGGTATAGGGCATTCAAAGCTTCCAATAAGAATTGATGAAGATTTCTCAATAGCATTGATACAATGAACTCGATATTTTTTCTTCGGAAATTGCACCGTATGCTCATTACCATTAACATCGAAAGTGACATTGCCTTTGTTGCAATCAATCATAGCCCCTACAGTGTTTAAAAAGGGTCTGCCAAGGATGACCGTCATGGCATCATCCTCGGGAATATCCAGAATAACAAAGTCCGTTAAGATAGTAACGTTAGCAACCACAACAGGCACATCCTCACAAATGCCGATAGGGAAAGCAGTTGATTTGTCGGCCATTTGCAAAGACATTTCAGTAGGTGTCAACTTATCCAATTCAAGCCTACGATATAAAGAGAGAGGCATAACACTAACACTGGCTCCAAGATCGCAAAAAGCAGTTCTAACATAATTTCCTTTAATGGAGCAAGGTATAGTGGGCACTCCGGGATCACCTAGTTTCTTAGGAGTCCCACCCTTGAAGGTGTAATTAGCGAGCATGGTGGAAATCTCAACCCCAGGTATCTTCCTTTTATTAGTCACAATATCATTCATGTACTTAGCATAAGAAGACATTTTGAGCATATCTGTCAAACGCATTTGCAAAAAGACAGGTCTAATCATTTCGACAGAGCGCTCAAAATCCCCATCATTCTTTTTCTTGGATGGTTTCGGAGGAAAGGGCATGGGTTTCTGTACCCATGGTTCTCTTTCTTTACCATGCTTCCTAGCAATAAATTCGTTCTTATCATATCTCCTATTCTTAGGTTGTGGGTTATCAAGATCAATAGCAGGTTCAATCTCCACATCCTTATCATTACTAGGTTGAGCATCAACATGAACACCACTATCAATATTATCACTAGGCTCATGTTCATCACCAGATTGTGTTTTGGCATCAGAAACAGAGACATCATTTGGATTCTCAGGTGTAATAGTAGTAGGTTTGCTAGCAAGAAAGTTCCTATCATCTTTATTTTTCTTCCTAATACCAGGATGACTAGGTGCATCAGTGTTAACTCCTTGAGAATCTTGTTCAATTCTCTTAGGACGGCCCTCAGGATACAAAGGTTCCTGAGTCATTCTACCACCTCTAGTCACAATTCTAACAGAATTGCCATTCAATTCATTGAGCAAGTCATTTTGAGCCTTAAGTACTTGGTCTACTTGAGTAGTGACCATTGAGGCATGTTTACTCAAAAGCTTAAGATCATTGGAATTTCTATCCACACAAGCACTTATATGACGAATCATACGAGCATTTTGTCTCAACTATATGCTAACATAATCATTGAAACTTTGTTGGTTGGCAACAAAGTCATCAAATTCATCTAAGCATAAGCTAGCAGGTTTATCATAAGGAATATCACTCTCATTGAATCTACGAAGAGAATTTACTCTACTACCTGTGTCGGGTTATCAAGACCATGTATTTCTTTGATAGGTGGTAGATTCTTAACATCTTCAGATTTAATACCTTTCTCTTGCATAGATTTCTTGGCTTCTTGCATATCTTCAGGACTGAGGAATAGAATACCTCTTTTCTTCGGAGTTGGCTTCGGAGGTGGTTCAGGAATGGTCCAAGCATTATCATTGCTCAAGATATTATTCAATAGAATTTCAGCTTGTTCCACAGTTCTTTCCCTAAAAACACAATCAACACAACTATCTAGGTGGTCCCTAGAAGCATCGGTTAGTCCATTATAAAAATATCAAGTATTTCATTTTTCTCAAGAGGGTGATCAGGCAAAGCATTAAGTAACTGGACAAGCCTCCCCCAAGCTTGTGGGAGACTCTCTTCTTCAACTTGCACAAAGTTATATATATCCTGCAAGGCAGCTTGTTTGTTATGGGCAGGAAAATATTTCTCAGAGAAGTAGTAAATCATATCCTGGGGGCTACGCACACAACGAGGAGCAAGAGAAGTAAACCAAGTCTTAGCATCACCCTTTAGCGAGAAACAAAACAACTTAAGGATATAGTAATGGCGAATTTTTTCCTCATTCATGAATAGGGTGGCTATATCATTCAGCTTAGTAAGATGTGCTACAACCGTTTCAGAATCATAACCATGAAAAGGATCATATTCAACCAAAGTGATCTACTCAGGATCGACAGAGAATTCATAATCCTTATCAATGACAAAGATGGGCGAAGTAGCAAATTTAGGATCGTATTTCATTCTAGCATTAAGAGATTTTTCTTTCCACTTGCGCAATAAATTTTCAAGATCATAGCTATCCTTACAAGCAAGAAAGTCTTCAGATACCTCTCCCTCCATAACATAACCCTCAGGTATATCAAGCAATTCATATCTAGGAGAGTTAGTTCTAACAGGTGAAACAGCAGGTTCTACTTCAATAATTTCATCAGTTTCAGAAGTATCATCACATTCAGCAATAACTCTAGAAATTTGTGCATCAAGAAATGCACCAAGTGGCAAATCAGTATCAAGCAAAGCATCATCATAAGCATCATGGATAGCAGAAGCAGCATCATCAAGCACATGCGACATATCAGAATTACCAATAGGTGGTGGTGTCGCAAATTTACTCATAACTGAAGGTGAATCAAGTGCACAGCTAGATGGAAGTTCCTTACCTGTCCTCGTAGTTAAGGGCAAGACTTTAGTTTTTGGATCTCTCGGATTCCTCATAGTGATCAACAGACGTAAATCCCAAGTGACTCAGAGAATAGAGCTATGCCTCCCCGGCAATGGCACCAGAAAATAGTCTTGATAACCCACAAGTAAAGGGGATCACAACAACTTTCGAGGATAGAGTATTCAACCCAAATTTTTGATTCGACACAAGGGGAAGCCAAAGAATATTCTCGAGTATTAGTAGTTGAGTTGTCAATTCAACCACACCTGAAAGACTTAGTATCTGCAACAAAGTTTCAGTAGCAGAGTAGTGTGATAGTAATGGTAGCAGCGGTAACAGTAGCAGTTGTGAGAGCAATAGCGGTAACAGTAGCAGTAGTGACATGAGTAGCGGGAAAGTAACTTAGCAAGGACTAGTAGGAAAAGACTCATAGGAATTGTATCGGTGATGGATAATTATGTCGGATGACATTCATCATGTAACAGTTATAACATAGGGTGATATCTAACTAGCTCCAGTTCGTCAATGTAATGTAGGCATGTATTCCGTATTTAGTCATACATGCTTATGGAAAAGAACTTGCATGACATCTATTGTCCATCCCTCCCGTGGCAGCGGGGTCCTAATGGAAACTAAGGGATATTAAGGTCTCCTTTTAATAGAGAACCGGAACAAAGCATTAGCACATAGTGAATACATGAACTCCTCATACTATGGTCATCTCCGGGAGTGGTTCCGGCTATTGTCACTCCGGGGTTGCCGGGTTATAACACATAGTAGGTGACTACAACTTGCAAGATAGGATCAAGAACACACATATATTGATGAAAACATAATAGGTTCAGATCTTAAATCATGGCACTCGGGCCCTAGTGACAAGCATTAAGCTTAGCAAAGTAGTAGCAACATCAATCTGAGAACATAGTGGATACTAGGGATCAAACCCCATCAAAACTAACTCGATTACATGATAGATCTCATCCAACCCATCACCGTCCAGCAAGCCTATAATGAGATTACTCATGAACGATGAAGAGAACCATGGAATTGGCGATGAAGGATGGCTGGTGATGACGACAGCATCGATTTCCCCTCTTCGGAGCCCAGAACGGACTCCAGATCTGCCCTCCAGAGGAAGAACAGGTGGTGGCGGCGGCTCCGTATCGTAAAATGCAATGAACTCTTCTCTCTTAATTTTTTCTGGGCGAGAGAGAATATATAGAGCTGGGGTTGGAGGCTGCGGAGCCACGAGGGCCTGACAAGCCTGCCAGGCGCGGCCACGGGGGGGCCCGCCTCCTTGGCTTGTAGGCTCCTGGCTCCGCATCTCTAGGTAATTCTTGCGCCAGTATTTTTTATATATTCCACAAAAAATCCTCGTAAATTTCCAGGTCATTCCAAGAACTTTTATTTCCGCGCAAAAACAACACCATGGCAATTCTGCTGAAAACAGCGTCAGTCCGGGTTAGTTCCATTCAAATCATGCAAATTAGAGTCCAAAAAAGGGCAAAAGAGTTTGGAAAAGTAGATACGATGGAGACGTATCACTTATCATGCTGAAACTTTTCCACATAAGCATCACAACCCCAAACTTTTAAGAAACGACAGCTTAGGTTTCTCCAAACCATAGTTCATATGGTGTCATCTCAACGGAAATATGTGGTGCTCTATTTAAAGTGAATGTGGTTGTCTCTAATGCATAACCCATAAACGATAGTGGTAATTCGATAAGAGTCATCATAGTATGCACCATATCAAATAGGGTGCGGCTATGACGTTCGGACACACCATCACACTATGGTGTTCTAGGTGGCATGAGATGTGAAACAATTTTCACATTTGTCTTAATTGTGTACCAAACTCGCAACTCAGATATTCATCTCTATGATCATATCGTAGACTTGTTACCCTCTTGTCACGACGATCTTCAACTTCACTCTAAAACTACTTGAACCTTTCAATAATTGAGACATGTGTTTCATCAAGCAAATACACTAGTATCTACTCAAATCATCTGTGAAGTAAGAACATAACGATATCCACTGCGTGCCTCAGCACTCATTGGACTGCATACATCCAAATGTATTACTTCTAATAAGTTACTTTCTAGTTCCATCTCACTGGAAAACGAGACCTTCAGTCATCTTGCCCATATGGTATGATTTGCAGGTCTCAAGTGATTCAAAATCAAGTGAGTCCAACCGATCCATCTGCATGGAGTTTCTTCATGCGTTTATACACTACAAGGATACCCCTTGTAAAGCAACACATAATTTACAACATTTTAACTATACGTTGCAAAATTTATTATAGATACGGATATAAGCATTGTAGCATATACATTGCAGGTTTGTCGTGTCCTTACAGTAGTATACAAATGAAAAAAACAGATGAATACAGAGAGAGAGAGAGAGGGAGATGCACGAAAAAGAAAAAACAGAGCCCACGATTCCCCTCTGCTCTCCTGGATCGGGACCACCTCTTCGTCCTCCTCCCCACCTCGCCACTTGATCTCCCCCTTCCCTCCTCCCCATCTCGCCGCCGGATCTCTCCCTCCCCTCCTCCCCACCTCACCACCGGATCTCCCCCTCCCCACCGCCCACCTCACCGCCGGATCTCCCCCTCCCTTCCTCCCACCTCGCAGCTCTGACGGATGCCCGATCCACCGCATCTCCCACCCCTATCGTGTCCCACCTCTCTATCTAGTACAACCCGAGGTCCCAATCAAGCCACGACACCCTTGCACCCGACTCGATCTGGTGCTTGCGGCCAACCAAGACCATCCGCGACCCTCCCCCTAGGGTTTCGGATGTCGGCTCCGACGCCGGTGGCCATGGCATCCTCCTCTCGTCCGGTGAGTGCATCCATCCCCTGGCTAGGTCCTCTCACCCTTCCACTTCCTCTAACCATTGTTGCCCTCTTCTTCTGTACACGTGCAAGGGGAAACCTGCTACGTGTGACGTCCAATGTGATGCTGCTGACAATGATGTCAATGGACGGGATGTGTCGCGGCGTCGATGAGGATGCGCTGAGGCGGGAAGTAGAAAGGGAATACAACGACCATCAAACTCGATGGCACGGTGTTGGGGGTGGAGGACATGGCCTATGTCGTGCTGTACATGGAGTCGGACGAGGCTAGGTATGTGTGTTGCGCAACCACTACTAGACATCTGAATATATCCAATGCTACCTCCGCCAAAAAGCATAAACATAATTTATCAACCTAAGACTATGGATTCAGTTGCGTGTGTGTTCTGTCGAGTTTTCTTGATTATCTATGTCTGCCTGCTACTTAGATTAGAAGCTTTTTTTGAATGATAGGGAAGGTTGCATAGATGGACAACCCCCACATGAACAACACCAGTCACTACCTTGAACGCATGTCTAGAACTAATATCCAAACATCGGTAAATTCATCTCTTGAATCATATGTTCTGAAACAACAGCCATGCATGGAAGGACAAGCCATGTAAATAGGATTTAGTCGTATTTGAATATATTTTATCCTTTTTTATAATTTTAATTTTATGTTGTCAATTATTATCTACTGTAGGTAGCTCTCATACTGCGCAGAGTCAAGATTGATGCTATGGTACCATCAATGATTCCAGCGGAAGATATTTGCAACCTGAAGTGTTACACAAGGTTACTATTGTGCCAATGTGTCATCACGTGTTTCCATTATTTTATCAAACCTTTAATATATCATCAGGTTCCCTGTATTCTATGCTAGAATTGGTTTGGAAAAACAGTATGCAACTATGACCATGAAATTTATTGAGTTGTATTGAGAATTACGCAGAGTGAAGTCATCATTTCTCTAAGCCCTGTAGAACACTTACTACGAATTTTTCTTCTGATAATGTTTATGAAACGTAAATGAAGTAAGATACTAGAAACCAAGTGAAGAAATTGAAAGATATTTTATTGGCTTAGCTGTTAAAAACTATGTAAAAAATATCTTTATATAATTTCAGTATTAGCAAACTAATTCTAATGACAATTGTAGATTCGTTTAAGCCAAACCATAGGGTAAGGATTCATTCATTACGGCTGGCTTATAATTAGGTGCTAAATATAATTTTTGTGTTAATGCATTCTAATTCATTTTATACTTTTAATGATAACAGAGGGGCTTTTATTTTATAAATTCTTAGTTGTTACTCATATATGCAGGCCATCTTCAAGGCTATGGAGCGAAAGATCAGACAAAGGTTTTCACCATGGCTTTTATTTACCTTAGTAACTGTAAGTCTACTTCTTTCCCCTATTGTATTTCTTTTATTTGCACCTCTTGAAAGATGATAACTTGCAATCATATTGTAGAGTGGTTGTATTTCTATTTGTATTCCTAAAATAGATTGAAGTTTTGTTTATATCTCTATAACATCGTGTAGTTAATAAATAGGTTTGATCATTTAAACGTTGCAATTACATGACTTTATACTTATTTTTCTTTGTATCATGTCTCCACTTCCATTTAACAAGGATGTATCCCTTTCTCTAGTTGTAAGTTCTGATCCTAAAAACTTGATGATGCTGAAACTACAAATGAACTTTGGGCACTGCATGTTCATATGACACTTGTGAAAACTGAAGAATTGGTACGAAGTCGCGAAACCTATAGTATTCTTGGTAATTTAAAAAAACAAAGGTTGCATTGCCTTTAACCTTTGTATGTGAAACATCATGCCTGTATCACTACCTGTATCATCTCAATGCATTGTTTGTTAACAATTCATTTTCTTATTTACTTTCTAGATTCAGAAGATATGTGGATGAGGCAAGTAGACTTCAATGATGGTGATGGTGTTCTGGTTCGTGATCACGATGATGGATGCTTTTAGTATTAGTTTAGTTAGTAGGGATGATGTTCCTATTGGATGATGTTGCTTTGTAAAGTTTTTGTTAAGTTGTAGGAATGTGGATGGATGCTTTCAATTTAAGTTTTGTTTTCAAGAACATATTTACATTATGCATCACATTTGGATGATGTTCCTCCTATAATATCCACTATTGTAATCCAACAGTTTTATCCAATATATGATTTCTACCTTTCATGTCTATATTCTTTTATTTGATATAGATAATTGCAACAATTATGTGGAGCATTAATTTTATTTATGGGAAGAATAAGCGTTGCAAATTCTCCGTTGCCAAGTAATTAGATTTGGATTCATGTACATCAAGTACAACATATAGAAGTGTTGTAAAATTTTCTTTTATGTGTTGTACTCTTGCAACGGTTCATTTTACCAATGGAAGAATAAGCGTTGCATTACGTGCTAGCAACACTGGATAAGGCAACGTATCCCAAACCGTTGGTAAAGACACTAACAACGCCATATATGGATCTTTAGATATGGAAAAAACCGTTGCTATAGGGGGGTCATGTTGTAGTGATACCAATAGGTATGGTTTGCATGTCTCAAACGTTTCCAAAATGAGTGAGTACAAAGATCCATCAGCATAGAGCTTCTTCATGCATTTTATACCAAGATGACTTAAGCGGCAGTGCCACAAGTAAGTGGTACTATCATTACTACTTTCTATCTTTTGGCATCAATTTTATGAACATGTGTAGCACTAAGATCGAGATTCAATAAACCATTTAAGGTATTTATTCAAGTAAATAGAATAACCATTATTCTCCTTAAATGAAAAATCATATTAGAATGAACACGATCTAATCATGTTCATGCTCAACGCAAACAACAAATACCAATTATTTAGGTTTAACACTAATCCCGATGGTAGAGGGAGCGTGCGATGTTTGATCACATCAACCTTAGAATTACTTCCAACACACATCTTCACCTCACCGTTGCTAGTACCCATTTAATCCGCAGTTATAATTTTGAGTTACTAACACGTAGCAACTGAACCGGTATATAATACCCTGGTGCTACTAGGAGTAGTAGTAAGGTACACATCAATATCAGGTATATCCAATATACTTTTGTTGACTTTGCCAGCCTTCTCATCTACCAAGTATCTAGGGTAGTTCCGCCTCAGTGACCGTTCCCCTCATAACAGAAGCACTTAGTCTCGGGTTTGGGTTCAACCTTGGGTTTCTTCACTAGAGCAGCAACTGGTTTGCCGTTTCATGAAGTATCCCTTCTTTCCCTTGCCGTTCTTGAAACTAGTGGTTTTACTAACCATCAACAATTGATGCTCCTATTTGATTTCTACTTTTGCAATGTCAAACATCATGAATAGCTTAAGGATCATCATATCTAGCCTTGATATGTTATAGTTCATCACGAAGCTCTAGTAGCTTGGTGGCAGTGACTTTGTAGAACCATCACTATCTCATCAGGAAGATTAACTCCCACTCGATTCAAGCGATTGTAGCACTCACACAATTTGAGCACATGCTCAACGATTGAGATTTTCTCCCTTACTTTGTATAGTAAGAATCTTGTCGGAGGTCTCATACCTCTCAACAAGGGCACGAGCATGAAATCCCAATTTCATCTCTTGGAACATCTCGCATGTTCCGTGACGTTCAAAATGTCTTCGGTGCCTCAATTCTAAGCCGTTTAAGCAATACGCACTAAACTATCATGTAGTCATAAAAACGTGTATGTCAGATGTTCGCAACATCCACAGAAGAGCTCGAGGTTCAGCACACCGAGCGGTGCATTAAGGACATAACCCTTCTACACAACAATGAGGACGATCCTCAGTTTATGGACCCAGTCCACATAATTGCTACTATCATCTTTCAACTAAATTTTCTCTAGGGACATATCAAAAATAGTAGAGCTACAACGCAAGCTACAACATAATTTGTAAAGACCTTTTGACTATGTTCATGATGATTGAGTTTAGCTAGTCATATTACTAATAACTCCCACTCAAAATAGACATCCCTCTAGTCATTCGAGTGACGCATGATCCAAATCCACTAACTCAAGTCCGATCATCACGTGAGTTGAGTGTAGTTTCGGTGGTGAACATCTCCATGTTGATCATATCAACTATATGATTCATGGTCGACCTTTTGGTCTCTTGTGTTCCGAGGCCATGTCTGTAGATGCTAGGCTCGTCAAGTTTAACCCGTGTGTTCCACGTGTGCAATTGTTTTGCACCCGTTGTATGTGAACGTTGAGTCTATCACACCCGATCATCATGTGGTGTCTCGAAACGACGAACTGTCGCAACGGTGCACAGTTAGGGAGAACACAACTTTACCTTGTAATTTTAGTGAGGGACCACCTTATAATGCTACCGTCGTTCTAAGAAAAATAAGGTGCATAAAAGGATTAACATCACATGCAAATCATAAGTGACATGATATGGCCATGATCTTGTGCTTCTTGATATCCATCACCAAAGCACCGACATGATCTTCATCATCACCGGCGCCACACCATGATCTCCATCATCATGATATCCATCATTTTGCCTCCATCTAGGTTGTTGTGCTATCTATGCTATTACCACTAAAGCTACTACCTAGGAATATAGTAAACGCATTTGCAAGCACAAACGTTAGTTTAAAGACAACCCTATGGCTCCTGCGGGGTGCCGTATCATCAACATGCAAGTCGATATTTAACTATTACAACATGAGCATCTCATACATCCAATATATCATATCATGTCTTTGGCAGTATCACATCACATCCATACCTTGCAAAAACTAGTTAGACGTCCTCTAATTTGTTGTTGCAAGATTTACGTGGCTGCTATGGGTATCTAGTATGATTGCATCTTACTTACGCAAAGCCACAACGGTGATATGCAATTTGCTATTTAACCTTCTCCAAGGACCGCCTCGATCAAATCCGATTCAACTAAAGTTGAAGAAACAAACACCCGCCAGTCATCATTATGCAACAAGTTGCATGTTAGTCGATGAAACCGGTCTCTCATAAGCATACGGGTAAGGTTGGTGCGGGCCGCTTAAATCCAACAATACCACCGAATCAAGAAAAGACTAAGGAGGGCAGCAAATCAGACATCAACGCCCACAAACTATTTTATGTTCTACTATAGATATCATCTACGCATGAACCTAGCTGTGATACCACTGTTGGGGAACGTAGCATGGGAAACAAAAAATTTCCTACGAACACGAAGACCTATCATGGTGATGATCATCTACAAGAGGGAGATCTGAGCCACATACCCTTGTAGATCGCTAAGCGGAAGCGTTAATAAACGCGGTTGATGTAGTGGTAGGTCTTCACGATCCGTCCCACGAACCGTCCCACGATCCGTCCCGATCAAGTGCCGAATGGACGTCACCTCCGCGTTCCGCACACGTACAACTCGATGACGATCTCCGCTTTCTTGATACAGCAAGAGAGACGGGGATGGAGATGAGTTCCCTGATAGCGTGACGGCGCTCGGGTGGTGTTGGTGATCTATTCCTGCAGGGCTTCGCCTAAGCACCGCAGAAATCTGATCTAGAGGAAGAACTACGAAGTAGAGGTTTAGGGTTGCACGTGGAAAAGTTGTGTCTCAAAAACCCTAAACCCTCTAGTATATATAGGAGGAGGGAGTGGCTAGCCTTGAGGCTCAAGGAGAGCCTCTTGGCTTCGGCCGAAGTGGAGGAGGGAGGATTCCTCTTCCAATCCCACTTCGATTAGCACTCCTTCCTAAATTGCCCACCTCTTTTGGATTTTCCACCTTTTTCCTCATGGGCTTTCCTTGGATGACTTGTCAGCCCATTAAGCCTTATTGTGCATCCAATAAACTCATGTGGACCCCTTGGTGCGTGGTGGGCCCACCCAGTGGGCCCCCGGAACCCATTCGTCACTCCCGGTACACTGCCGGCAATGCCCGAAAACCTTCCGGAATCCAAATACCAATTTCCTATATATGAATCTTCGTTTACGGACTATTCCGCAACTCCTTGTGATGTCCGGGATCTCATCCGGGACCCCAAACAAAATGTCGATCACCAACACATATAACTCAACTATTCCGAAACGTCACCGAACCTTAATTGTGCAGACCCTACGGGTTCGAGAACTATGCAGACATGACGTGAGACACTCTCCGGTCAATAACCAATAGAGGGACCTAGATGTCCATATTGGCTCCCACATATTCTACGAAGATCTCTATCGGTTGAACCTCCATGTCAAGGATTCAGTTAATCCCGTATGTTGTTCCCTTTGTCCTTCGGTATGTTACTTGCCCAAGATTCGTTCGTCGGTATCTCCATACCTAGTTCAATGTCGTTACCGGCAAGTCTCTTTACTCGTTCCGTAATACAAGATCCCGTAACTAACTCCTTAGTCACATTGCTTGCAAGGCTTGTTGTGATGTTGTATTACTGAGTGGGCCCCG
This sequence comes from Hordeum vulgare subsp. vulgare, assembly GCF_904849725.1. Classification (NCBI taxonomy): domain Eukaryota; kingdom Viridiplantae; phylum Streptophyta; class Magnoliopsida; order Poales; family Poaceae; genus Hordeum; species Hordeum vulgare. The sequence goes on along the minus strand of NC_058524.1, from coordinate 115,371,737 downwards.
AGATACCTCTCTGTCACACAGAGTGAGAAATCCTAGTCTTGATCCATGCCAACCCAATAGACACCTTTGAAGATACCTGTAGAGCACCTTTAGAGTCACCCAGTTACGTTGCAACGTTTGATAACCCACAAGGTATTCCTCCGGTGTCCGGGAGTTGCATGATCTCATGGTCATAGGAACACATACATTGACATACAGAAAATAGTAGCAATAAACTGACACAATCAAATGCGACGTTTATAGTTTTGGGTCTTGTCCATCACATCATTCTCCCAATAATGTGATCCCGTTATCAAATGACAACACTTTGTCTATGGCCAGGAAACCTTGACCATCTTTGATAAACGAGCTAGTCAACTAGAGGCTCACTAGGGACAGTGTGTTGTCTATGTATCCACACATGTATTTGAGTTTCCAATCAATACAATTCTAGCATGCGTAATAAACGATTATCATGAACAAGGAAATATAATAATAACCAATTTATTATTGCCTCTAGGGCATATTTCCAACACATCACACATACAACTTGCTAAAAATCTCCACCTCCTTGATCCAGCAAGAGAGAGGGTGAAGAAGTAGATGTGTTCTCGGTGAGCATGATGGCATGGCGGCGGTGGTGGTGGAGTTGTTTCGAGACGGTTTCGCCAAGCAATACCGAAACTAATCTAGTGGAGAAAACTGATCTATGGGTGAGACAGGGCTGCACCATGGCATTGGTTGGTTGCATCCCTCTCTCCCCATCCATAAATATAGGGAGATGGGGAGAGGTAGCTGCGCCCTAGGGTTCTCCCCCTAGGAGGGGCAACAACCAAGATGAGGTGGCCCCCCTAGGGGTGGCTTGGCCCCCAAGTTAGGGCGGCGCCCCCTCTAGGTTTGGCTCTCCACCAGGCTAGCCGCATGGGCCGTGAGGAGGTGCCCCAACCCACCAGGGGCTGGTGTGCATCCCTCACAGCCCATGTGGCCCCTCCGAGGCTGGTGGCCCTTCCGGTGGACCCCCCAAACCCTTCCGGCACCCCCGGTATGCTACCGGTGACGCCCGAGCTTTTTCTGATGACCAACATGGAACTTACCATATATCGATCTTTATCTCTGGACCATTCCGGAGCTCCTCGTGACGTCCGGGATCTCATCCGGGACTCCAAACAACCTTCGGTCACCACCATACATAACTCAACTATACCGAAACGTCACCGAACCTTAAGAGTGCAGACCCTGTGGGTTCTAGAATTATGCAGACATGACCTGAGACACTCCCCGGTCAATAACCAATAGCGGGACCTGGATGCCCATATTGGTTCACAGATATTCTAGGAAGATCTTTATCGGTCGAACCACGATGTCAAGGGTTCAATCAATCCCGTATACTATTCCCTTTGTCCATCGGTATGTTATTTGTCCGAGATTAAATCGTCAGTATCTCCATACCTAGTTCAATCTCGTTACCGGCAAGTCTCTTTACTCATTACGTAATACAAGATCCCATGACTAACTCTTTACTCACATTTCTTGCAAGCTCATTGTGATGTTATATTACCGAGTGGGCCCTAGAGATACCTCTCCGTCATACGGAGTGACAAATCCCAGTCTCAATTCATGCTAACCCAATACACACCTTTGGAGATACATATAGAGAACCTCTATAGTCACCCAGTAACGTTGCGATGTTTGATACACACACGGTATTCTTCCGGTGTCCGGGAGTTGCATGATCTCATGGTAATAGAGACAGATACTTGACATCCAGAAAACATTAGCAATAAACTGACACGATCACATGCTACATTCATAGCTTGGGTCTTGTCCATCACATCATTCTCCTAATGATGTGATCCCATTATAAAATGAGAACTCATGTCTATGGTGAGGAAACCTTGACCATCTTTGAATAACGAGCTAGTCCTTAGAGGCTCGCTAGGTACAGTGTGTTGTCTATGTATGCACACATGTATTTGAGTTTCCAATCAATACGATTATAGAATGGATAATAAAAAATTATCATGAATAAGTAATTATAATAAAAAATAATTTATTATTTCTTTTAGTGCATATTTCCAACAATATAAGTCATGAAAACTTTGGGATAAGTAGATAACAAAACCATGACAACAATCCGTCCAAACAGAATATTATGTATAAATTAATTTAAACAGTGCACTTATGCATCTCCAAAAATATGAATATTTAGGAAAAGCTAAAGAATTTGTATGAGATTACTGTATAAAAATTTCGCAAACTTTCTAGGTTCCAATAAAATCTCATAATTCAAATACTAAAACAAAAGTTTCTGTTTTTATACGACAATTCAAGCATTCTAAAGGTAATTCTTGGAAGTTCTATTGACAAACAAGATTATAAGTAAAAGCAATAAAATACTAACAAAATAAAACGATGCTCCAAGCAAAACACATATTATGCCACGAATAAAAATATAGCTCCAAGTAAGATAAACCGATAGTGTTGAAGAAGAAAGAGAGGATGCCTTTCAAGGCATCCCCAAGCTTAGATGCTTGAGTATTTATTGACTATTACCTTGTGTGTGCCATGGTCATCCCGATCTTAGGGTCTTGACACTCCTTATTCTCCTTATATCGGTATCTCACCCAAAACTTGAAAACTTTAATCACACAAAAATTAACAGAAACCTCGTGAGATCCATTAGTATAATAGGCAAATTATAAACTTTAGGTACTGTTATAAATGGACTCATATTTAATTACTGCATACCATACTGGATTTTAACTCCTCCATGGATTATACCCCCGATACATTTCATAGCATCATTAACACAAGCAAACTATGCAAGCAAAAACAAAAAATTTCTAAAACAGAACAGTCTATAATGAACTTCTCTAATTCAAACAATTCTGAAAAATTAGAAGGTCCTCGGAAATTTCTATATTAATGATGTGTAAAAAATTCAGATCAAAATTGCATTTTAGTAAAATCATATAAATTATGCACTCGACGTCAAAGTTTCTGTTTTTGCACCGTATCAATTCTACTTATCATCCAAATTATCCGAAAGGCTTTACTTGGCACATTATTGAAATAAGAGACACGAAACATGATTACTACAGTAGATTAATCATGTGAACACACAAAAACATAAATTATAAGTGTTGGGTTGTCTCCCAACAAGCGCTTTTTGTTAAAGCCTTTTAGCGAGACATGATGATTCCAATGATGCTCACATAAGAATAGTAAATGAAACATGCAAACGAGCGTCATGAAAATTATGAAAAACATGTTATTTTTTGCGGTACAACATTATACACAAGGGTATAATTATTTTTATGAGAAACTTCCATGGAAAATTCTAGATTGTTAACATGAGCATTAACACAAGTGTTCAAGGTCGACCATCACTTCTTCAATGCATAACTTTCCAATCGCAAGTAAAAAAATGTGTTTTCAATTTTTCAATTTTTTTGTTTGTTTCTCCCACAACAACAAAAAAACAAGAAAATAGAAACAAAAGAAAAACAAAATCTACTTAGTGATAAAAGCAAACAAGCAAACACGAAAATATTAACCCCACGCTATTGCTCCCCGGCAACGGCGCTAGAAAAGAGCTTGATAATCCCCAAGTGCAAGGAATCAACGTAGCACTTTCCAAAGTTCGAATTGATAAGTATGGAGTGTCGAACCCACAAGGAGCTAAAGGTAAAATCAATATTCTCTCAAGTCCTATCTGCCATCGATACGACTCTACATACACCGAACGTTTGCTTCTATCTAGTAATGAGAAATAAAATTGTGTTGTGGTTATAAAGAGGATAGCTTTGCATGATATTGGAGAACAAAAATATGAAAATAGTTGCTTCCTAAAGAGATTTAGAATATATCACAATATATTGCAAATAGCGAGTGTGGAATAATGATGGTATGAGGCGCAAAATCATCCTAGGCAATTGATAACAAGATTGGTAATCATTCTTGCAATTTTATATGAGGGAGAGGCATGAGATAATATACCTTCCGTACTTGGATCATATGAACTTATAATTGGATCTCTAGCAAGCATCTGCATCTACTAGAAATCATTAAGGTAAACCCAACACTAGCATTAAACATCATCTCCCCTGTACTCACATACGCAAACAACTCCCTTACTCGGGTGTAAGCTTCTGTCACTCTAGCCGCCCACTATAAGAGCATCATGGACATACTGCAATCCCTACAACGAGAATTCCCTTAAGTGTGCATGGGACAAAGGGTACCATAGGACATCACCAAAATAAAACATACACTCAAATCAATCAATATCATAAACAATCCAAAGGAAAACATAAATCTACTCAAACATCATAGGATGGGAACACATCATTGATTAATACTATGTGTCATGAAACACCATGTTCAAGGAGGGGATTATAGCGGGGTGCGGGGAGTGAACTGCCATAGATAGATGATGGAAGGTGATGGAGAAGGTGATGTTTATGAATACGTTCACCGCGGCTATAGTTCCCCCGGTGACACTCCGGCGCCACCAGAAGAGAGGGGGAGAGAGTCTCCCCCCTTAGGATTCCTACTCCATGGCGTCTCCCTAGATGGGGATAGGTCCTCCCCTTTGGTCCTTGTCCGCCATGGATCCCAGAGGGGCGAGAGCCCTTCTGAGACTGGAGCTCTTTCTGTTTCTCTCCTCTTTTCGCTGTTGTTCTCCGGCCCTTCAGTATTTCTTAAATATTCGGAGATTCGTAACTCCGATCAGGCTGAAATTTTGAGGGGGTTCCCGATGGTGGTGGCGACGTTGGAGGAGGAGTCCCGGCCCAGTTGAAGGCCGGGGCCGGCCGGATGGTGGTGGCGACGTTGGAGGAGGAGTCCCGGCCCAGGTGAAGGCCGGGGCCGGCCGGATCCGGCCCGGAGGAGGCAAGGCGGGGACGTCGGGATCCTGGGGCGTCGGGGGGAGCGTAGTGGCCAGGGGCGACGGGGAGAGGAGGGGCGACGACGACCTGGGGGAGGCGAGCGGGACGCCGGCCGGTTGTGATAAGGTGGGGGGCTGGCGAGATGGGGTGGAGGCATCAGGCGCGACGGGAGGAAGGTGTCACATCCCTGACACCTTAAGCAAGTTAGTCTTGTGCTCATGTCTTCTTTGCATTGCATCTAAGAAATTTTCAACAAGAACAAAGAAAGTGGTGAAGGAAAACTCAAACCCTAGCCACTTCTTTAAATAAAGGAAATCTCAAACTAGTTAAAATCAATGAACCCAAAATGGCCTCAAGAAAAGTTCAAACTCTCTGATAAATCATGAAAGTAAATCAGCAATGAAGAAAACCATTTTCTTGACATTTTAAGCATTTTATTTAAGTGCAAAAAACTACTGGTTTCAAGTTTTAAATTTGAAACCAGAAACTTTAAACTTTCAAAAATATTGAAAACTTTGGGAATGGTTGGAAATATTCCAACAATTATTCTGGTGTGTTTAAAATAGTTTTTACAAACTATTTGGGAGCTGAAATACTTAGCAAGTTAATGAAATAGCAAAACAGAAACAAATCAAAAAAAACAAAAGAGAAAGAATAAGAAAACCCTTACCTGTCGCCTGAGGAGGCCCAGCCCACCAGGGGTAGGGTCGTCTTCTTCCTCTGCCTTCTGGCAGAGGGGAGATCGACCACGGCGGCCCCCTCCACCTCCTGCTTCGCCGTGGCGAGCTCCAGAGCCCCCCAGGACAGCGCGACAACGGGGATAACCTCCCCGAGGCCGTCCCTATCCATTCCCCAGTGCCAGTTTCCCCCTCCTCTCGGATCTCTTCTCCTTCCTTCTGCCGCCATTGCCACGAGCTCGAGCTCGAGCCGCCGCGCCTCTAGCCATAGGAACCTCCCTCCGAGTAGTCCAGCAGCTTCGCCTCATCGAGCTGGTTCTCTCTGCAACAGCCGAAGTCTCCCCGAGCTCTGCAACGCCCCCAACGCCATCGTATTCAAACTTCGGTCGCCGGCAAATCGACGGTGGAACGCCGGCAACAGCCCCTCCCCGAGCCGTCTCCTTCCCCTCGGATCTGAGCCCCATAGCCACTGGACCATCGAACCCGTACTCCGGCCGCCGCCCCGGCTCGTCGCCGGCTTACTCCGGCCACCTATAGCCCTCCCTGAGGCCAGAAGTGGATGTGGTCGAGCCTGGAGATCAATCCAGTGCTCTCAGCTCTCTTTTCCGAGCACCACAGCACGTTCTAGCACGTCTCCGGCGAGGTTCTGTCGCGGATTTGGTCGCCGCCGGCTAGGCTCCTGCATGGGCCGACGTGGCTAAGCTAATCCAGTAGTTTAAACGCTTAAACTCTCGCTGACAGTGGGCCCAAGGCCAAGTCAACTCAGTTAAGGGGCTGGTCAGCGCGGGATTAACCCCAGAGAGGCTGACCAGTGGGTCCCCCCTGTTAGGTTTGACCTGAACAGGTCGGCTGACCTGCTGATGTCAGGCTGACGCAATAAAGAGACTTTTCCAGTATAAGAATAATTCGAGAAATGTTTAAAACTTCAAAAATTCATAGAAATTAATCTGTAACTCCAATGAAAATAATTTATAGATGAAAAAGTATTAGAAAAATTCAAGGAATCTGAATATGCCATTTTCAAACATGTTTGAAAAAGTTACAGAACCCAAACATGTAGATTAATGAATAAGTCAATTCTTATAAATACTTTATAAATGGAATTTGGAAAATATTTAAATTTCATTATGAATGACATGGTCAAACACTGTTCTAAATACAAACCAGCAACTTAACATGTCATCCCATGCATGTTAACATCAAGTTGATCTGAGCATCAGGTCGAATCAATTAAAATGGTATCCGAGAATACCTCGTTTGAAGTGATATTTGAATTTGATTCAAAACAACTTCAAACCTAATACATGCTAGCTATATTAGTTTATCACCTTGCATTCTCATGCCATGCTCATGCATCATCTTGATTGCATATGCTTGATATTGATTGTTGTCATTCCTTCCGGTAGGCTCCGCTCCCCCGGATTCCACCGAATATCCGTCTGACGGATATTGTCACTCCTCTGAGCAACAAGGCAAGCAACCATTTTGATAATCCCGATAAATCCCATGTTCTTGCTCCTGCACTTACTTATTGCATTAGGATCAAATGCTTCAACTGCTTTTGCCACGTTGGTTGAACCCACTTCCTTTGCATGACATATCCTTGTCACAGTAAATAGCCGAACCTTGCAACCTAGCATACCTGGTAGTTGCTTGAACCATGATGTGTCTTATCCTGCTATGCATGCTATGCTTAGAGTTGTGTATCGTCTGTCATCTGGGAGATGAAGATAATTGTGAGAATGTGTTCGGTAAGCAAAGGTTGTGTGTTGAACCTGATTTGGTAAAGGTACCGGTGAAAGGCTGTGTAGGAGTACATGGCGGGTTGTTTCATTGGAACCGTCCTTAGGAACTGAGTTCCGTGTATGTAATCCAAGACTAGATACTACCACATGTTGGGATACTTAATTTACCCTCTCGACTTATTAATCGCTTAGTACTCGGTCCAGGAGTTGCAAGTTGTTTCTGGTGTTTATAGTCATGCTGGAGGCCGTGCATGGTGCTTACCCGAGAGGTGGGCCATGATGCGGTAGGCAGTGGCACGGTGTACCAAGTGGCACCCGGATGGTGGGCTTGGGAACCCTGCGCACATCGTTTGAGGTCGTGGCGGAAACCCCGGCCGGACTTCCGTACGGGTTACTCTCAGATAGGCGATAAACCTGGACTAGGTACTAGTGTGGTTAACGGTCGTGGCCGACTCCCTCGCTAGGCTTCCGCTTGAAGGTTGCCGAGGTGCATGACGTGCACATGGCGATAAGTGGCGAGAGCGTGTGTGATGAAGTACACCCCTGCAGGGTTATGATCTATTCGAATAGCCGCGTCCGCGGATATGGACTACTTGGAGACATATGTTGTTCATAGATAACTACAATGGCTACTCATAAAATTGTCAAGATAAGCGTGAGTGTTGTGGACGACAATTCCGAATGGAGACGGAATGATTCCACGATGGTGTATTGTTGTGGTGTTAGTGGACTCGTGTGCGAGAAATCAAGTTCTCAAAATTATTTAAAAATGCAAGTTGTCTAGCCACGAGTCAAATGCTGGCTTTCCGCATGAAACCCCACAATACCTTATTGATACATTGCATGAGTAGATAGTTATCCTAAAGTCTTGCTGAGTACCTTCATACTCATGTTTGTTTAATAAATGTTGCAGAGGTTGCTAATGACCCTAATGGAGGGTTCTTCGTAGACATCGACGACGACGAGTAGCTGGTGTCCCAGCTACGATCTGGCCCTACGTTGGGTCTGTAGTATAGTCAGGCCATGTGCCTTCTAGTTGCCCTGTCTGTACTCAGACAGTTTTAAACTCTTCCGCTGGCTTGTAACTGAATGACTGCTATTATGGGTCGTGAGACCCTTAATGTGTAATATTATGTGTGTGGCTCTTCCGAGCCTCTTAAATAAAGCTTGTATGTTTATGGTTATGTTGTGATGCCATCGATGTATCTATACATATCGGTATGCCATGCGTACGTGTGTCGTACTTGATATGTATGGGGTTCGATTACCTAGTCGTGAACTTTAGTAGCACTCCTTACAAGGAAATGCCCCTTTGTGATCCAACGAGCCTTGGTAGTTCGCTACTGCTCCGGACACATTGGTTGACCGGCATGTGTCCTTCTTAGCTGCTGTGTCTGTCCCCTTTGGAGAAATGTCACGTGACGTAATGGAGTCCTTGTAGCTTGCTACGACTCGTCTACACTCGCTGGTGACCGACACCTGCTTTGTTGGGTCATGTATGCCTGTCCTTGTGCGGTACTACCACTTTGGTTTGTGACTAGACTTGTCGATCCGGGTTCTTTGACATTGGAATGCTAGCGACACTATTGCATACGTGAGTCAAAAGACGCAAACTGTCCTGGCTAAGGTATGGCTGCAGCCATGGAGTTAACCATGCGTGAGACCGCAAAGAGATGCGATGTGTTACAGGCTGGATTCCTATGACTTAGGATCAGGGTCCCAACAGCGTTGGTATCAGAGCCTGACTGACTGTAGGATTACTAAGCCAAACTGGTCGAAGTTGAGTCTAGAATTGCTCTAGTTATATATAAGGGAATTGTTTGTGGAAGGGAACGTAAGACTCTTGTTCTCTTCTCAAGTTATTCTATTCTGGTCATCCTCGTCTTTTCTGCGGGAATTAAGGACTAGGTTACTCATCTTCTTCTAGGCTCGTGTTTCTGATCGGTAGATTATAGGACTACGGGTCAAGAGATATTTGGGTTTCTTTCATTCCTAGGAAAAAGGAAGTAAGTTTGATGACCAGAGAGTTGAACTTTATAGTTGAGTGGTTGCGCTATTCCATTTTGGGTTGTCTCAAAATTTGTTTTTGAGCATTTACAGCCGTTATGCTGGCCAATTTTGCATTCAGAGCTCTAATGCTTTTGCATTACTCTCTAATTACAGATGCCTGGCCGTCGTTCTCGTCAGCTGGGACGTCTGACCAGGTGCATTGATGTACCGGGTCATACGGCCATGCTGGTCAGAGTGATGTCGGTGTGCGGTTACCGCTGGTACCCCGAGTACACAGTGGAGGAACAGTACCGAGACTTCAACCAGAGCCAGTACATCTGCACTGTTAGGGTATTTCCAGACTACCCTGGAGCTGAGGAGCCAATCCATTGGTCCTATGGGTTGGGAGTCACTGTTGACATGGCAGTACAAGATGCTGCCTATTCAATGCTGACCATTATGAGAGCGAGACATGCACTGCTGCAGAATTCAGAGTTCTGCTATGTTCCGGCCTCTCAGCCTAGTGAAGAGGGATACCTCAGTGGAGTCTATTTTGATTCTTCTATGGCGGATCCACTACTGCAGTCCACTATTGATATGCTAGAGAACAGAGACAGGGATGCTCGTGCTCTCCGCATGGAGCTTTATGCTATACGTGCCCGTCTATGGACGGCTTTGACGCAACTCGCACCGGTAGTCCAGACAGGGTACGGAGATATGGAGATGTTGAACCCTGTTAGGACCCATCTTCCGGCCCACGTTGACTGGCCAGCTATGGGAGGAGTCACACCTCTTCGGGGACCCCTCTTACCACCAGTCAGGGGACCAAGGCCACATCCGTGTCCTTATGGATCCCAGGGATCTCAGGCTAGAGTGTTTCCTGATCCGCAGGTTGAGCTTCCAGGTCATGGAGGTAATATCTATGAGATGTTCTATGTGGATGCCAGAGCTGTGAGCGGAAGGATAGTATGGTAGTAGCCGTACGTTCACAGTCCTGCATGACTTGTGAAGTGCGCCTGTAATGTGAAATGAATTCCGGAGGCTTAGATAAATAATGTATAGGAAGCTTGTAAGCCTCTGATGAGTAGTTTCGTAATTTTAGTAGTTTGCTCTTCGGTTAAGGTTGTACTGAACTATGTAAGGGTGTGTATGAACCATGGTGTATATATAGCAGTTGCTTGTTACCATGCTGTTCGGATATTCATTTCCGCATTCCGTATGTTCAGTACATTCTTAATCCATAGCTAGTATTGATATGATATTGGTCTAAGCTGTGAGTTTGTTTGTCAGGATGGTGTTCACCAGGTTGAACCGTGCCCCTGGTCATGAGCAAGGCGAGGGTAGTCAAGCGTCGCAGGAAGACCTGCCTCACCCGCCCTCTCTGGCGGAAGTGATGCTTGAGGCAGAGAGAAACAAAAGGGAGACCAACCGACTGTTAGAGTGTATTGAGAAGAATACGGCTCGTCAGCCTAGAAATGCTGCAGTGTCCCTCAATGACTTTGTGAAGCTGAATCCTCCAAAGTTTCATCATTCCGTCGATCCCCTCGACGCTGATGACTGGTTGTGCAGCATTTCACGCAAGATTCGCTCTGCGAATGTGTCTAAGGCCGACAAGGTGACCTTTGCGGCGTATTTCCTGGAAGTACCCGCCAATCTGTGGTGGGAGAAGTTTGAAGCTATGCGTCCTGCTGAACCAGTAGCCACATGGGCAGACTTCAGTGCAGCCTTTCGTCTGCACCATATTCCAGAGGGCCTGATGGACAGAAAGAGAGAGGAGTTTTGTGCCTTCACTCAGGACAAATGGACTGTGGATGCCTACAGCCGCGAGTTCGGTAATCTCGCCCGCTATGCAACAGAAGAGGTGTCTACTGACGCCAAGAAGCAAGCAAGGTTCCGTAAGGGTCTGAGCCCTCAGGTCCGTCATGATCTGCGCCTCCATGAGTGTGCAAGCTTTCAAGCCCTGGTCAACAAGGAGATCAGTGCCGAGACTGGTCATACTGACTTTGAAGCCACAAGGAAGCACTCCCGTGACTTTGGCTCGTCTTCTGGTTCCGCGTTTCCAGAACGCAGGCTGTGGGTTCCGAACAGTTCTCTGTCGCCAAGATACACTCCGAGGCCATCCTACGTGGCGCCTCAGACGAATCAGGCCAACCCTCCAGCAAAAGCTTATGGTGGTCCAGCTAGCAATGCTGCACCACGTGCCAACCAAGTGATATGCTACAAGTGTGGGGAACCAGGGCACTATTCCCGTGAGTGTCCTCAGAATGTGGGTGCCAAGCAACCCGGAAAGTCCGTCGGGCAAGCCAAGTCGGGCAAATCTTACTATGTGAAGCCAACTCCTGCACGTGGCCGTGTGAACTATGTGTCAGGAGAAGAAGCTAAAGAGGATCCCAACGTCATGCTCGGTACGCTTCTTGTTAATCATCACCCAGCGCCTGTTCTCTTTGACACTGGGTCTTCTCATTCCTTCATTTCATAAAGTAATGCACAGTTGCATAACATGTCTTTTTGTGATATGCCAATTCCATTGGTTGTCCAAACTCCTGGTAGTAAATGGCAAACCTCTAGGATAACCCATGACAATGAAATTCTAGTAGACAGGCTAGTTTTTCTAGCCTCATTGATAGCCTTGAAATCTTCGGATATTAATATCATCTTGGGCATGGACTGGATGTCAGCTCACTATGCCAAGATTGATACTCATTTTAGAAATGTCCAGCTTACCCATCCCTCGGGTGAGATAGTAAATGTCTCTACTCGAGTTGCCAAATGTCAACTCTATTCCTTAAATGCCAACCCTCTTCCGGAACTTGAAGACATTCCGGTAGTCCGTGACTTTCCGGATGTCTTTCTAGTGGAACTGCCAGGAATTCCACCTGACAGAGATGTATAGTTTGTGATAGATCTTGTTCCGGGAACTGTCCCAACAGCCAGAAGACCTTATAAGATGGCACCCCTGGAGCTAGCCGAACTTAAGAAGCAATTAGATGAGGCCTTGAACAAAGTTTTCATTTGTCCTAGCTCTTCTCCTTGGGCTTGCCCCGTCCTCTTCGTCAAGAAGAAAGACGGAACGGATCGGATGGTTGTAGATTACCGACCTGTTAATCTGGTCACCATAAAGAACAAGTATCCGCTCCCCAGGATCAACGACCTGTACGATCACCTCGCTGGATTCTTAGTCTTCTCCAAAATGGATTTGAGGTTGGGATACCATCAAATCAAAATCAAGAACGGGGACATTCCAAAAACGGCTTTTGTTACTCGTTATAGCCAATGCGAGTACACCGTCATGTCCTTCGGTTTAACCAATACCCCAGCCACCTTCTCTCGTCTGATGAATTCAATCTTCATGGAGTATTTGGATAAATTCATCATGGTATACCTCGATGATATTCTCATCTACTCAAAGAACGAACAAGAACATGCCGAGCATCTAAGGCTGGTATTGATGAAACTTCGAGAGCATCGCCTTTATGCCAAGTTTTCAAAATGTGAATTCTGGTTACCAGAAGTGACCTATCTGGGTCACGTAATCTCTGGTAAGGGTATTGCTGTCAATCCCGAGAGAGTTCAAGCTGTACTTGATTGGACTCAACCTGAATTGGTTAAGCAAGTTAGGAGTTTTCTTGGTCTAGCGAGATATTGTCGCCGCTTTGTCGAGAATTTCTCCAAGGTTGCAAAGCCTCTAACTGAACTCCTCAAGAAGGATAAAAAGTTCGAGTGGACACCACAGTGTGAGCATAGTTTTCAGGAACTGAAAAGACGCCTGACTTCCGCACCTGTGTTGCTACCACCAGATTTTTCTAAGGACTTTGTTATCTATTGCGACGCCTCGCGACAAGGATTAGGTTGCATTCTCATGCAAGATCGTCATGTGATCGCATATGCATCTCGACAGTTGCGTCCACATGAGGATAATTATCCCACACATGACCTTGAGCTTGCAGCTGTGGTCCATGCACTAAAAACCTGGCGACATTACCTTTTGGGTAATCGTTGCGAAATATTCACTGATCACCAAAGTCTGAAATATATCTTCACCCAGCCGGATCTGAATCTCAGGCAAAGACGGTGGGTTGAGTTGATCTCGGATTACGACTTAGGGATAACTTACACCCCGGGGAAGGCCAATGTTATGGCTGATGAACTAAGTCGTAAATCTTATTGTAACAATTTGATGCTACAACAAGGTCAACCACATCTCTATGAGGACTTTCGGAAGTTGAATCTTCATATTGTTCCTCAAGGATTCCTTTCTACCCTGGTGGCGCAGCCTACTCTTAGGGATCAAATCATAGTCGTGCAGGCCTATGATAAGGGTATATCCCGGACCAAGGAGAATATTGCTAGCGGCAACGCTAGGGATTTCTCCATCAATGAGAAAGGTGTTGTGTTCTTTCAGAACCGTTTAGTGGTACCCAAGAGAAAACGTCTACAACAATTGATCCTTAAGGAGGCTCATGATTCTCCTCTCACCATTCATCCCGGTAGTACTAAGATGTATCAGGACCTACGCCAGAGGTTCTGGTGGACTAGGATGAAGAGAGAAATTGCTGAGTTCGTTGCTAACTACGACGTTTGTCATCGAGTTAAGGCAGAACATCAAAGGCCTGCTGGCACCCTTCAACCTCTAGCTATTCCTGAATGGAAATTGGATAAAGTTAGTATGGATTTCATTACCGGATTTCCCAAAACCAAGAAAGGAAATAATGCTATCTTTGTGGTCATTGACCATCTTTCCAAAGTGGGTCATTTTCTTCCCGTTCGTGAGAGTATAACAGCTAGCCAGCTAGCAGAGTTATATATCTCCCGAATAGTGTCTCTTCATGGTGTTCCCCTGGAGATTAACTCGGACCGTGGAAGTATCTTTACTTCTCGCTTCTGGGAAAGTTTTCAGAATGCCATGGGGACTCACTTATCTTTTAGCACTGCTTTCCATCCTCAATCAAGTGGTCAAGTAGAAAGAGTGAATAAAATCCTAGAAGATATGCTCCGAGCTTGTGTTATATCGTTCGGTATGAATTGGGAGAAGTGCCTTCCATTCGCCGAATTCGCTTATAACAATAGTTATCAATCAAGCTTGGGCAAAGCTCCTTTTGAAGTTCTCTTTGGACGAAGATGTCGAACACCTCTTAATTGGTCCGAAACCGGAGAGAGGCAACTCTTTGGCCCGGACATGATCCAGGATGCAGAAGAGCAGGTTCGCATTATTTGTGAAAAGTTGAAAACAGCCCAGTCTCGTGAAAAGAGCCAATATGATCGTCATCATAAGGCTGTGACCTTTGAAGTTGACGAGAAGGCTTACCTTCGGGTTACACCTTTGAAGGGTACCCATCGATTCGGTATCAAGGGCAAGTTGGCTCCTCGTTACATTGGTCCTTTTCGCATTCTTGCCAAACGAGGAGAAGTTGCCTACCAGTTGGAACTTCCTCCGCATCTTTCCAAGGTTCATGATGTCTTCCACGTCTCGCAACTCAGGCGTTGCTTTTCGGATCCTATCCGTGAAGTGGACCACGAAACGCTTGATCTCCAAGATAACCTTTCATACCGAGAATACCCCGTGCGTATTCTTGATCAACATGAGCGTACCACTCGACGTCGAAATCTCAAGTTTCTTAAAGTTCAATGGTCAAATCATTCTGAAAAGGAAGCAACTTGGGAAAGAGAGGATCGTCTCCGACTTGATTATCCTGCGTTATTCCTGACGACTTCTAAATCTCGGGACGAGATTCTTTTGAGTGGGGGTGAGTTGTCACATCCCTGACACCTTAAGCAAGTTAGTCTTGTGCTCATGTCTTCTTTGCATTGCATCTAAGAAATTTTCAACAAGAACAAAGAAAGTGGTGAAGGAAAACTCAAACCCTAGCCACTTCTTTAAATAAAGGAAATCTCAAACTAGTTAAAATCAATGAACCCAAAATGGCCTAAAGAAAAGTACAAACTTTCTGATAAATCATGAAAGTAAATGAGCAATGAAGAAAACCACTTTCTTGACATTTTAAGCATTTTATTTGAGTGCAAAAAAATACTGGTTTCAAGTTTTAAATTTGAAATCAGAAACTTTAAACTTTCAAAAATATTGAAAACTTTGGGAATGGTTGGAAATATTCCAACAATTATTCTGGTGTGTTTAAAATAGTTTTTACAAACTATTTGGGAGCTGAAATAATTAGAAAATTAATGAAATAGCAAAACAGAAACAAATCAAAAAAAACAAAAGAGAAAGAATAAGAAAACCCTTACCTGTCGCCTGAGGAGTCCCAGCCCACCAGGGGTAGGGTCGTCTTCTTCCTCTGCCTTCTGGCAGAGGGGAGATCGACCACGGCGGCCCCCTCCACCTCCTGCTTCGCCGTGACGAGCTCCAGAGCCCCCCAGGACAGCGCGACAACGGGGATAACCTCCCCGAGGCCGTCCCTATCCATTCCCCAGCGCCAGTTTCCCCCTCCTCTCGGATCTCTTCTCCCTCCTTCTGCCGCCATTGCCACGAGCTCGAGCCGCCGCGCCTCTAGCCATAGGAACCTCCCTCCGAGTAGTCCAGCAGCTTCGCCTCGTCGAGCTGGTTCTCTCTGCAATGGCCGAAGTCTCCCCGAGCTCTGCAACGCCCCCAACGCCATCGTCTTCAACCTTCGGTCGCCGACAAATCGACGGTGGAACGCCGGCAACAGCCCCTCCCCAAGCCGTCTAAGCCCTTCTCTGCATTCCCCGTGAGCATGCGGTCATTTCCCCTCTCCTTCCCCTCGGATCCGAGCCCCCTAGCCACTGGACCATGGAACCCTTACTCCGGCCGCCGCTAGCCCTGCCTGAGGCCAGCAGTGGATGTGGTCGAGCCTGGAGATCACTCCAGTGCTCTCAGCTCTCTTTTCCGAGCACCACAGCACGTTCTAGCACGTCTCCGGCGAGGTTCTGCCGCGGACTTGGTCGCCGCCGGCCAGGCTCCGGCGAGGGCCGACGTGGCTAAGCTAATCCAGTAGTTTAAACGCTTAAACTCTCGCTGACAGTGGGCCCAAGGCCAAGTCAACTCAGTTAAGGGGCTGGTCAGCGCGGGATTAACCCCAGAGAGGCTGACCAGTGGGTCCCCCGTGTCAAGTTTGACCTGAACAGGTCGGCTGACCTGCTGATGTCAGGCTGACGCAACAAAGAGACTTTTCGAGTATAAGAATAATTCCAGAAATGTTTAAAACTTCAAAAATTCATAGAAATTAATCTCTAACTCCAATGAAAATAATTTATATATGAAAAAGTATCAGAAAAATTCAAGGAATCTGAATATGCCATTTTCAAACATGTTTGAAAAAGTTACAGAACCCAAACATGTAGATTAATGAATAAGTCAATTCTTATAAATACTTTATAAATGGAATTTGGAAAATATTTAAATTTCCTTATGAATGACATGGTCAAACACTGTTCTAAATACAAACCAGCAACTTAAAATGTCATCCCATGCATGTTAACATCAAGTTTATCTGAGCATCAGGTCGAATCAATTAAAATGGTATCCGAGAATACCTCGTTTGAAGTGATATTTGAATTTGATTCAAAACAACTTCAAACCTAATACATGCTAGCTATATTAGTTTATCACCTTGCATTCTCATGCCATGCTCATGCATCATCTTGATTGCATATGCTTGATATTGATTGTTGTCATTCCTTCCGGTAGGCTCCGCTCCCCCGGATTCCACCAAATATCCGTCTGACGGATATTGTCACTCCTCTGAGCAACAAGGCAAGCAACCATTTTGATCATCCCGATAAATCCCATGTTCTTGCTCCTGCACTTACTTATTGCATTAGGATCAAATGCTTCAACTGCTTTTGCCATGTTAGTTGAATCCACTTCCTTTGCATGACCTATCCTTGTCACAGTAAATAGCCGAACCTTGCAACCTAGCATACCTGGTAGTTGCTTGAACCATGATTTGTCTTATCCTGCTATGCATGCTATGCTTAGAGTTGTGTATGGTCTGTCATCTAGGAGATGAACAGAATTGTGAGAATGTGTTCGGTAAGCAAAGGTTGTGTGTTGAACCTGATTTGGTAAAGGTACCGGTGAAAGGCTGTGTAGGAGTACATGGCGGGTTGTTTCATTGGAACCGTCCTTAGGAACTGAGTTCCGTGTATGTAATCCTAGACTAGATACTACCACACGTTGGGATACTTAATTGACCCTCTCGACTTATTAATCGCTTAGTACTCGGTCCAGGAGTTGCAAGTAGTTTCTGGTGTTTATAGTCATGCTGGAGGCCGTGCATGGTGCTGACCTGAGAGGTGGGCTGTGATGCGGTAGGCAGTGGCACGGTGTACCAAGTTGCACCCGGATGGTGGGCTTGGGAACCCTGCGCACATCATTTGAGGTCGTGGCGGAAACCCCGACCGGACTTCCGTACGGGTTACTCTCAGATAGGTGATAAACCTGGACTAGGTACTAGTGTGGTTAACGGTCGTGGCCGACTCCCTCGCTAGGCTTCCGCTTGAAGGTTGCCGAGGTGCATGACGTGCACATGGCGATAAGTGGCGAGAGCGTGTGTGACGAAGTACACCCCTGCAGGGTTATGATCTATTCGAATAGCCGCGTCCGCGGATATGGACTACTTGGAGACATATGTTGTTCATAGATAACTACAATGGCTACTCATAAAATTTTCAAGATAAGCGTGAGTGTCGTGGACGGCAATTCCGAATGGAGACGCAAACGTGAGTCAAAGTACGCAAACGGTCCCGGCTAAGGTAAGGCTGCAGCCGTGGAGTTAACCGTGCGTGAGACCGCAAAGAGATGTGATGTGTTACAGGCTGGATTCCTATGACTTAGGATCGGGGTCCCAACAGAAGTGAGAAGGGCGGCGACGTGGTTTGGGAAGGGAGGCGCTACGAGGGAGGCATAGGCGAGCGCGAGGGAGAGGGAACACCCTGGCTCCCTCGTGGGTTGGTGGGGCGACGGGTAGATGGCGTGGGGTGCGGCTGATGAGGGGTTCGTTCCCCTCGTCTAGTGGCGGCGGCAGGAGGAGTTGGAGGATGGCGCCCGGTTAGGGTTCCGAGGGGTGGGCTTTATACCCCGTGGATGGGCCGGTGGGTGTTGGGCCAATTGGGGTTTCTGGATTGCTTTTTTTTCTTTTTTTATTACTTTTTTTATTTTTCTTTTTTTGTTTCTGTTTTAAATATATAGGACTCTAACTAAGTTTTAATAATGCGCAATTTAATTCTATTAATCATTATGGAGTATTTCGGGGGTTAATAGAAAGTTAGAGTTATGGAGGCGGACTCTAGAATCGAAAGGTTTTAGGCTTAGTAGAACTAAAACTGAATACATGAGGTGCAATTTTAGTGCTACTAGGCACGAGGATGGAGAGGTTAGCCTTGGTGGGCAGGTGGTACCGGAGAGAGACACGTTTCGATATTTGGGGTCCATGTTGCAGAAGGATGGCGATATCGATGAAGACGTGGGCCACCGAATCAAGGCTGGGTGGATGAAGTGGCGCCAAGCTTCTGGCGTACTCTATGACAAGAGAGTGCCACAAAAGCTAAAAGGGAGGTTTTATAGGACATCTATCCGACCTGCGATGTTGTATGGCGTGGAGTGTTGGCCAACCAAGAGACGACATATCCAACAGTTAGGTGTAGCAGAGATGCGCATGTTGAGATGGATATGTGGCCACACAAGGAAGGCTCAGGTACGGAATGACAATATATGAGAGAGACTTGGGGTAGCACCGATTGAAGAGAAGTTGGTCCATCATCGTCTCAGATGGTGTGGACATATTCAACGGAGGCCACCGGAAGCACCGGTGCATAGCGGACGGATAAAGTGTGCTGAGAATGTTAAGAGGGGTCGTGCAAGACCAAACTTGACCTGGGAGGAGTCCGTTAAGAGAGACCTGAAGGTT
Source organism: Hordeum vulgare subsp. vulgare (assembly GCF_904849725.1). Classification (NCBI taxonomy): domain Eukaryota; kingdom Viridiplantae; phylum Streptophyta; class Magnoliopsida; order Poales; family Poaceae; genus Hordeum; species Hordeum vulgare. Next base: position 115,352,574 of record NC_058524.1, on the reverse strand, counting down.
TGGAATATCGACAAAGATTTGCCATGGATAGGGGTGCGTGCAAGTTATCTATCCACATTCCAGAGCCATGACTTGGCTTCGAGATCTTATGGGTTTGAACTCTGGCCTACCCCAACTTGTTTGGGACTGAAAGGCTTGGTTGTTGTTGTTGAATCATTAGGGAGTATTTATAACTTCTCTGACCATTTTATTTTTGCATATGAAGCTTTTATCGCTTGACTTATTTTTAAATTCTAAATTTGACCCAGTTTCGACTAACACGAGATCAATGATAGAAATCATGGTGACGTGGCGTCATTAGTGTGTGATCACTATAGCTTAATTACATTCAACACTGTAGCAAAATTTGAGGATGTCACAAATCTCCCCTACTAACAAGAATTCTCATCCTGAGAATTTAGAGGTAGAAGGAAAGAGCTCAGGGTATTCATCACGAAGATGATCCTCGCATTCCCAAGTGGCTTCATCTTCAGAATGATTTGACCACAACACTTTAAGAAACTTGGTGAGTTTGCGATGAGTCTGACGTTCAGCCTGGTCGAGAATGCGAACCGGATGCTCCTTATAAGAGAGGTCTTGTTGCAGCTCAAGCATATCATGATCCACTGCTCGAATAGGATCTTTGAAGCAGCGACGAAGCTCAGACACATGGAAGACATCATGAACCTAAGAAAGGTTCGCTCGCAGTTCCAATTGATAAGCCACTTTTCAACTCCTTTCGAGAACAGTGAAAGGACCAATATAGCAAGGAGCTAACTGGCCCTTGATCTCAAAACGGTGTGCACCTCTCATTGATGTGCCACGAAGATAAGACTTCTCGCCAGGTTGATAGACCATATCTTGATGATGGCGGTCATACTGACTCTTCTGACGAGGCTGAGCAACCTTCAGATTTGCATGAATAATGCAGACTTGACCTTTAGTATGTTGGATAATATCCGGACCAAAGTGTGATTGGTCCATTGAACGGTAGCTCTGAAATTCCATACGAAGCCAAGTGTAAAGGATACTTTGGAGTCAAAGATGTACAGGAGAGTCAGGTTTCAATCCTGTGGAACTTTGGGTTATGGGTCCACCATGTGGGCCGGGAGTAGGCAGAGGGGTGACATATTATACGGTCTTGGTAGTAAGACATGTCAGAGGATAGCCTATCAGTTATGTTGGCAACAACGTCGGTACCTGCTGACCGACAAGTGTAGGGGATCTATCGTAGTCCTTCTGATAAGTAAGAGTGTCGAACCCAATGAGGAGCAGAAGGAACTGACAAATGGTTTTCAGCAAGGTATTCTCTGCAGGCACAGAAATTATCAATAACTGATAGTTGTGTGATAAGATAATTCGTAGTGAGTAGCAAGTAACAATAGTAGAAAGGTGCAGCAAGATGGCCCAATCCCTTTTGAAGCAAGGGACAAGCCTGGACGAACTCTTGTATGAGGTGAAACGCTTCCGAGGACACATGGGAATGTCTGTCAAGCTAGTTTTCATCATGTTCATATGATTCACGTTCGCTACTTTGATATTTTGATATGTGGGTGGACCGGTGCTTGGGTGCTGTCCTTACTTGGACAAACATCCCACTCATGATTAACCCCTCTCGCAAGCATCCACAACTACGAAAGAAGAATTAAGACAAAGTCTAACCATAGCATTAAACTAGTGGATCCAAATCAGCCCCTTACGAAGCAACGCATAAACTAGGGTTTAAGCTTGTGTCACTCTAGCAACCCATCATCTACTTATTACTTACCAATGCCTTCCTCTAGGCCCAAATAATGGTGAAGTGTCATGTAGTCGACTTTTACATAACACCACTAGAAGAAAGACAACATACAACGCATCAAAATATCGAACGAATACCAAATTCACATGACTATTTATAGCAAGACTTATCCCATGTCCTCGGGTACAAAAGTACCTACTCACAAAGCATAAGTATTTTCGTGACCAGAGAGGTATTGAATAGCATTAAGGATATGAACATATGATCTTCCACCAAGTAATCTAACTAGCATCCACTACAAAGAGTAATTTACACTATTAGCAACCTTACAAGTACCAATCGGAGTCGCGAGATTTGTTCTGCTCAAGTTCCGCCTCGTGGCGGCGGCGTCTCTTCCCGAAAGCATCCTCTTGATTTTTTCTGGAACGAAACCCTCCTTATAGCAAAAGATGGGAGCCATAGGGGCATCAGGGGGCCCACAAGCCACCCAGGCGCGGCTAGGGGGAAGGCCGCGCCTGGCAGGTTTGTGGCCTCCTGGTGGCTCCCCTCCGGTACTTCTAAGCCTAGTATTTTTTATAAAATCCAAAATAATTCCTCGTTGATTTTTACGGCTTTTGGAGTTGCGCAGAATAGGTATCTCAAACTTGCTCCCTTTTCACACCAGAATTCCAGCTGCTGGCATTCTCCCTCTTCATGTAAACCTTATAAAATAAGAGAGGAAAGGCATAAGTATTATACCGTAAAGTGTAATAACAGCCCATAAAGCGATAAATATCAACATAAAAGCATGATGCAAAATGGACGTATCAACTCCCGCAAGCTTAGACCTTGCTTGTCCTCAAGCGGAAGCCGAGATCAATAAATATGCCCACATGTTTAGAGATAGAGGTGTCGATAAAACAAAATACGAACATGCAAGCATCATGATCATGTTTAGAACAACAATATCGTCAGATAATCTCTTATGCTAAAGTGACAATTCCTTCACAAAGTAAAGTATGGATCAAGAACCTTATTGAGAATCAACAACCAATAGCCTTTAGTCATTGAAGCAATTGCAATTTATCATAACATCAGAAAGAGTCAAATAAGAGCTTGTAAAGCAAATCCACATACTCAATCATTATTTCGTCTTCCACAATTGCTAAAACTCACGTGGTACTCATGAGATCAAAGTTTCAGTTGGACACAGAGAAAGATAGGGGCTTATAGTTTCGCCTCCCAACTATTTACCTCAAGGGTAATGTCAACAATAATAATTCATGAATACTTACTTCCAAATTGACATATGAATATAGATCTTTCCCTAGACATGACGTTAGCCAAGATAATGGCGAAATAAGGAATTTGTGCCGATCACCATGACTCTTTTAAAGATAAAAAAGTAAAGGTACAAGATAGGCCCTTCGCAGAGGGAAGCAGAGGTTGTCATGCGCTTTTGAGGTTTGGATCTGTGACCTCTTAGTGTGAAGGAACGTCCCTTTATATTGCCTCCTGTGATAAAGAACTTTATTATGCAGTCTGTCATTTTATGTCTTCCTCATCACAGGTTCTTACAAAGCTTATTTTCCACACACTAATAGATCATACATATTTAGGGAGCAATTTTTTATTGCTTGCACCGATGACAACTTACTTGAGGGATCTTATTCAATCCATAGGTAGGTATGGTGGACTCTCATGGCAAAACTGGGTTGAAGGTTTATGGATGCACAAGTAGTATCTTTACTTAGTGCGAAAGTTTTGGCTGATATGAGGTGGAAGCAAGTGTCACATGCTAAGGGATCTCTAGTCATATAACATTGTTCGGAACCAAGCAACATAATTCATTATGTTGTCTTCCTTGTCCAACATCTACTTCTAAGCATGTAATAGTTTAATGAGTGTTCACAATCATAGACGGTGTCAAAGATGATATATTTATATGTGAACCTCTCCTTCTTTATTACTTCCAATTAATTGCAACAATGACCAAGGTCTACGTTTGTCCACCCACAACAAGTTTCAATCAACATTATTTTTATATGTGAAGCCATCACTTCCCATAAGATCATTACATGATATTTCATGCTTTTGTTCTTTTATTATTCTTTTCTTTATATCATGGCATGAAGCAAGGCCCTTAACTAAAACACTCTTTATTATATGATTCACAAGCTCGAATACATTGGGGTGACACAAAGCAAAACTCAAGCCTAGATCATTAAGAACTTTATTCTACTAGAGAAAGATAAAACCAAAAAGGATCGAACTAAGAAAAAGGTAAAGGCAAAAGATGTGATGGTGATACGATACCGGGGCAACTCCCCCAAGCTTGGCACAAGCCAAGAGGAGTGGCCATAACCGTGCTTAATTGTCTTCCTTCGAAGGTGATAGTGGTGGAGTTGTCCTGTCTTTTGATTCCAAGAGGGCCATCAATCTTTGATTTATACTTTGGAGCTCTATGATATGTTTCTCCAGCAAAACAACTTCACGGGTGAGATAAGTATTACGAACACGAGTTATTTCACATAACCTCAAGAGTTCAATCAAGGATGGAGGTAAAAGGTGGAGGTAGGGTTGAAGAAAACCCTCTTCCTCAACTTCTTCCTTGTTGAGCGCAGATTGCCCTTCGTCCGACGCCGGATTCTCCTCCTTAGTTTTGCCCTTAGTTTCTTTCAGCAGCCCTTCCTTGGCCTTCATGACCTCCATTCTTTTCATATCAGCATTTACTTCTTCGTAGACTTGAGGGAAATCGTTCTCCCCGACAGATTCCTGAGACGACATCCTTGCCCTGAATCTGCTGCTGAAACAGGCTCGAAACGAAAACAAAGGATATTTGCGTGATACGAGGGTCAGACCTTTCGGGAGAATATATAATGAATTTTTCCCAACCAGAAGGAGTATTCCACTAGAAAACAGAGTCTGGGAGGCACACGATGTGCCCACAAGCCACCCAGGCGCGGCTAGGGGGGTAGGCCGCGCCTGGCAGGCTTGTCGCCTCCTCGTGCGCTTTCGGACTACTTGAAAATTTTCTATTTTTCTAAAATTCCAAAACAGAGAAAAATTGCTACTGGAAAAGTTTTGGAGTCGGATTACTTACCGAATCACATACCTCTTCGTTTTTGGAGTCTGAAACAGGTTGATAAATATCCCTCATGTACTCCTCCGGAGTTATTGTATTAATAATATTGCTTACAATATTTTTGGGAGTACGTGAGATATAATGCTTGATTCTTTGCCCATTTACAACTCTCAGAAAATTACCTTCCGTGTTGTTGATCCTTATGGCACCGGAACGATATACTCCCTCAACAATGTAAGGACCTTCCCATTTAGAGAGAAGCTTGCCTGCAAAAAATGTTAAACGAGAATTGTATAGCAAGACATAATCACCTACATTGAACTCACGTTTTTGTATCCTTTTATCATGCCACCTCTTAACCTTTTCTTTAAACAACTTGGCATTTTCATATGCGTGAGTTCGCCATTCATCAAGTTAGCTAATATCAAATAACCTCTTCTCACCAGCAAGTTTGAAATCAAAGTTGAGCTCTTTGATTGCCCAATAAGCCTTATGCTCTAGCTCAAGAGGTAAATGACATGCTTTACCGTAAACCATTTTGTACGGAGACATGCCCATGGGATTCTTATAAGCTGTTTTATAAGCCCAGAGTGCATCATCCAGCTTCTTAGACCAATTCTTTCTATACCTATTAACAGTCTTTTGCAGAATTAGTTTATTTTCTCTATTACTTATCTCTACTTGACCACTTGACTGAGGATGATAAGGAGATGCAATTCTGTGGTTGACATCATACTTAGCAAGCGTTTTACGGAAAGCACCATGAATAAAATGTGAACCACCATAAGTCATTAAATATCTAGGGACCCCAAATATAGGGAAAATAACTTCTTTAAGCATCCTAATAGAGGTGTTATGATCAACACTACTAGTTGGGATAGCTTCTACCCACTTAGTAACGTAATCAACAACAACTAGGATATGAGTATACCCGTTGGACTTTGGAAAAGGTCCCATATAATCAAAACCCTAAACATCAAATGGTTCAATGACAAGTGAATAATTCATAGGCATTTCCTGGCGTTTACTGATATTACCTATTCTTTGACATTCATCACAAGACAAGACCAACTTATATGCATCCTTGAAGAGGCTAGGCCAATAGAAACCGGATTGCAATACCTTGTGTGCAGTTCTATCTCCCGCATGGTGTCCTCCGTAAGCCTCAGAGTGACACTTTTGTAAGATCTGTCTCTATTCATGCTTAGGTACACAACGTCTAATAACACCATCTACTCCTTCTTTATAAAGGTGAGGATCAACCCAAAAGTAATGTCTCACATCAAAGAAGAATTTCTTCTTTTGCTAGTAAGTGAAACTAGGTGGTATATATTTGGCAACAATATAATTTGCATAATCAGCATACCACGGTGTACTAGATGAAGCATTGATGACATTCAATTGCTCATCATGAAAGCTATCATCAATAGGTTGTGGGTCATCCAAAACATTATCCAACCTAGACAAGTTATCTGCTATGGGGTTCTCAGCACCCTTCCTTTCAACAACATGCAAATAAAATTCTTGTAGCAAGAGAACCCATCTGATAAGTCTAGGTTTAGCATCTTTGTTTTCCATGAGATCCTTAATAGCAGCATGATCAGTGTGAATAGTAACCTTAGAATCAACAATGTAAGATCTGAACTTTTCACATGCAAACACGACGGCTAAAAATTCCTTTTGAGTAGTGGCATAATTTCTTTGGGCACTATCTAGAGTTTTACTAGCATAATAAATAACATTCAATTTCTTATCAACTCTTTGTCCTAGAACAACACCAACAACATAATCACTACCATCACACATAATTTCAAAAGGTAGGTTTCAATCAGGTGGTTAAACAATAGGTGCAGTTATCAAGGCCTTCTTAAGTATTTCAAAGGCTTCCTCACAATCATCGTCAAAAACAAAAGGAATATCCTTTTGCATGAGATTGGTAAGAGGCCTAGAAATCTTAGAAAAGTCCTTAATGAACCTTCTATAGAAACAGGCATGACCAAGGAAACTTCTTATACCTTTAATGATTGTAGGGTATGGCATTTTCTCGATCGCATCAACCTTAGCCTTATCGACTTCAAAACCTCTTTCAGAAATTTTATGTCCTAAGACGATGCCTTCATTAACCATAAAGTGGCACTTCTCCCAATTCAAGACAAGGTTGGTCTCTTTACATCTTTGCAAAACTCGATCAAGGTTGATGAGGCAATCATCAAAAGAAGACCTGTAAACGGAAAAGTCATCCATGAAAACCTCAACAGTCTTTTCACCAAAGTCAGAGAATATAGCCATCATACATCTTTGAAAGGTAGCAGGTGCATTACATAAGCCAAAAGGCATACGCCTGTAAGCAAAGGTACCGAAAGGGCAGGTAAAAGTGGTTTTCTCCTTATCAGATTGTGCAACAGGTATTTGGGAGTAACCAGAATAACCATCTAGAAGGCAGAAGTGTGTGTGTTTAGACAATCTTTCTAGCATTTGGTCAATAAAAGGCAAGGGGTAATGATCTTTCCTGGTGGCTTTATTCAATTTCCTAAAATCAATTACCATCCTATAGCCAGTAACAATCCTCTGTGGGATCACTTCATCTTTATCATTAGGGACAACGGTAATACCTCCCTTCTTAGGGACGCAATGCACCGAACTTACCCAATCACTATGAGCAATAGGATAGATAATACATGCTTCCAGGAGCTTTAGTATTTCTTTTCTTACTACCTCTTTCATCTTAGGATTTAATCTCCGTTGATGATCGGCAACTGGTTTGGAATCAGGATCGGTTTTAATTATATGCTCGCATAGAGTGGGACTAATGCCCTTAAGATCATCAATAGTATATCCAATAGCAGCACAGTGCATTCTTAGAGTTTTCAATAATTTCTTTTCTTCATGCTCTAAAAGGCTAGCACTAATAATAACATGATATATCTATTTTTCATCAAGATAAGTATACTTAAGAGTATCAGGTAACTGCTTAAGCTCAAACACAGGATTACCCTTTGGTGGGGGTGGATCCCCAAGCAGTTCAAGTGGCAAATTATTCTTAAGGATAGGATGTTGTTCAAAGATAACTCTATCTATATCATTCCTTTCATCCATATGCATATCATTTTCATGCTCAAGCAAGTATTGCTCTAAAGGATCAGTAGGAGGCACAACAATAGAAGCTAGGGCAATAATTTCATCCTTACTAGACAATTCTTTTTCATGAGGTTGTCTACCAAACTTGGAGAAATTGAATTCATGTGACACACCTTCAAAGCCAAAGTGACAGTTTGCTTCTCACAGTGAATGTGAGCATTGACAGTATTGAGGAAAGGTCTACCAAATATGATGGGAGAAAAGTTATCTTGTGTGGTAGCAAGAACGAGAAAATCAGCAGGATACTTAGTTTTACCACACAAGACTTCAACATCTCTAACAATTCCCAAATGGCAGATAGTATCTCTATTGGCAAGCTGAATAGTAACATCAATAGGTTCCATCTCGACAGGTGTAATCTTGTTTTTAATTTCATCATATAAAGATCGAGGTATTGCACTAACACTAGCACCCACGTCACATAAACCATGATAACAATGATCTCCTATCTTAACAGAAAAAACAGGCATGCCAACAACAGGCCTATGTTTGTCTCTAGCATGAGGTTTAGCAATTCTAGCAGCATCTTCACAGAAGTGAATATCATGCCCATCAACATTGTCAAACAGGAGATCTTTGATAATAGCAATGCTAGGTTAACCTTTAATTTTCTCAGGGGGTGTAGGTGTTCTAATGTAGCCCTTACGTATCACAGTTGGAGCTTTAGCATGATCCTTTATTCTAACTGGGAAAGGTGGTTTCTCAATGTAAGCACTAGGAACAATAGGATCATTATAAGCAATGACTTTCTCTTCAACTGGATTGGGTTTAACTACATTGACTTCTATGGGAGGATGATATTTAAACCACTTCTCTTTAGGGAGATTAATATGAGTAGAAAATGATTCACATAATGAAGCTACTATGTCAGAGTCAAGTCCATGTTTAGCGCTAAAATCACAAAAAGTATTTGTTTCAACGAAGGATTTAACGCAATCGAACTTATGATTCATACCTGACTCCTTACCTTCATAAAACTCCCAATCTTCAGAGTTGCTTTCAATTCTTTCCAATAAATTCCATTTGAAGTCAATATCTCTCTTCATAAAAGAACCGGTACAAGAAGTGTCAAGCATGGTGCGATTATCATGAGAAAGCCGAGCATAGAAGTTCTGAATAATAATTTCTCTCGAGAGCTCATGGTTGGGGCATGAATATAACATTGACTTAAGCCTCCCCCAATCTTGAGCGATACTTTCTCTATCACGAGGCCAAAAATTATAGATATAATTCCGATCACGATGTACCAAATGCATAGGATAGAACTTTCGATGAAATTCCATTTTCAATCGGTTGTAGTTCCATGATATAGTATCATCACATAGCCTATACCATGTCAATGCTTTATACCTCAAAGATAAGGGAAAGACCTTCTTCTTGACCTCATCCTCGGACAAACCTGCAAGCTTAAATAAACGACAAACTTCATCTACATAGATTAGATGCAAGTCGGGATGTGATGTTCCATCTCCTGTAAAAGGATTAGCCAACAGTTTCTCTAGCATACCCGAAGGAATTTCATAACAAATATTTTCAATAGGTGCAGTAGGTTTAGGAGAAACTCCTTGTGCTTCCGTTCGAGGTGAAGAGATCCCAAACAAGCTCCTCAAAGGATTAGTTTCCATAGTGACAAGTGACAATAAATTTCAGCACACTATATAAATGTTTCCTTACCAAATTCCACTTACCAAAGGCGCTTCACTCCCTGGCAACGGCACTAGAAAAGAGTCTTGATGGAACACAAGTGTAGGGGATCTATCGTAGTTCTTTTGATAAGTAAGATTGTCGAACCCAACGAGGAGCAGAAGGAACTGACAAGTGGTTTTCAGCAAGGTATTCTATGAAGGCACTGAAATTATCGGTAACAGATAGTTGTGTGATAAGATAATTCATAGCGAGTAGCAAGTAACAATAGTAACAAAGGTGCAGCAAGATGGCCCAATCCCTTTTGTATCAAGGGAAAAGCCTGGACGAACTCTTGTATGAGGTGAAACGCTCCCTAGGACACATGGGAATTTCTGTCAAGCTAGTTTTCCTCATGTTCATATGATTCGCGTTGGCTACTTTGATATTTTGATATGTGGGTGGACCGGTGCTTGGGTGCTTTCCTTACTTGGACAAACATCCACTCATGATTAACACCTCTCGCAAGCATCTGAAACTATGAAAGAAGAATTAAGGCAAATTCTAACCATAGCATTAAACTAGTGGATCCAAATTAGCCCCTTACGAAGCAACACATAAACTAGGGTTTAAACTTCTCTCACTCTAGCAACTCATCATCTACTTATTACTTCCCAATGCCTTCCTCTAGGCCCAAATAATGGTGAAGTGTCATGTAGTCGACGTTCACATAACACCACTAGAGGAAAGACAACATACAACGCATCAAAATATCGAACGAATACCAAATTCACATGACTATTTATAGCAAGACTTATCCCATGTCCCGAGGAACAAAAGTAACTACTCACAAAGCATAATTATGTTCATGACTAGAGAGGTATTGAATAGCATTAAGGATATGAACATATGATCTTCCACCAAGTAATCTAACTAGCATCAACTACAAAGAGTAATTAACACTACTAGCAACCTTACAAGTACCAATCGAAGTCGCGAGACGGAGATTGGTTACAAGAGATGAACTAGGGTTTGGAGATGAGATGGTGCTGATGAAGATGCTGATGGAGATGTGTCCCCTCCGATGAGAGGAGTGTTGGTGATGACGATGGCGACGATTTCCCCCTCCGGGAGGGAAGTTTCCCCGGCAGGACGGCCCTGCCGGAGCTCTAGATTGGTTCTGCTCAAGTTCCGCCTCGTGGCGGCGACGTCTCTTCCTGAAAGCCTCCTCTTGATTTTTTCTGGAACGAAACCCTCTTTATAGCAAAACATGGGAGCCAGAGGGGCATCAGGGGGCCCACAAGCCACCCAGGCACGGCCAGGGGGGAAGGCCGCCCCTGGCAGGCATGTGGCCTCCTGGCGGCTCCCCTCCGGTACTTCTTTAGCCCAGTATTTTTTATAAAATCCAAAATAATTGCTCGTTGAATTTTATGGCTTTTGGTGTTGCGCAGAATAGGTATCTCAAACTTGCTCCCTTTTCAGACCAGAATTCCAGCTGCCGGCATTCTCCCTCTTCATGTAAACCTTATGAAATAAGAGAGAAAAGGCATAAGTATTGTACCGTAAAGTGTAATAACAACCCATAAAGCAATAAATATCAACATAAAAGCATGATGCAAAATGGACGTATCAGTACCAAGGGCGGGGGATGAATAGAACCATTTTTCCTGCTCATTGAAACGAGGCGGACCAATAGGCAAGGCTCTCGTCCACCGGCGGCTACCGAAATGTTATCCACAATAGTAACAGGGTTTTACAAGCAGGGAATTAACACTGCTTAGATAAGTTATGCCACAAGAAAGGTCAAACCGACCAATAGGAAGGAAAATGTGTTCACACACACAAGTATTTAAAGTATATCATTCCTGAGGAAAATATAGAGTATGGTATACATGATAGGTCATCAAGTACATGATCATTTAGACAAAGAGGCAAGAAGAATCATGATGTTTACCGATACCATATGGTTTGGATAATTGATCAGGAATAATTTAGCATTGCACTTCCAATGTTCCTGTTGAAACTTGAAGTACCACATCCGTGCTTCGGGGTAGCATCGACATGGTCATCCGATAAAGGTCGGACCAATGGGTACACAAACAGGATTCATGAGGAACAACTTATGAAATAAGTCATATATTTTCCGCATGGTAGAATGGCTAACCTTACGTACAGAAGAATTTATAACAATAGGTCACGCGTCCCGGTGTGACAGTCAAGACATCACCGTACCGGGTTATATGAGACCAAAGTTATAATTATTGAAAAATGTTCCAACCATCATATCTTCCCGAGATTCAGATATGATTGGTGTCAGGACACCTCAGGCTCAAGATGTCTGAGAAGAAAAGGGGACCACCAAGAACATACGAAATGATACTGCAAGATTGGCGGGATATGAACTACGAAAGCAAGTATTGGATCATGAGTTAGGTTGTAAGACACATGAACACAATGTCAATAAATTCGTACCCACGTGGAATTCTTACAACACAATGCAACCGAGTTCTGATTTGAGAAACCTCATCGAGGATATCAAGGCCCTTGTGCAGCCTCGATAAGCTCTTTGATCAAATCAGTCAGTGGCTTCGCGTGCTAAGTGAAGTTATATGAAGTGAAGATAACAAATCTTCAAAACATATAACACTTCGCACATGCGTGAATGATTGGGTATTTCCCAAGAGGAAGAGAAACAAAACTTTCACATATTTAGGGCGGCAAGAGTGCACGTGAACTTTGGGAAAACACTTCTTCTTATCAACTATTTTCTTCATGAGCTAGGCACAAAGATAAAGCTTTCAAGAGCTTCATCGTGGGACACAGAGAAGTTGAGGGTGTGGCTGATGGGCTCATCAACAATTCCTCAAGATTTCGACGGGGATGAATATCCAAAATTATAACATCAAGGAGATATCATTTCTCAAGTCAAATGGTATAATGTCGTATGCTCAAGGGAACAACAACAATTAAACATTGGTCGCAGGGTGCACTCGAAAATACAAATTGAGTAGCACGACCAATGCTAAACTAATGAGTCAACAGCCAACACACCAAGACGGAAACATTTAGTTGTTAACCTCAAGGCAATAGGGTTGCCAGAAGTATTGGAATCACACATCAGAGTTCACTTGTTGGTATTCTGGTTTGAAACAACACGGGACCAAGAAATGAATGGTGATGGTGAGAAGTATTACCATATCAAGAATTCTTAAGAGGTGCAATGATGCTCACAACATTCTTGACATAAAGATGGTAATACTCCAAGGTAGAAGATAACATAAGTTGGATAGCAAGGAACTTAAGGGACAACACAAAACAGGAACACGTTTGTGTTGGAGGGAAGGCAATCAAGGATGTCGATGATAATACAAATCATTGTGGGGCAAGGATGACGTTTCTCATCATGCATTAGATCGATACCCTGCAAGAGCTCAGAATGCTGATGATTATCATGACACATTTGTCGAGAAGCTTCACGAAGATGTAATCGTTCAGCGACGACATCAAGCAAGGGAATGATGAAGCAAGAGTTTGTCAGAATCACAGATAAGGCTGCTAGCTTAGAATTGAGATTGCCGTTCAGGACAACCAACATGATGTGGAAAGCTCGATGTAAGCTTCACGCATAGTTGCAATTGTGTTCCAGGGATGAAGGATATAGATAGTACGATCGAGCTCCAACATGACGATGATGATGTAGCTTAACAGCGTGGAATGACATGATCGAGTACAAACTCGTAAGCAAGGAAGATTACTAAAAGTTGTTGAATCGCAATGCATACTCGATTCAGATTTCGATGTTCTCGCGTGTCCAACAACTCAAACACGAGGAAACTGGAATCAATGAAAATATCATAGTTGATGAGGAGCTCACAAGAAGTTATATAGCTCCGTGGTATCCTCGAGCTACAAGGGACAATACTTGGAGGTGGATCAACATTAAGGCTTAGACCAATGTATTGATATGAAGAAGAGAATTACTTTAACTCGTCTGAGAATGAAATCAAGGTAGGACAACATGGTCAGAACCACGATTGAAAAGGACAAGATCACATATACCAGATCAAATCATATAATGAATGATTATTGATACCAGAAGCTCCTATTATAGGATCAACGTCGTTTCCATGGGCATGTACACAAAGTTCTAGGTCGACTCCCACTTCATCAATGCATCACCTGCCATGTACTCCTCACCTTTGATGAGGTTGTAGCTTGGGAAGATTTTCTGGCAAAACACCAAAAGAGCAAGAATCATGAAACTCGTCGGATCATATTATCAGAAGGCATAGGTTCAACCCATCGGGCACCTTAAGAACATATACCACGAACTTCAAGAGTAATTAACACATGCTTGAAGAGCATGGTTGACAAGGGCATAGGATACAGCTTATCAGAAGGAGAAGACACAATTTACCAATGGCATTATGTATCAAGGGAACAATATCACAAGAATTTTTTGAATGTAAGGGATGCCGTCGGATAATAACCGAACAATGGGTCTGGCAATCCACAAAGGACCTGATGTGAGTATCGGAACTCCATCATAGGGAGATAGGATGCAATGCATCGGGTTATATAACATCTGAAAAATATTGATACTTAATTATCAAAGGAATTAGGATTTCCAGGTTGGTGAATCATAATCAGATGCTCCGATCAAATACAAATAAGCTGAATGGATTTAGATGGACAACCACCACAGTTGATTTGTCGAGAACCAACTCTGTCTCGAAGGACGTCTGAGCCGGAAGATAATTCATGAGTATCTGCAGATGATTGTGTGAATTTACACCAAGGTAGAATCAATAAGATCGTAGGAAAATCACAAAGGATTTTAATGAATGATGCTAGACATATGGATTTATCCATAATGCAAGCAGGTGAGAAAGGTCCACAACAATAGTCTTCCGGGGATTCCGAAAGATCGAATAGCAATTCGAAGAACCTTCGAAACCCATGACAACTGATGACAGACGAATCACCGATAAGATAATTCGTTGCATCTCGTAAAACAAGAGCAACTAGAAAAGAAAAGTATGAACGGAATTTGTATGCAGTCATACATAAGGGATGACGGAGGAAGGTAAACTGCAGAAGCGATGAGCAACAACTCTCGACGGAACATTGGAGAGTATCTGCAGCTCTTCTGACGTATAAAGCCATCGCCTGGAATACGGGGCTCTTCGGGAGGAAGTATTTACGAGAACCTAATGTTAGAGTTAGAAAATCTTTAACCCGAAAGAGAAGAGAGAGTAGAACCCAAGGTATAGAAAAGGAGTAAAAGATACTAATACCACCCAATTGAGATGCGGGCCCGTAAGCCACAACATCAGTGTTAGTAAAGTTTTTCAAACACTACACTCAACTTCAGCTAAGGAGTGGGAAAGGCGGCTACCTACAGGCAGTCGGCTCTGATACCAACTTGTGACTCCCTCAATTTAATCGTACGCTAATCATACACACAAATGCATACGATCAAACTCAAGGACTCATGGGAAGATATCACAACACAACTCTGGACACAAATAAAACAATACAAGCTTCATATTACAAGCCAGGGGCCTCGTGGGCTAGAATACGGGAGCTCGATAAACACACGAGTCAGCGGAAGAAACAATATCTGAGTACAGACATAAAACATGGGCTGCCTTAGAGAATGCTAGCACAAAAGATACAACGATCGAACGAGGCGAGGCCTCCTGCCTGGGAACCTCCTAACTACTCCTGGTCTTCAGCGGCCTCCACCAAGAAGTCGCCATCGGGATGGAAAACATCGGCGGGAAACTCCATCTCCTGGGCTCCATCATCTGGTCACAGCAACGGATCAAGGGGACAAAGGGGGAGCAAAGCAACGGTGAGTACTCATCCAAAGTACTCGCAAGACTTATATCAAAACTATGCTAAGTATGCATCAGTATCAAAGAAAGGGGTGTATATGTGGACTGACTGCAGCAATGCAAGAATAGAGAGAAGGCCTAGTCCTATCAAAGACTAGCATCTTCAGGGTCTTCCAGCAATAGACGAGAGTAGAACAGGGTAACACAATTAATAGTCATATTGTTGCAGCAATATTAATATGAGGTCACGCCCAGAGATCCTTCCTCGACTCCCTGTGTGGAAGCAATCCTAGGGCAACAATTTCAGTTAAGTAACATTTGTAGTTGTATAAGATCAGGGCACAACTCTAAGTCGTCCTATAACCGTGGACACGGCTATCCGAATAGTTAATTTTCATCCCTGCAGGGGTGCACCAAGTTTCCCGTCACGCTCGATAACACTCTGACCGGACACATTTTTCTGGGTCATGCCCGACCTCGGAGTATCGACACGTCGCAGCCCCACCTAAGCTCAGTAGAGAGGCCAGCTCGCCAGTCTAACTCCTAAGCACAAAGGGGTCATGGGCCCACTTGCCCTCCTTGCTCCTGCATGATGCGAGGGTGGCCGAGGTCAGTCCTAGCACCCCTTAATCACAAGCGCGATGCATCTCGGGACCACCCGGGCACGCGCCGCTCTATTGCTGACATCTGAAAAGCTTCGGCTGATACCGCGATGTCGAGTACCCATAATTCTTCCCGCGTAGCCGGTTAGTGCGAAAAGGTCTCCAACCAACCCAGATCAAATACCCAAATCCATAATCCTTTTAATTAGGCCATCGACACAAACACACGGGAATCCACCCGCCTAACATCTATTCACCAATGATCCCAGTAACATGGTCAAGTAACTATGTGGTTGTAACATCGGGAGAATCCGAGGTATCACCCTCGTTGGATTCCGAACGATGTAACCGTCAAGGTGGACCTAGAGGAATCACCCTCAAGGGTCAGACACTTGAGGGGTTGCACGACAGAGGCATCGTCTGGAATGGTGAAAGAGCAATCACCCTCGATAACCACGACCGACTAGCTATACTATAGAGATATCATCAGGAGTACTTAGCGAGGTGTCACCCTCGGTACCCGATATTATCTTTGTAGCGTCGCACAACTAAGGGGGTGTATGTGTTGTGTCGGGTCTGGCTCGTCGATCAGGGATCTTGATTTGAAAACAAAGCAGGGCACTGGACTACGGGGTCAGGGGGTGACTGTTCCACCTATACTAAACAGTTTAAAGTGCGGTACTGAAAGTAGCAGTTCATAAAAAAGGCTATGCATCAGATATAGGAGCTAACTACAATAGTAGCAAAATACTAATGCAAGCATGAAGGAGAAAGACATAGGTGATATAGGGATGATTAAGGGGGGTTTGCTTGCCTTGCTGCTGTGTGGCAAAAGGCTGGTCGTCAGGAGGGTAGGTGTACCCGGCAGCAGCGTCAGTCTCGGGGTCTACCGGTAAGAAGAGGGGGGAGAAACAATAAATAATAGCAAGAGGTGCAACACTAAGCATGACATGGCAATATGCAGACTAAGCATGAGCTAACGTAGCAACATCCGTCATAGACGGGTCGGGAAAATATCAGATGACATTTCCTCGGTCTGTGGCTACTACCGGTCAGACTAAAAACAATGGAAAAGTTCCACATTTGCTATGCTAGGGACGCGTGATAGACAAATGGACCGTGTATCCGGGTTCTTCACGTTCTGCTGATCAACTTTCATGTTGAAAATATTTTGATCTGACTTACGGACTATTTTATGTTAATTTTTAAAGTTTTATTAATTATTTAGGAATTAAAAACAGATTTAATTAATTTGATTAAATGCAATTATGACATCAGCAGTTGATTGGTCAACTGACGAGTGGTTCCCGTGCGTCATAGACTCAGTTTTTAATTAGGTTTAATATTAATTAATCAGATTACTTTAGTGGGGGGGCCCACGTGTCATACTCTAATAGGATAACTTAATTATCCTAATTAACAGATTATCTAAATAATCTATTTAATTAATTAACTAATTAATTAAATAATATATCTATTTATTTATTTATTTAATAAAAACATATATTTTATTTTTATATTTTAACATTGCGTGTAGGCCCTCCCTGTCAATGGGAGTGGCGGGTATTGGCCCCACCGGTAAGTGGCATTGGCGACATACACAAAAAAACCACATACACATATTCATACACATAATGTATTCTTTTTTACATACCTGCATATGTACCCAATACATACAAACACACATACATGATACATACATACGTATAATACATTCATAATACATATTTCATTTTTTCTTTTCTTCTTTCTATCATGTGCAACCTCTGTGCTAACAGGGAACTCTCAACAGAGAGAGAGAGGAGGCAATCTCCACCTCCTCCTACCAGAGCCTAACGACGTCAGAACGCGGCGGCGATCGCTGGAACGGAACCGGGATGGGGAGGAGGAGAGGATGGCCGGGGCCCGGAGCTCACTGGCATTGACGGGAAGGCCCGGAGTAGCCGGAGTGCACGGGGAGTCAGCGCGGTTCCGGCGAGGAGTTCCCGGTGGTGGTAGCGACTTTGGAGGAGGAGTCCCGACCAAGGTGAAGGCCGGGGCCGGATCCGGTCCGGAGGAGGCGAGGCGGGGACGATGGGATCGCAGAGCGTCGGGCAGAGCGCGGTGGCCAGCGGTGACGGGGAGAGGAGGGGCGACAGCGGCATGGGGGAGACGAGCGGGACGCCGGCCGGTTGTGATGAGGTGGGGGCGGTGAGATGGGGTGGGCGCATCGAGGCATGGCGGGAGAGGCAGGGAGAAGGGGGGCGACGTGGGTCTGGGGAGGGAGACGCTGCGAGCGAGGCAGAGGCGAGCGCGAGGGAGAGGGAACCCCCAGTTCCCTCGTGGGTTGATCACGCGACGGGTAGGTGGCGAGGGGTGCGGTTGACGAGGGGTCTGTTCCCCTCGTTTGGTGGCGGCGGCACGAGGCGTGGGAGGATGGCTCCCGGTTAGGGTTCCCAGGGGGTGGGCTTTATACCCCCTGGATGGGGCGGTGGGTGTTGGGCCAATTGGGGTTTTTTGATTGCTTTTTTTATTTTTTTATTACTTTCTTTTCTTTTTTCTTTTTTCTTTTTTTTGTTTCTGTTTTAAATATATAGGACTCTAACTAAGTTTTAAGAATGCCTAGTTTAATTCTATTAATCGTTAGGGAGTATTTATAACTTCTCTGACCATTTTATTTTTGAATTCGAAGCTTTTATCGCTTGACTTATTTTTAAATTCTGAATTTGACTCGGTTTCGACTAACACGAGATCAACGATAGAAATGACGGTGACGTGGCGTCATTAGTGTGTGATCACTGTAGCTTAATTACATTCAACACTGTAGCAAAAGTTGAGGATGTCACAACATTATAACCTCTGTGCCATTGTTGCCCATAGGTTGCATTCTAACATAGGTAGTGGGGACCTATATGGCGGCATTATGATGCCCATGTGGCCGCAAGTCTGAACATTTCACCCCAACCTAATGACCCTATTCTACCTCACAGATATTTATACTTTGAAGCCATGCACCAGCATGACTTCATTATGGATAGTGCGAGAGGATATGAGTATAACTTAATATTTAATAAATATAATCATGTTTCTGTCACTTTGTCGTGCCTCCTCTCTTTGATTTTCAGAATAAATGAAGATACTCTGTTCTTGTGAGCGAGGTGCAAGAGCACAACGCTGCAACGGAGGCAGCTCGCTTGGTAGAGGAGGCAGCACTGAACGCCTCCCTGAGAAACCACTTCGACTACTATCCAGACCAGCAATGGTGATCACGACATTACATTCATGTGCACACACTTCATATAAATTGTTGGTGTTCATCCTCTTTCATTGTAAATCCATTTTAGTTTTACTTTTTCTGCTTTCCTGTTGTGTGTTTGAAAACTTTAGAAAACTTGAAAATATTTCTCGCTTCTTTTTGTTTTTTATTTCCCGTTTAATTAGTTGTAGTATTAAAAGAAAACCCAAAAATATTTCCTTTACTTGTTGGGAGATTTCCCATGTAAATAGTTTTCTTGTTTTTGTTTTTCCTTTGCTTTTTTGCTTTCTTCGAGATAATCAAAAACACCAAAAATATTTGTGAGTGTTTTGATGAATATATTTTCTTTTGTTTGAGTTGTTGAAAGGAGAATACCACGATGAAAATGTTGATTGGCGCTAATATACATTATTGATGATCTAAAAAAGAATCAGTATTACCATGTCTTCTCCTTTGCACAATACCTTGCAGATTCCAGCTTAGTCCACGACATACCTGCACTATTATTAGTATCATACCATTCGGTCCTGCAAGTGAAAGGCAATAATGACGATATTTCATGAAGTGATCATGGCAAAGGTGTTAGAGCATATTTCTCCATATGTGGTTTTGGTAATTGATGATAGTCCCTATGGACTAATAGTTGCCTTAAGTTATATTCGAAGGATTTTTTCATAGGCACTTCTTGAAGTTCATCTGTTGGTTTCAAGAACTTTAAATGATGACCAAGGTGGTATTCAAGGTATTATCCAAAGAATGGTCACAAAGACACGAGGTTGATCAAGACTAAGTCAAGGAGGAAATCAAGTTGATCAACACACAAAGCGTACAAGATGTACCAATAGGGACCACATGATTCCATGGTATGGTGTGTTTTCATGGGTTTGCGTCAAGAGGAAGATCTCATTCAACCCATGAAGGATGACATCAAGTGGTGGCCGTCATCAAGATTGCGGTGTGCAAGTTCAAGTGGAGCTTCACGAAGATATCATGCTTGAAGCTTGCCATCCATTGTGGCGGCAATGCACATGGGAAGATGTGCTCAAGAGTGGCTCACCCATAGTGAGTATGGGGGAGCAATCAACTAATCTTAATCAAGCCAACACAATCAAAAAGGTGGTCCATCTTGAGGAAGTCAAGATCGTCATCATCTACCTCAATTGGAGTATGTGCAAGGTATATGTTTTCCCTTGATATGTTTTTCCTATTTTAGGATAGATTGTTGTACTATCAAGGGGGGGCTGTCAAGTGAGAAGCTTGATCATGTCATTCGTTGAGAGCTCATTTGCATCCTTGCATCATCTTCCTTGGTTCTTTTTTGGTGTTTCCCTTCGTGAGTTTTAGAGCTAATGGTCATCTTGATGACAAGCCCGAGTTCATCGAAAACGTAGTCCATGTGCATCTTCTATGATGTTTTCAATGTTGGAGTTTTTGCCGGTTCTTCATTCATAGAGGTTTCACATCTCTATATCATTGGCATTTTTATAATTGCATGTTTTCACATCTCTAGTACTTGCCGTGTGCTATTCAACAAGCTTGAGTTTGCTCAATTCAGAGCTCATACATGAAATTTATAGCAGTTTTAGTGTCAGAGCTATTTTTCTCTAAACACGCGGTAGTACCGGTTGGGAGGTACTTCCGTTGTGCACTACCGCTACTACTTCTGCTTACGTTTTCATTTTTTCAATTCTGTTTCGAGTGGATTTTTGAGCAGTAGTTCTTAGCGGTAGTACCGCCCACGCGGGTACTACCGCTTATTTTTGGGTTTTGGAGTCTTACTGCTACCCAACAGAAGTACTGCTGGGCAGGGCGGTAGTGTCGTTGGCCTCGTGGTTTCTTCCATTTTGCTCGTTTTTCCCTCAAACGAGCGCTCGGGTGGTAGTACCACTCAGCCCAACGGTAGTACCACTCACACCAAGGAGGTCTTCTTCCCCATTGCTCCCCAACTCTTGTGCTCGTATTTACCCCCCATTGTTGACCTTCTTTGAACTTGCTACTCTCAATCCCTCCAATGATTCTTGCTAGTTCTTGAGGGAAAATATAGAGGAGATCTGGATCCACATTTCCACCAATCACTTTCTCCTCTTGTGAGGGGAACCCCTTGGATCTAGATCATGGAGCTCTTAGTATTCTTCTTCGTTCTTCCTCTCATTTTCTTCCATAGCATTAGTTGTTGTGGAGGGATTTGGGAGAGAAGTACTTGGGCACTCTGCGTGCCCTTGCCATTGCATTTGGTGCTTAGGTTTGAGTTCTCCACGGTGATACGTGGAAGTGAAGTTTGAGAAGCTTATTACTCTTGGGTGCTTGGTACCATAAAACTTGTTATTTTTGAGTGCTTTGGCATCCTAGAAGTTTGGTGGTGCCTCGGAGCTCAATCATTATGGTGTACAGCTCCGAGCAATCGTCGGGGTCTCCAATTAGGTTTTGGAGATTGCCCCAAGCATTTGAGGTCATCGGGGAGCCACAATCCATTGTGGTGACGCTTCATGTTGTTGTTGGGAGCCTCCAATTAAATTGTGGAGATTGCTGTTGGAAATATTCCCTAGAGGCAATAATAAATTAGTTATTATTATATTTCTTTGTTCATGATAATCGTTTATTATCTATGCTATAATTGTATTGATTGGAAACACAAATACATGTGTGGATACATAGACAAAACACTGTCCCTAGTAAGCCTCTAGTTGACTAGCTCGTTGATCAAAGATGGTCAAGGTTTCCTGACCATAGACAAGTGTTGTCACTTGATAATGGGATCACATCATTAGGAGAATCATGTGATGGACAAGACCCAAATTATGAACGTAGCATGTGATCGTGTCGTTTTGTTGCTATTGTTTTCTGTGTGTCAAGTACTCATTCCAATGACCATGAGATAATGTAACTTACTGACACCGGAGGAATACCTTGTGTGTATGAAACATCACAATATTACTAGGTGACTATAAAGGTGATCTACATGTATCTTCGAAGGTGTCCGTTGAGTTAGCATGGATCAGGACGGAGAGGTATCTCGGGGCCCACTCGGTAATACAACATCACAAACAAGCCTTGCAAGCAATGTGTCTAATGTGTTAGTCACTTGATCTTGTATTACGGAACAAGTTAAGAGACTTGCTGGTAACGAGATTAAAATAGTTATAGGGATACCGACGATCAAATCTCGGGCAAGTAACATACCGAAGGACAAAGGGAATGTTATACGGGATTATATGAATCCTTGGCACAGAGGTTCAACCAATAAGATCTTCGTAGAATATGTAGGATCCAATATGGGCATCCAGGTCCCGCTATTGGATATTGACCGAGGAGTGTCTCGGGTCATGTCTACATAGTTCTCGAACCCGCAGGGTCTGCATACTTTAAGGTTCCGTGATATTTTAGTTTAGTTGAGTTATATGTGTTGGTGACCGAAGGTTGTTCGGAGTCCCGGATGAGATCACGGACGTCACAAGGGTTTCCGGAATGGTCTGGAAAAGAAGATTGATATATAGGAAGTTGGTGTTTGGATTCCGGAAAGTTTTCGGGCATTGCCGGCAGTGTACCGGGAGTGACGAATGGGTTTCGGGGGCCACTGGGTGGGCCCACCACGCCCCAAGGGGTCCACGTCTATTTATTGGATGCACAATAATGTATAATGGACTGACAAAGTCATCCAAGGAAAGACGATGAGGAAAAAGTGGAAAATCTGAAACAGGTGGGAAAATTAGGAAAGAGTCCTAATCCAAGTGTGATTGGAGAAGGACTCCTCCCTCCCTCCCACTTCGGCCGACCCAAGGAGGGTTTCCTTGGTGCGCCAGGGCTGCCCAAGGCTTCTTCCCCCCTCCTTCTATATATACTAGAGGTTTAGGGCTTTTGAGACACAACTTTTCCACGTGCAACTCAAACCTACACCTTGTAGTTCTTCCTCTAGATTAGATTTCTGCGGAACTTGGGAGGAGCCCTCCAAGAATAGATCATCACCAACACCGGCGCGCCATCACGCTACCGGAGAACTCATCTACTTCTCCGTCTTTCTTGCTGGATCAAGAAGGCCGAGATTGTCATCGAGTTGTACGTGTGCTGAACGCGGAGGTGCCGTACGTTCGATGCTAGATCAGAACAGATCGTGGGACGACAACGATTTGAATCACGAAGGTGTACCACTACATCAACCGCGTTTCTTAATGCTTCCCGCTTAGCTATCTACAAGGGTATGTGGATCTAATATCCTCTCGTAGATGAACATCACCATGATAGGTCTTCGCGTGCGTAGGAAATTTTTTGTTTCCCATGCAACGTTCCCCAACAATTGCCCCAAGCTTGTTTGCATCGGTTCGGTGACCACCCTCAAGGGTCCCTTAGTGGAATCATGACATCTTGCATTGTGCGAGGGCGTGAGGAGATTACGCTTGACTTAGTGTCATCTTGGGGAGCATTGTGCCTGCACACCTCTCCAAACGGAGATTACCTTCAGCAAGGGTGTGAACTTCAGGATACATTGCCGTCTCCAAGTGCCTCGGTGATCTCTTACCCGAGCCTTTTAGTTATGCACTTTACTTTGTGATAGCCATATTTTTTATTATTATATATCTTGCTATCACTTAGTTGGTCATCTGGCTTAGCCTAAGTTGTTGGTGCACATAGGTGAGCCTAGGTATTTTAGGTTTTGTGCTTGACAAATTAAACGTTAGTATTATTCCTCATTTTTTCAAGCCTAAACCGTAATTATTTTAAAGCGCCTATTCACCCCCCTCTAGGCGACATCCACGTCCTTTCATAAGGAAACAGGTATGAACTCTTCTTGTTTTCTATTTTTCTAAATATGTTTCGCTCGTTCAATCTTGATTTAGTATATCATGAGTGAACATGTTTATGATGACAATTAGAGATTATAGTTTCCCATGCCATGCTTAAATAGCTAGGAGTGGATAATGATTTATCTTGTGTGTCAATATGCAATAAAATGGTTATGATGTGATATGGAAGTATGGTATTTCCCTATGAGTGATTCGAGCGGCTTGACTTCGCCCATGTGCCAACATGCAGTTGATTCATAACCAGTGCAACCTTCATGATGTTTAAATTCAGAGTGTTCATATCCTACTCATGCTAATGTTCAATGTTAATTATTCTCAATGCATGCTTATGACCGTTTTTGCTCTCTAGCTGGTCACCTCCCAATCTATTACTAGCCTTCATGTGTACAAAGCGGGAATGTTGCTTATGCATATAAAATCCTTAAACCCAGTTATTCCACATGAGTCCACCATACTTACCTAATGTGGTATTACCCTGCCGTTCCAAGTAAATTTGCATATATCACCTCTGAATATTCAAACAAATATCTATTTTGTGCACTCGTACTGCTCATGTAGCGACAGGGCGGTCGGTATCTTACATGCGAAGTAAGTTATTCTCACGACGGTCATTTATTCACGGTCATTGCAAGAGAGAGATGGGTAAAAAAAGTTGCCCAATGCTGCATAATCAAAATTAAATTAAAATAAAACTCTTTGGGACAATTTATATGTTGGAGGGCACCCATGAATTCGGCTAGACATGGCTTGAGAATGGATGGTGGATAGGATTAAACTTTACAATTCTGTTGGGGAACCACCAATAATGAGTTTAGCATGGAAGATAGTGAAAACCTTTGTCGTCACATTGATAGTAAAGAACACCACTCAAAAACTATATTTTTAATCCTGATTTAAAACTTGAGCTCTGGCATCTCTGCAAATCAATGCTTCCATCTGTGAAGGGCCTATGTATTTACTTTTATGTTGAGTCATCATCTTCTTACTAAAAGCACAATACTAGAAAGAACTATTGCCATTCTTTTGACTCTAGTTAATGTTGGATGTGAGCATGAACTGGTTATTTTCTCCCTAAATTATAATGCTTAGTCGCTCCTCGAACCTTAGAGGTGCTCTGCATTTATGTTTTGCGGTCTCAAAAAGGGCTAGCGAGATACCATGTCACCATATTATATCGTGATTGTTTTGAAAAATTGTTGGCATGTGAGATATCTTATTATTGCAAGCTAGTTAGTTATGTATTGCCATCATTGGATATGATGCTTAATTGTTATCATGGATAAACTTACTGATGATTTATGCTAAAAACATGAACACTAGCTAAGCATATACTCCCTCCGTCCCAAAATAAGTGTCTTAACTTTGTTTTGGCTTTATTATAAAGTTGTACTAAGGTTAAGACACTTATTTTGGGATAGAGGCAGTATATGGCAACAAGAACAAAAGAGTTTGTAAAAGTTTTATTCATCACTTTCAATTTATCAACTGAATTTCTTGAGGACAAGCAATGAGTTTAGCTTGGGGGAGTTGATACATCACCAACGTATCTACTTTTGCAAACACTTTTGCTCTGGTTTTGGACTCTAATTTGCATGATTTTAATGGACCTAACCCGAACAGACGTTGTTTTCAGAAGAAATACCTTGGTGTTATTTTTGTGTAGAAATAAAAGTTCTCGGAATTGAAATATTTTTTTTGAATTATTTCTGGAATACATAATGAATTCTGGAGCGAAGAACCACCGAAGGGGGCTGCCTGTGGGCCACAAGCCAACAGGGCGCACTCACCCCCTGGGCGCGCCCTAACGGCTTGTGGGGCCCACATCGCTTCTCCGGCCCTAATTCGAGTCCTATAAATTCACGTCTTCAGAGAGAATATTTCATCGTGTTTTATGAGGCGGAGCCACCGCCACCTCCTGTTCTTCCTCGGGAGGGCTGATCTGGACTCCGTTTGGTGCTCCGGGGAGGGTTTTTGTTCGCCGTCGTCATCATCAACCCTTCTCCATCAACAATTCCATGATGCTCACCACCGGGAGTGAGTACCTCCTTAGTTGGCTCGCTGGATGGTGATGAGGTTTGGATGAGATTGATCATGTAACCGAGTTAAGTTTGATAGGGCTTGATCCCTAGTATCCACTATGTTCTGAGATTGATGTTGCTATTATTCATGCTTGTCACTAGGGCCTGAGTGAGATGATTTAAAATCTAAACATATTATGTTCTCTATGAATATAAAAGTATTTGGATCCTATCTTGCAAGTTGTAGTTACCTATTACGTGTCTTGATACGCATACCCCAAGGTGAGAATAATTGGGATTCTTTCCAGTGATTGTCGTAGTTTGAGGGGTTCATATCTTCACTATGTGTTAATTCTTTGTTCCAGTTCTCTGTAAAAGGGGGTATTAATATCCCTAAGTGCCCAATAGGATCCCACTGCTATGGGAGGGTACAACAAAAGATGTCATGCAAGTTTTATCGCAAGCACGTATGACTATATACAGAATACATGCCTAAATTAGATTGATGAATTGGAGCTAGTTCTGTGTCGCTCTAGTGTGTGACTATTACATGATTGATGTGATCCATATCTTTCCATCTCTGATCCGTGTGCCTACACTTTACAAATACTGAATCTTGTTAACTTACTACTGTTGTTGTTACTATTACACTTGTTACCGTCACACTTGCTACTTTTACTTTTGTTACCAAAGTTGTTGCGATCACTGTTACCGCTACTACTAATATTTTCCGTGCTACTAACTCTTTTGCTGCTGAGAGATATCGGAGGTGCGGTTGAATTGACAACTCAATTGTAGAGGCCTATAAATATTATTTGGCTCGCCTTGTGTCGAATGAATAAATTAGGGTGAAATACTACATGTGAAGACTGTCGTGATCCCCTATACTTGTGGGTTATCACTCACTCGCGGCTAGATCTGAGCCTGGTCCTTGATGGGCTTCAGTGCGAAGCTGAAGCGAGTTGATAGTGGCTGGGTTGGGCCTCGCCTGGTGCGAGGCAGAGATGAGGTTGTGGCCCACGGGCACTAGCGAGGCGTCATCATCCCTAGTCCAATTGTATCGATACGTACATCACCCCCTGGCGAGGTCGACGTGGAGCGGCGGCAGACTACGAGCATCGGGATGGCGAGGAGGCGTGGGAAACGGGCGGTTCTCCGACGGGCTCCCCAAATCTATCCATTCCCGGTCGGATCCGGCGGGAAGAGGCTAAAGGTGGCCATGACATCGGGCTTGGGATCCATGGAGGGTTCCTGCCCATGAAGGAAAGACAGAGGGAGAGATTAGAGGGAGGGGAGGAAGAAATGGGATGTGTTGGGGGGATAACCCAGGGGTAGGCTCATCGAGCCTACTCCTTTGCCTTCGACCAAGAAGGAACAACAAGAACCATTCTGTTAAGACCAAGTCCCCTGGCCGGCTAGGAAGCACTTGCCGGCTAGGGCGCGAGGCGGCCAACTCTGTGGCCGGCCAGGAAGCATCTGTCGGCTAGAGGCCAGCCAACTACCTCCCCCTGGCCGCCTAGGCTAAGCCAGCCAGCTAGGGGCGAGGCGGCCGTGCCCAGGATGGCTAGTCAAGAAGACTAGCTGGCCAGGGATCACAAGTCACATCAGACCGTAGGTCATGACGAGACCCTATGGTTAAAGGTGGCTACGCGTCAGCAAAGGTACTGGATAGGGGTTCACGACAGGTACACGCATCGGCGGCCACGCCGCTGACCTCCTCCGGCTCCGATCCATCACCATGCACAGTGTCGGCTCGTCAAACTCCCACTCCATTACTGCACTCGGCGTGGGAACAGTGGACACGGCCGTACTGCCTGCCCATGACAATCCTCGGTGGACGATGCCAGACGTACCACCCGTGTCCTGCGTCAACCTTACGCAAGAGCCTTATTGGCTAGCCGGCGGGTCCAACGGCCAAACGGGACCTCGCAGCCGGCGGGCCCCTCCAGCGACAAGACAAGACTCCGTGGGCCCCCTGTCCAGCTGACGAGGCTACCAGCCAGGTCCCACTCTTGTACCTTTTATCCATATTGTAGGTTGGTGGGTTCGTCTATAAAACCCCTCGGCCCCCTCCATGCAGAGGGTCGGTCAACTCAGCACACACACCAACCACATAGGAGAGGCAGACGCGAGCCGATAGCTCCTTCTTCCTCCTCTGCAATACAGCTCCAGGAACACTTTGTAGTCCCATTCATACATCATACACTCCGGCAGGATTAGGGGTGTTATCTCTTCGGACAGCCCTGCACCTGGGTACATCATGCGTTCCATGCTTGTACCAACCTCGTTCCTAGCGTCCTCCAGTGCCACTTTGGTTCCCACCATCTTTAGCCTACCCATGGCTTATGTTGTGAGTAAACACCGACATTTGGCGCCCACCGTGGGGCCGCCCGCAGCATAGGCTGGCTTCACGCACTGTGCGGGCCCCTGCTCTTTGATACGTCTCCAACGTATCTATAATATTTGATGGTTCCATGCTATTATCTTGTCAAACTTTGGATGTTTTGTATGCATTTTATATCTTTTTTGGGACTAACCTATTAACTCAGTGTGAGTGCGAGTTCCTGTTTTTTCCTTGTTTTTTACCTTTTTCAGAGGAGAATATTAAATGGAGTCCAAACAGAATAAAACCTCCGAAAAGATTTTCCCGGAACAGAAGATATGCAGGGAACTTGAGAACCAAGGCAAAGGGCTTCGCGGGAGGCCACAAGCCCCCTAGCCGCGGCCTGGGGGGCGCCTAGTAGGCTTGTGGGACCCCCGTAGCTCCTTTGCCCTACCTCTTCCGCTTATAAATTCCCTAAAAATCTGAAACCACGGGAGAGAGCCACGAAAATACTATTTCGCCGCCGCAAGCTTCTGTCTCCGCAAGATCCCATCTGGGGCACGTTCTGGTGCCCTACCGGAGGGGGGGATTCGGACACGGAGGACTTCTTCATCAACACCATTGCCTCTCCGATGATGCGTGAGTAGTTCACCACAGACCTTTGGGTCCATAGCTAGTAGCTAGATGGCTTCTTCTCTCTCTTGGATCTTCAATACAAAGTTCTCCATGATCTCCATTGAGATCTATCTGATGTAATCTTCTTT
Organism: Hordeum vulgare subsp. vulgare; assembly: GCF_904849725.1. Classification (NCBI taxonomy): domain Eukaryota; kingdom Viridiplantae; phylum Streptophyta; class Magnoliopsida; order Poales; family Poaceae; genus Hordeum; species Hordeum vulgare. The sequence goes on along the minus strand of NC_058524.1, from coordinate 115,323,448 downwards.
TGCGGTGTGTTTGTCGAGATCGGATGAATTGTGGATTTATGATCAGATTATCTATGAATCTTATTTGAGTTTCCTCTGATCTCTTTGATGCATGATTTCATATCCTTGTAATGCTCTTCGAGTTGTGGGTTTCATTTGGCCAACTTGATCTATAATTCTTGCAATGGGAGAAGTGCTTCGTTTTGGGTTCATACCGTGCGGTGACCTCACCCAGTGACAGAAGGCATAACGAGGCACGCATCGTGTTGTTGCCATCAAGGGTAAAAAGATGGGGTTTATATCTATTGCATGAATTTGTCCCTCTACATCATGTCATCTTGCTTAAGGCGTTACTCTGTTTGTTATGAACTCAATACACTAGATGCATGCTGGATAGCGGTCGATGTGTGGAGTAATAGTAGTAGATGCAGAAAGTATCGGTCGACTTGTCTCGGACGTGATGCCTATATGTATGATCATTGCCTTAGATGTCGTCATGACTTTGCACGGTTCTATCAATTGCTCGACAGTAATTCGTTCACCCACCATAATATTTGCTTTTATGAGAGAAGCCTCTAGTGAACACTATGGCCTCAGGGTCTACTTCACATCATATTTTCAGCTCTACACTTTTACTTTGTTGCACTTTCCACCTTCAGATCTCACCTTGCAATCAATCGTGAAGGGATTGACAACCCCTTTGTAGCGTTGGGTGCAAGTTTGCTGTTTTTGCGCAGGTACTTTGGAGACTTGCCTTGATACTCCTACTGGATTGATACCTTGGTTCTCAAACTGAGGGAAATACTTACTGCTACTGTGCTGCATCACCCTTTCCTCTTCAAGGGAAAAACCAACGCAAGCTCAAGAGGTAGCACTCTTACACTACCGGATGCATCGCGTCCGGACCAATCTGCATGCCCGTGGAGCCTGCCTTCGATGAGGCTTCACTGATGATGATCGACGTCCCAGTCCATCATGCGGATTCGGACGGGGAATCCGACGACGAGTCACTCCCCAGCGTTGTCGTCGCTGCTATGGAGAACCTCAGCGTTCTCTTTAGCGATCTACATCTCGGTGACGGTCCTCCCTATCCTGGCAAGGACTTTGATGTCGAGGCATTATGCGTCAGCTTTAGTAGGCTCTCTATCGCTGAGACACCTACGTTCGACGTGTACCCCAACAATGTACTCGTCTTTAACGGTCCTTCGTCGTCAGTGGGGCTCGTTACCCCGTATCATGTCGCCACCGTCTCCAACGTCATGGAGGTGATGGTCATCGGCGCTGGCACCAGCATGGCTCATGGTAAGGCATTAGCAGACGCTGGTGAGCGTGCTACTGTCACCGCTGACACTCTTCATGCCGTGCTTACCGGCTTGAAGACACCCATCTCCGCCTCCACAAACCCCACCGACGCACGGGCCTCGTTGGAGGAGGCTCGCAGGCAGATCTTTGAGGAGAGCATTGGCATCGCCACGGCTAAACGCTGGATGGAGGCCACGCAGCGCGATTACAACTCCGCCTATGGCCTTACTCAAGTCTTCGAGGCCCCTAGCTGGCTTGGCTCGGTCCGCGGCCGCGGCCGGGTCATCGCCGAGATTCTAGATGGCAAGCAGCCCATCTACGAGACTCCTGCTGCCAACTTACGGGCGGCCCAGGCGGTCATGGCGGAAATGCCCAGCTTGTAGGGCGAGGAGTGCGCCTTCCAGGAGAAGCGGGTCAAGGATCTCCTTGACGCTGCCAACAAGCAACAGACACAGCTCAGTCGAAGTCTCCGGGACCCAATCCCGGAGCACGCTGTAACCCCAGCGGTCATCGGCAAGCCGAAGGATCTTCCTCGCATCGCACTTCCGGCCGGAAGGGTGAGGGCAGCCACGACAGGCGTTCTCAGCACTGGAGCGAACATACTTCGAGCTGGCGTCGCGAGGATGATGAGAGTGATTCGGTATATGAGGTTCCTCGTCCGGGGAGGACCCATGCTACCGGTTCACAAGGCGCCCTTCCGATTGCAGCTCGGATCGACGCTCGCGTCCCACAGGGCGACCACGATGCCCGCAAGCGTCTCAATGCCCTGGCACAATGAGCTCTTCTGGAGGAGGACGGTCCCATCGGTCCGGCGTGCTTCAGCCCCCGGATCCAAGGGGAGCCATTTCCCCGAGGCTTCACGCTGCCTCGGGATACTCCCAAGTACAACGGCACCGCCAAGCCAGAAGAGTTGATGATCGACTAGACCACCGCCATTGGCATTGCCAAGGGCAACAAGCGTGTAGCCGTCCGCTATGTGCGAATCATGCTGGCTGGCTCGACTCGGACATGGCTTAACAACCTTACAGCCGGGAGCGTCAACTCATGGGTTGATTTCGACGAGGCGTTCATCCGCAACTTCACCGGCACCTACAAACGCCCTGGCCGGCCTCGCGAGCTGGCCATGTGCATCCAGAGGCCCGACGAACCCCTTCGCGGCTACGTCACGCGCTGGATAGAGCTTCACAACTCCTGCGAGGGAGTGCATGAGGTACAGGCCATCCAGTACTTCATCGACGGCTGCCGAGACGGCACTCTCCTCAAGCACAAGCTCATGTGCTCCGAGCCCACCTCTCTGGCGGTGCTCATGGCGAAGGCGGACAAGTACACCACGACCGACTCCGCAATGTGGGTCAAGGTGACCACCTCGGACAAGGTTGTTCCCATGCCGACTACTCCCAAGCCGGCTGGCGACAATCGAGGCTGCCAGAACAACAACAAGCGCAAGGGCGATCAGCTTGATTCGCGCTCCAACAACCAGCTGGTAGCCTACGTGGAGGGAGAGGCGCCGGCTACTCAGGCCGTCTCCCAACAGAGGCGGACCAACAAGAATGACTGGCTGCCCAAGCAGTCCTTCGAGCAGATGCTTGACGCGCCCTGCAAGATGCACTCTGGGGCGAAAGCCTCTACCCACACCCTTCGATAGTGCAGCTTTGCACGACGACTTTCGCAAGGGGAGGGCCTGACGGCTGCCCTAGGCACACCTACCGCGCCTCATGCTCCAGCTCCCGGTCGACTCAGCTACCGCCGCCTCACAACGACGGCCGTCTCCATGATGACTACCCCCATCAAGATGGAGCATTCGTCGTCTTCACCAGTGAAGGCGACGACAAGCATAGCCAGCGCCAGCGCTAGCGCGAGGTGAATGCGACGCCCCCCCGGTTCCCCAATACATGCACTGGTGTGAAAAGCCCATCACATGGATCCGGGTTGACCATCCTGCGGTGATGCCAAACGCTGGCTCATATGCGCTCGACCTCGACCCCACTTTCGCCTCCCAGAGGCTCACCTGCCGGTTCTCCCGGGTGTTGGTCGACGGCAGCAGCAACATCAACATCCTCTACCTTGACACCCTCCTCAAGGTCGGGCTCAAGGATAAGGACATCATGCCGACAAGCACTGTCTTCCACGGCATCGTGCCGGGACAATCCTGCTCGCCGATCGGCAAAATCCAGCTAGGCATCCTTTTCGGTGACAAGGCTCACTTCCGCTGAGAGTCCATATGGTTTGAGGTGGTGGATCTCAGCAGCCCGTATCACGCGCTGTTGGGCAGACTGGCTCTGGCAAAATTCATGGCTATCCCCCACTACGCCTACCTGAAGATGAAGATGTCGGGTCCAAAGGGCATCATCACCATTGCTGGCGACTACAAGAAGTCGCTCGAGTGTGCACAAGACAACAGCCGCCTGGCCGACGCCATGGTAATTGCTGAGGAGAAAAGGCAGATTGACCGGCTCGTGTCTCAGGCTACCGAGCAGCCGGCGATCCCTACTCCTCCATCCTAGTCGGCCGGTGAAGGATCCTACAAGACGGCTAAAGAAACCAAGCAGGTGCCACTCGACCCTGCGAACCCCAGGCAATGCATCACCATCGGGGCTGGCTTCAACCCTAAATAGGAAGGCGAGCTCGTCGACTTCCTCCGTGAGGATTGTGACATCTTTGCATAGTCCCCCAAAGACATGCCTGGTGTTCCGAGGAAGTACGCCCAGCACAAACTTCACGTGCGACCGGATGAAAAGCCGGTGAAACAACCTTTGCGCCGCTTCACCGAGGGGAAGCGACGCACAATCGGAGATGAGATCGCCCGGCTCCTTGCAACCGGCCTCATCATGGAGCTTTTCCACCCAGACTGGTTAGCCAATCCAGTCCTGGTGCTGAAGAAGAACAACACCTGACGAATGGGTATCGACTACACAAGCCTGAATAAGACATGCCCGAAAGACCCATTCGCCTTACCACGGATAAATCAGTTGATCGACTCCACAGCCGGCTGCGAACTGCTGTCGTTTATGGATGCTTATTCAGGCTACCATCAAATCAAGCTGGATCCAGCTGATCGCCTGAAGACCTCCTTCAGCACGCCCTTCGGGTCCTACTGCTACACCACCATGATGTTCGGTCTGAAGAACGCTGGTGCGACATTCCAACGATGCATGCAGCAATGCCTACTGCCACAGATTGGCAGAAACATCCACGTCTATGTGGATGATATCGTCATCCAGACCAAGCAGCACTTCAGCCTCCTCGACGACTTGCGGGAGACATTCGCCAACCTGCGCGAATACGAGATCTGACTCAACCCGGAGAAGTGCGTCTTCGGGGTTCCAGGTGGCAAGCTCTTGGGGTTCTTCATGTCCGCTCGCGGCATCAAAGCGAACCCTGAGAAAATCGGCACCATCGAGCGGATGGTGAAGCCGGCCCGAATCCTAGACGTCCAGAAGTTTGCTGGCTGTCTGGCGTCCCTTAGCTGGTTCGTCGTCCGGCTCGGCGAGAAGGCCCTTCCACTCTACCAACTCATGAAGAAGACAACTAAGTTCGAGTGGAACGACCAGGCGGACGAAGCCTTTTGCGACCTCAAGCGGGTCATCTCAAGCCTGCCAATCTTGGCAGCACCGGCTGAGAGGGAACCCATTCTCGTATACATCGCAGAGACCACTCGTGTGGTTAGTGTAGTGCTGGTAGTTGAGTGCAAGGAGGAGGGCAAGGTACTGTTAGTGCAACGCCCTATCTACTACCTCAGTGAGGTCTTGTCCGCCTCCAAACAAAACTACCCCCACTACCAGAAAATGTGTTATGGTGTTTACCTTGCTGCGAAGAAGTTGAAGCAATACTTCCAAGAGCATGCCATCATTGTGGTGAGCACTGCTCCACTTTCAGAAATCATGGGCAACCGTGACGCGACTGGCCGGATCGCCAAGTGGTCCATCTCCATGGCTGACCATGACATCCGCTATGAGCCTCATACGGCCATCAAGTCTCAGGTGGTGGCCGACTTCCTTGTTGACTGGGCTAAAACCCAGTTTGAGCCGCCGCCTCCACATTCCACTCATTGGCGGATGCATTTCGACGGTCAAAGATGCGAACTGGTCTGGGAGCCGGCATTGTCTTGACGTCTCCGAAAGGAGACCAACTCAAGTATGCTTTCCAGATTCACTTCGCCGTCTCCAACAACGTCGCCGAGTACGAAGCGCTCGCTCACGGCCTTCGGTTTGCCAAGGAGATTGGCATCCGGCGGCTCCTTTGCTTCGGCTACGTGGACCTCGTGGTGCAGCAAGTCTCTGGCGAATGGGAGGCCAGGGACGCCAACATGGCGAGCTACCGTTTCCTCATCCAGCAGCTCAAAGGACCTTTCGAGGGTTGTGAGTTTCACAACGTTCCCAGGACGGACAACGAGGCAGCTGATACATTGGCCAAGATTGGCTCTACAAGACAAGCAATTCCAGCCGGAGTCTCCCTCGAACAGCTGCACAAGCCGTCTCCAGAGTCGGCATCAATTTTTGTGCCGGCTGATCCCTCGGTGCAAGCGTCGTCGGCTACGCCAGCTGCACTGGCTACAGCTCCTGTGTCGGCTACACTGGCTCTACCAACTATAATTGCAGCACCAGCTACAACCACTCCGCCGGCTACGACTACTTCACCGGCTACAACAACAAATCCGGCTCCACCAAGCCTCGAATCATGTCATCTCGACACCAAGTGGGTGGACGTCATGGAAGTAGACGGCGAGCCGGCTGCCACGAGGGCATTAGAGATAGAGAGTCTCGAGCCTGCGACTGCTTCATCAAGCGCGGGGGCTGCAAAAGCCCCTGACTCTCAGGTCGAGATGGAGCCAACCCTTGTGTCGGCTCCGTCGTGGGCTCAACCCATCCTGGCTTTCCTTCTTCGCGGTGAGCTTCCTTGAGAGGAGGCGAAGGCAAGGCAGATCCAGCACCGATCTGCAGCCTACGTCATCATAAATCGCGAGCTGGTTCGGCGTAGCGTGACTGGCGTGTTCCAGCACTGCGTCGAATCAGAAAAGGGACATGAGATCCTCAGAGACATTCACCAGGGGGAGTGCGGGCATCATGCCACCTCTAGAACCCTGGTGGCCAAGGCGTTCCGCCATGGATTCTACTGGCACATGACCCTCGAGGAGGCCGTGGACATGGTCAGCAAATGCGAGGACTGCCAACGCTTTGACGCGTAGAGCCACATGCCGCCTTCGGCCCTCAAAACCATCCCCTTGTCATGGCCTTTTGCTGTCTCGGGTTGGACATAGTGGGACCATTCAAGACCGCTCGAGGCGGAATGACTCATCTCTTGATAGCCATCGATAAATTTGCCAAGTGGATCGAGGCTAGACCCATCAAGAAGCTTGACGGCCCCACGGCCGTGAGGTTCATCACGAACATCGCTGTTCGATACGGCGTCCCCCACATCATCATCACCGACAACAGCACCAACTTCGCCAAAGGGTGCTTTGGCGCTCTACTTCTCCAAGGTAGGCATCCGGCTCGATTTGGCATCGGTGGCACACCCCGAGTCCAACGGCCAGGTGGAGAGGGCCAACGGCCTAATCCTGTCCGGCATCAAGCCAAGATAGGTGGCACCACTTGTTAGGTCATCTGGCTGCTGGATCGAAGAGCTGCCGGGAGTACTGTGGAGCCTCCGCACTATGCCCAACCGGTCAACCGGCTTCACCCCATTCTTTCTGGTATATGGGTCCTAGGCTATCATCCCTACGTATGTTGAGTTCGACTCGCCTCGGGTCACCCTATACACAGAAACAGAAGCGAAGGAGGCAAGAGAAGATAGCGTCGATCTGCTAGAGGAGGCACGTGACCTAGCCTTGAGACGGACGACCATTTATCAACAGAAGTTGAGATACTACCACAGCAAGAAAATCAAGCCTCTCTCTTTCAGAGAGGGAGACTTGGTGCTCAGAAGAATCCAGCGGACAGCCGGCCAACACAAGCACTCATCCCCATGGGAGGGACACTTTATCATCATCAGGGCACTCCATAACAATGCATACTACCTGATCGATGCCCAGAAGCCAAGGAAGCGCAAGAGGGACGACTCCGACCAGGAGACGGAACGTCCACAGAACACGCTGTTGCTTCACCCGTTCTATTTCTAGAACGAAAGTAACAAAAATGGAAAAGAGCATGCACATATGTATCTTTCTCCCTCTTTGGGATTTCCAATGAATGCAATGGAAAGAGCATGCTCATATGCTTCTTTTGGATTCATAACTAGAGTTTTCACTCATTTTGTGAGTCCCTTAGTCCGGCTCTAACGGGCTCGGGGGCTTGTTAGCCACCCGAACGATTATCTTAGTTGTAGAAGAACATATAGTGTACGCTGGGTCGATCCAAGGCCGTCTCGTAACAACTACCGACCAGCTCCCGGCTGTCCGGCTAGCGAGGCGGCGCCAGGTAAGGCCTGCAGCCCGAAAATTTCGAACTACAAAAAGGGTCGCCGGCTCGGGTTGGTTCGATCCTTTTTTGCGATCTTATTCTAGCCGGCCTCTGCTGGTTTGTGTTTGAGTCTTTAAGTCTTGATGGCTTCAAAAAATCTAAGCCCAATATTCCCAAAGGCAGAAGCCTCAACCCAGTCACAGACCGGCTCCCGACTGTCGGGTTGGCGGGGTAGATGCTAGAGGAAGTAAAGGGGTTGGAGAAAAACAAGTCAAGCAAGAATCAAAATATGGAAGTACAAGACAGCACGCATGGCGTTACGAATTTAAGGCAGAATTCATACATTCAAAAGCATTGGCACACGACCGAAGTTCATTACACACCCCCGGTGGGTGGAACTGTTAGACTGACAATATATTGCACACAACTAAAACAGAAACAGAATCGACTAAGGGGCGGGGGCCTCGTCCGTTGCCCCGGCTGCTGCTCCTGAAGTGGTGGCTCCACCATCGCCGGCTGCTCCCGAGGTGGTGGTGTCGTCTCCTCCACGAGATTTTCCGGCTCCGTCCTTGGCGGAGTCGGCATACGCCTCGCTGCTGGAGGCGGCGTCTTCATCCTCATGGGCCGCCTCATCGGATCTGCCATTGGCGTCATAAGGCTGAAGACGGTGCTCATCCTCACGGACCACATTGTCGTCTTCATCCCGTTCCAAGTTGAGCTCGTCCCAGGTGGCGTACGAGGCGATGTCGCTGGCCCTCACACGCATATGCTCCTCCACGGCCTGTAGCTCCCCCTCCGAGTCGTCGCGTTGCATGACGAGCTTGCCCAAGTCCAGGTTCTGGTACTAGGACTTGGCCAAGCGCAGGGCCATGTAGGCGCCAGCATGCACAGCCGAGGCGCGCGAGGCGTCAAGGAGATCGTCACCAGCTGCAAGCCAGCGGGAGAGCCGGCTCATCGACGTCGGCTCCACGGCGTCGGGCCACCACAAGCCTGCACTCTGAAGCCACTCCACGAATTCGGCCAGGGCACGCAGGCGGGCCCTGAGGCCCACGCCAATCTCCTCCATGCTCTAGCCGGCAGTGGCATCCACTTCCTGCCCAACAACGCGACGCTCCTCGCGGCTGACCTCGGCAGCCGATTTAGCCGCTTCTTGTGTCTCAGGGAAGAGTCTTGGGATAGGGGAAGGGGTGCGACGAAGAATAAGAGGAGAGAGCAGCAAAGAAGAAAAATTCAAGATAAAGTAAAAGAAGGCTTATGGTCGAAATGGGTGTCGGTCTCGTGGGCGTCCTCCAGGGCCTCGAGCCCCTGCACCTTGCTCGCGTGGCTGCGCGGGAGATCTCTTCCTAAAGGGCCGCGACCGTCTCCAGCGCCTTGGCAAAGTGCGCCTGCTTCTAGATCAGGGCCTCCTCCTTCTCCTTCAGGGCGGCATCCTTAAGCTTCATCTCTTCGAGATGACCCGTCCTGGGTGCCCCACGTCAGCAGCATGGGAGGTGTCCTTCTCCTGTAGAGTGGCGCGTAGCTGCTCCAGCTCAGCCTGGCGGGTTGCCTCACGATTTGTCTTCTCCGTCTGGAGAAGAGTCAGCTGCTGCTGGAGCCGCTCGCCCACCTCATGCAAGACGTCTCGCTCCGAGACGGCCACGCCCAGCCGGCCCTGAAGATCGGCAACCTAGCCATCAACCGCCTGGGTTTGAGCCTGCAACATGTTGTACGCCTGCACTAGGGCGTCATGAAGATCCTACGAGCAAAAGCAGAAGGAAATAAGATTCAGCTCGGCTAATTCATAGCCGACCCGACTCTCGGGGGCTACACCCAGTGGGTGCGCTAGCGCGCCCCCACTAAAAAGCAAAGACAAGGCATAGCTCGAAGAGATTCGGCCCGGCCAAGCCTTGGCTGGCCTGATTCTCAGGGGCTACACCCAGTGGGTGCGCTGGCACGCCCCCACTGATTCAAGAGAAGAAAAAAAAATTAAAACCAAGGCGAGGAAATTGCAAAGGATGAGGCACTCACCTTGGTGCGCTCCTCCAGGCGCTCCAGATCGCTGTGTGCCACCCTGGCGGCTTGCTGCCCCTTGTCCCGGCTGCTGGACACCACTAAGCACGACGCCTGGGGCCAACGTCAGGCGCTCGGCGTTGGCCATGCACCAAGTCTTCATGGGCCGACTCCCAGAGCTCGAGCCGGCTCCTGGAGTAGATGGACCACGATTGGTCACGATGATGGCGCGAGCTTCAGGCGGCTGGTTGGTGGACGGCTCCATCGACGCCCCAGCCGGCGTCGTCTCCGCAGCAGGGGGTGGATTGACCGCGTCCGGCGCATCCATGGCCACCTCTGGCACCTCTAGGTTCAGCTCCAGCGTGTCGGCCGCCGCCTCAGCCTCCGGCGTGTCGGGGATCACCTCGAGGTCCACATGCATGGAGGCGTCCGGCTCGGACGGCTTGGCTGCCTCGGCCCTCTGGGTACGCCTCAGGGCCGCCTCACTAGCTGGCTCCTCCACACGAGCACGCATGGAGGGGTCATGTCTAGCCTTTGTACGCCTCTCCTTGAGCTTCTCAGCCTGACAGGGCTGAGATTGGCCCGCGGCCATCTTCTTCGCTGCCTCCTCCCATCGACGGGTACACCGATCGTCAAGGGCCTTCTGGGCAGCCTCAGCTGCTGCCCAGCCGGCCCGCTCGGCGTTGGAGGCAGTTTCTTCCTCCACGTCTTCTGCCTCCCTGCAAGGCATAATTTGAGGAGCCCCTCCTCATTTTACAAAACTAAAAGAGGGCAGCAAAGGATCCTTACCCCACCACGACGGGCACCTGCTTCCTGAGGGCGCCGGCTCGACACTTCTTGGCGCCGCCTGCTCGCCCTCCGGCTAGAGGCCCAGGCGCGGTGAGTTGGGAGGCCGGCTTGGAAGTTGTGGCACCCTTGCCCTTGTTCCTGGCCGCCTCGCCAGGCGCGGCCGTCTCGTCGGCATGACGGCGGCCTCGGGTCATCGGAGGCTGGTGACTTCCTCCACCTCTTCGGCAACCCCCCCAAAGGCTGCATCACACGAAGATGGGGGCGTCTCGTCATCATCCGTCCAATCAACAATGGGATCCCTCAGGTGCTGACCAGACGGCTCGGAGCCTTCCGACTCCAGAGCCTCTTCCGAGACGGCGTCTCGAGTCTCGATCATCCCCTCGTCTTCAATCTCCGAGGGGTCCGACGTCTCCACGTCTGGAGCCGGCGGGGTGAGCTCTTGCAGCTTCCCAAACAGTTGGTTCAACAACAGTTGGCAGCCGGCTCAAACAAGAAGAAACATCAGTTTCAAAACACAAAAGCAAATACCAGATCCAGAGGGCACTTACCAGTGGGGGAGGTTGGTTCCTATCGTAAGGGACCAACCCCCACTCCAAGTCTCCTCCCTCATCCATGTTGGCGGAGGAGATCTGGTTCACGTTCTTCGCCACCGCCCCGAGGCGGAAATTTTTGGTGGAGTGCCGGCAAGGATCATGCCGACCACTCATCTGACATATCAGATGAGGCCGTCTCTACTGAGGCAGGATCCGGTGCGTCATCATGGTGGTAAGTAGGTCGCGGCCCACGAGGCTGCGGTTCTTCAAGCTGTCGAGGTAGGCGCCTATCTATGCCACCTCGAGAACCGTCTTGGGGAACTTGGCTTGCCAGTTCTTCTTCGCCATCGGAGGCTCGATGGCGAAGGGGGGCATGTTGAGGGCGTTGCAGGTGGGGCTGGCATTCTTCAGATAAAAGAAGCCCCTCTGCCACTTCTTGATGGAATCCTGGAGCAGCATCTGGGGGAAGCAACACTTCGTCCGGTGATGCACCAGTGTCGCGCCGCACGGGGTCATCGGTGAGGGCCGTCGAGCTTCTCCAACTCAGCCTTGTCCATCTTCTTGGACTTCTGCTTGAAGAAGAACAAGCTCTGCCAGAGGTCGAGGCGGGGCTCGATCCCCAGGAACGTTCGCACAACACGACAAACGAGGCGAGATGGAGGATAGCGTTCGGTGCCAGATGATGCGGCTGTAAGCCGAATAAGGTGAGGAAGTTGTTGAAGAAGGCGCTCGCCGGAAGCCCGAAGCCTCGGTAGAAGTGTTCGTCGAACACGACTACCTCTCCCTCCTACGACTTTGGAGCAGTCTCGACTCCGGGGATCCGCACGACCACAAGGGAGGCTGGAGGTAGCATTCGACGATGGCGGAGCGCGTTGATGTGCTCGGCGCAAATGTTGCTGCCGAGCCAGGCACCATTGTGATGCCCCTTCTTGGAAGAGCTGCTCGACATGGCGGCGAGCGGAGAGAACTCAAAGGGACGACGGTGGTCTACGCAGCGGCAAAGACAAAGAAGAAGACGAAGTCTCTCTCTGGGCTCAAAGAGGGAGATTGCACAAGTGCGGGGCAAGAAGGGGGCGACTAGCCTCCTCGGTACCCCCGCACCCCATTTAAACCCCACGAAGTATCGTGGGGAGGGGATTCGGTGTGCGCCGATCCCATTACCTCTGGTTATTACGGAGGCCTTTACGATTCCCGAAACCCAACCGTCGCAGAGTAAATCCACACACGATCCTCCGCGCGGGGGCCGAGGGGGCATCGTGGCGGGTGATAACCCACAAGTATAGGGGATCGCAATAGTTTTCGAGGGTAGAGTATTCAACCCAAATTTATTGATTCGACTCAAGGGGAAGCCAAAGAATATTCTCAAGTATTAGCAGTTGAGTTGTCAATTCAACCACACCTGAAAGATTTAGTTTCTGCAGCAAAGTATCAGTAGCAGAGTAGTGTGATAGCAACAGTAGCAACAATAACCAGTAGCAGCAAAATGACAGCAGTAGGAGCAGAGTAACAGCAGTAGCAATGGAGTAGCAGTAGCAGCAGTGACAGCAATAGCAACAGTGACAGCAGTAGCAGCAAAGTAGCATAGCAAGGACCAGTAGTAGAAGACACCTAGGCCTTGGATAAGTGATGGATGATTATGCCGGATGTTATTCATCATGCAACAGTTATAACACGCAGAGATATGTAACTAGCTCCAGTTCGTCAATGTAATGTAGGCATGTATTCCGTATGTAGTCATACGTGCTTAGGGAAAAGAACTTGCATGACATCTATTGTCCATTCCTCCCGTGGCAGCGGGGTCCTAATGGAAACTGTGGGATATTGAGGTTCTCCTTTTAATAATGAACTGGACCAACACATTAACACTTAGTGAATACATGAACTCCTCATACTATGGTCATCTCTGGGAGTGGTTCCGGCTATTGTCAATCCGGGGTTTCTTGTCATAACACATAGTAGGTGACTACAACTTGCAAGATAGGATCAAGAACACACATATATTGGCAACAACATAATAGGTTGAGATATGAAATTTTGGCACTCGGGCCCTAGTGACAAGTATTAAGCATGGCAAAGTAGTAGCAACATCAATCTCAGAACATAGTGGATACTAGGGATCAATCCCCGTCAAAACTAACTCGATTACATGATAGATCTCATCCAACCCATCACCGTCCAGCAAGCATATGATGAGATTACTCACGAACGGTGAAGAGCATCATGGAATTGGCGATGAAGGAAGGTTGATGATGATGATGGCGATGATTTCCCCTCTCCGGAGCCCAGAACGGACTCCAGATCTGCCCTCGAGAGGAAGAACAGGAGGTGGCGACGCCTCCGTATCGTAAAAAGCGATGAGAAATTCTCCTTGATTTTTTTTCGAACGAAAGAGGCTAAATAGACGTGAGATTGGAGGTCGTGCAGCAACGTGGGTCCCACAAGCCTGCCAGGCGCGGCAAGGGGGGCCGCGCCTGGTGGGCTTGTGGGCTCCACGCTCCACTTCCTCCGTTGATTCTTGCACCAATATTTTTTATATATTCCACTAAAATTCTTCGCTCCACTTTTATTTCTGTTCAAAAACAACACCATGGTAATTATGCTGAAAACAGCGTTAGTCCGGGTTAGTTCCATTCAAATCATGCAAATTAGAGTCCAAAACAAGGGCAAAAGAGTTTGGAAAAGTAGATACGATGGAGACGTATCAACTCCCCAAGCTTAAAATCTTGCTTGTCCTCAAGAAATTCAGTTGACAAACTGAAAGAGACAAAAGAAAAACTTTTACGAACTTTGTTTGATCTTGTAGTTGCAACTATGTCTAACTCATATCCAGAATTTCAGCAAGATCACAAGCTAATCACATAAGCAAATGACATCTAGGTCTCATGGTAAACTCATCTCAATGTCATAATAACCTAGCGAGAAAATAATAATAAGTTTCAAACGTCAACACTTCAATCAAAACAATCATGAAGCAGTATGAACAGATAGTATCTCGCTAGCTCTTTCTGAGACCACAAAACATAAATGCAGAGCACCTTCAAAGACCAAGGGCTGACTAAACATTGTAATTCATGGCAAAGAAGATCCAGTCACAGTCATACTCAATATCAGTCAAAAACAAAGCATAAAAATGAAATTGGTGCTCTCTAATTGGTGCTTTTATAAGAAGAGGATGACTCAACAGGAACATAAATAGACAGGCCCTTCGCAGAGGGAAGCATTGATTTGCAGAGGTGCCAGAGCTCAAGCTTTGAAAATAGAGATAATAATTTTGGGTGGCATGCTTTCATTGTCAACGCAATGACCAACAGTTCTCACCATCTTCCACGCTACACATGCTATAGGCGGTTCCCAAACAAAAAAGTAAAGTTTTGACTGCCCCACCACCGATCAATCACACTCCACGACTAGCCGAATACTCGGGTGTCGTCCATACCAACATCAATCCCGGGGGAGTTTTGTTTGCAATTATCTTTTCGATTTGATCATGGAACTGGGCATTCCAATTACCGGCCCCTTTCTCGTGAATGATAGTGAATAAACACATATCGAGGATAACACTCCTAACATGGAAGATACTGATAGCCCCTTGTCACCACATGAGCGGTTCGGGCATGCAAAACAGATTATTTCTTGAAGGTTTAGAGAGTGGCACATGCAAATTTACTTGGAACGGCAGGTAGATACCGCATATAGGTAGGTATGGTGGACTCATGTGGGACAACTTTGGGTTTATGGAAGTGGATGCATAAGCAGTATTCCCGCTTAGTACAAGTGAAGGCTAGCAAAAGACTCGGAAGCGAACAACTAGAGAGCGACAACAACCATCAAAATGCACTGAGATTAACCAACATTGAGTGCAAGCATGAGTAGGACATAAATCACCATGAACATGAATATCATAGGGGCTATGTTGATTTTGTTACAGCTACATGCGTGAACATGCGCCAAGTGAAGCCACTTGAACTATTCAAAGGAGGATACCATCTTATCATACCACATCATAGTCATCTCAAAAGTCATGTTGGCATCCAAGACGAACCATTATAAGCTCCTAGCTAATTAAGCATGGCATCAGAAACTATGATCTCTAAATTGTCATTGCAAACATGTTTCTCCCACAACAAAGTTAAATCAGAAACGATGAGCTAGTCATATTTACAAAAACAAAATAGATCGAGTTCATACCAGCTTTTCCACGCTCAGTCAGTTCATCATATATCGTCATTATTGCCTTTCACTTGCACGACCGAATGATGTGAACAATAATAAGAGTGCTCGCGCATTGGACTAAGCTGGAATCTGCAGGCAAACACAAAGGAGAAGACAAAGTAATATGGCTCTTTGACAGAGAAACAAATATGCATGCGAGAGCCACTAAACATTATAACCATGGTCTTCTACCTTGACCCAAAGAAAAAGAAAAGTATTCTCACGGGAAAGCTCCCAACAAGCAAAAAGAGGAAAATAAAATATTTTTGGGTTTTTCTCAAACTAGACAAACACACGAAAAGAAAACAAGAAAAAGAAATAAACTAGCATGGATGATACAGTGGCAAAGTGTGAACACCGACTAACAAAGTGAAAGCGTAAACAAGAATATAAAGTCAGTGAGAAACACGTACTCCCCCAAGCTTAGGCTTTTGGCCTAAGTTGGTCTACTCCCAAGGAGGGAAATAACCAGCTCCGGGGTACTCCGGAGTGTACTGAGGATGCCACTGCTGTGTGAGCTCCTATGGCTCCCACTGATAAACTGGCGTCTAGTACTCGAGTGGTGGCTCGGGCATGGGCATGTGTGGTTCGGATATGCCCCAATATGCATAGATTTCCGAGGGAATAATAATGTACGTGCCTGCATGAAGACTGAACAAAGAAGGAGCAAGCAAAGTAATAGTCTCACGAGTACCCTGACTAAATACCAGGTTATAAATCATCCTTCTATTTATATGTCTATCAAGAAAGTCATGGAGAACCATGCTATCATAATCTAGATATCTCTCGGGAAGAAGAATCTCTTCTTCCTCGTCCAGTCTAATGGGTATCTCAAAATGTCTGGCAAGATGGGTAGCATAGATACCTCCATAGACAACGCCTTTAGAATGGTTCGTGTTCAACCATTGAGCTACTATAGCACCCAAGCTATAAGTTTTATCATTATAAAGGGCTTCCCGTAAGACCGCAAGATCTGGGGAGCTAAGGGACGAAGCCTTCCCATGGACAATCAAACATTTTCCCACGAATAATGAGAAGTACCGAAGCACGGGAAAATTTATGCTAGCAACTCTGGTGCAAGACACTCCTCTCTCCTCTCCTACAACAATTGTATCTATGAAAGCCTCCAAGTCCCGTGGATGAGGTTCATGAATATCCCGAACAAAAGGCAATTTGCAAACATTGCAAAAATCCTGGAGTGACATGCGCTGGGGGATATCATATAATTTGAACTCAGCCATAGGAGGATTCTTCCTTGGATAGAAGTTAAAGCTTTGCACGAAAATATTAGTGAGGACGAGGTATTGCGGACACTTATCTTCAACGAAGGCGGTAAGGCCTACGTTCTCCACCAAGTAATTAAAGTCCTCATAAAGTCCGGCGGCACGTAAGAACACATCGCTCGGCCACTCGCACGCTCAAACTTCTGCAACTCAGGGGACCAGATACTTGTGTTTCTTCTTCTCATTCCCATCATCCTTGGGGTCACGGCTTGAAGAGCCTCTTAAGAACCTCCTCATCGTTTCCTTTTTCTAACTCTGAAAAATTCTGAAATTTTTAGTGACTCTAAGGAAAAGTGAACAAGGCTCAACGAAACTCATAGCAACTACTCCGACAAGTGCCTAGAGGCCATATTACGCATCATAACTACTTGGATCCAGCTAAAATTAGCATGCAAAGCTCAAGAACAGGGTCACCAAGGCAGCAAAAATACGCGAAGTATGAGGCACTAGAGCAAAAACTAATTGGACCAATGGAGGAGTCACTTACCAGGGAGCAATTTCCCCAAAATAGTTTGGTGAATGGTGCTTTGCAGAAGGAGATCGAAAATCCCAGCAAGAGGAGCAAGAACATGGGTTTGAGCTGCGAAACGATTTTTTCTAGAGGTAGGGGAAGCAGATGGGAGCTAGAATGAGTGGAGGGGGTGCACGTAGGCCCCACAGGCCTGGTAGGCACGGCAGGGGGATGCATGCACCTCCAGGGCTTGTGGCCCACTGGTGCAGCCCCCTGACTAGCTCTTCGTCTCGGTATTTTTCAAAAATTCCAGAAAAAATCATACTTGATTTTCAGGACAATGGGAGAACTTTTATTTTCGGGGTATTTTTCTACGGGACGCTAAAACAAAAAACAGGGAAAACTAAACTAAATCTAACAATTTTCTTCTAAGCAACCGAAGGTGAAAGCTTGGAACAGAGGTTTTTGACTCCTCGATTCATCCATCTCATGGTCATCGAAAGAAATCCGTCAATGAGGTTGATCAAGTCTCCTTGACAAACTTTTTCGAATTGCAAAAGAAGACAGAGAATTTTCGAATAGTCACTAGGTTACCTCAATGGGGATGTGAATATCCGCAACAAGCAAATCATACTTCATCTAGACAGTATGTATAGGGCATTCAAAGCTCCCAATAAGAATCGATGAAGTTTCTTCGATAGCATTGAAGCAATGTACTCGATACTGTTTCTTCGGAAAGAGCACCGTATGCTCATTACCGTTGACATGGAAAGTGACATTGCCTTTGTTGCAATCAATAACAGCCCCTGCGGTGTTTAGAAAGGGTCTTCTAAGGATGACCGCCATGGCATCATCCTCGGGAATATCCAGAATAACAAAGTTTGTTAAGATAGTGACGTTGGCAACCATAACAGGCACATCCTCGCAAATGCCAGTAGGGAAAGCAATTGATTTGTCGGCTATTTGAAGAGAGATTTGAGTGGGTGTCAACTTATCCAGTTCAAGTCTACGATAAAGAGAGAGAGGCATAACACTAACATCGGCTCCAAGGTCGCATAAAGCAGTTCTAACGTAGTTGCCTTTAATGGAGCAAGGTATAGTGGGCACACCGGGATCACCTAGTTTCTTAGGAGTTCCACTCTTGAAGATATAATTGGCAAGGATGGTGGAAATCTCAACCTCAGGTATCCTCCTCTTATAAGTCAGAATATCCTTCATGTACTTAGCATACGGAGACATTTTGAGCATATTTGTCAAACGCATTTGCAGAAAGACAAGTCTAATCATTTCAACAAATCGCTCAAAATCCTTATCATCCTTTTTCTTGGATGGTTTGGGAGGAAAGGGCATGGGTTTCTAAACCCATGGTTCCCTTTCTTTACCATGCTTCCTAGCAGCAAAGCCGTTCTTATCGTATCTCTTATTCTTAGGCTGTGGGTTATCAAGATCAGGTTCAATCTCCACATCCTTATCATTGCTAGGTTGAGCATCATCATGAACATCACTATTGATATTATCATTAGGCTCATGTTCATCACCAGATTGTGTTTCGGCATCAGAGACAGAGACATCGTTTGTACTCTCAGGTCTAGCAGCAACAGGGTTGCTAGCTTGCAAATTCCTATCATCTTTCTCCGTAGGATGACTAGGTGCATCAGTGCTAACTCCTTGAGTATCTTGTTCAATTCTCTTTGGATGACCCTCAGGATACAAAGGTTCCTCGGTCATTCTACCGCCTCTAGTGACGACTCTGACAGAATTGTCATTCTACTCATTGAGCAAGTCATTCTGACCATTAAGCACTTGTTCTACTTGAGTAGTAACCATAGAGGCATGTCTACTCAAGAGCTTAAGATCATTGACGTTTCTATCCACACAAGCACTTAAATGACTAAGCATACGAGCATTATGTTCCAATTGTGTGCTAACATAATCATTGAAACTTTGTTGTTTGGCAACAAAGTTATCAAATTCATCCAAGCATAAGCTAGCAGGTTTATCAAAAGGAATATCACTCTCATCGAATCTACGAAGAGAATTTACCTCTACTACCGGTATTGGGTTATCAAGACCATGGATCTCTTCGATAGGTGGTAGATTTTTGACATCTTCAGATTTAATGCCTTTCTCTTTCATAGATTTCTTAGCTTCTTGCATATCTTCCGGACTGAGGAATAGAATACCTCTTTTCTTCGGAGTTGGCTTAGGAGGTGGTTCGGGAATAGTCCAAGCATTCTCATTGCACAAGATATTATTCAATCGGATCTCAGCTTCTTCTACAGTTCGTTCCCTAAAAACACAACCGGCACAACTATCTAGGTGGTCTCTAGAAGCATCGATAAGTCCATTATAGAAGATATCAAGTATTTACTTCTTCTCAAGAGGATGATCAGGCAAAGCATTTAGTAGCTGGATGAGCCTCCCCCAAGCTTGTGGGGGACTCTCTTCTTGAACTTGCGCAAAGTTGTATATTTCCTGCAAGGCAGCTTGCTTCTTATGGGCAGGGAAATATTTTTCAGAGAAGTAGTAGATCATATCCTCAGGGCTACGCACACAACCAGGAGCAAGAGAAGTGAACCAAGTCTTAGCATCATCCTTTAGCGACAAAGGAAACATCTTGAGGATATAGTACTGGCGGATCTTTTCCTCACTCATGAATAGGGTGGCTATATCGTGCAGTTTCGTAAGATGGGCTACAACCGGTTCAGACTCATAACCGTGAAAAGGACCAGATTCAACCAAAGTGATTAACTCAGGGTCGACAGAGAATTCATAATCCTTATCGGTCACAAAGATAAGCGAAGTAGCAAACTTCGGGTCGTATTTCATCCTAGCGTTCAGAGATTTTTCTTTCCACTTGCGCAGTAAATTCTCAATATCATAGCTATCCTTACACGCAAGAAAATCCTCAGCTATCTCTCCCTCCATAACATAACGCTCTGGCATATCAGTCAATTCATATCTAGGAGAGCTAGTTCTAGTAGGCAAAATAGCAGGTTCTACTTCAATAGTATCAGCAGTTTCAGAAGTATCATCATATCTAGCAGCAACTCTAGCAATTTGTGCATCAAGGAATGCACCAAGTGGCAAAGCAGTATCAAGCATAGCATCATCAGGAAAAGCAGTATCAAGCATAGCATCATGGGCAGCAGAAGTAGCATCATCAATCACATGGGACATATCAAGATTTCTAGCAGGAGGTGGTGTCGCAAACTTACTCATAACTGAAGGTGAATCAAGTGCAGAGCTAGATGGCAGTTCCTTACCTGTCCTCGTAGTTGAGGGCAAGACTTTAGTTCTTGGATCTTTCGGATTCCTCATAGTGACCAGCAGATTTAAATCCCAAGTGACTAAGAGAATATAGATGTGCTTCCCGGGTAACGGCGCCAGAAAATAGTCCTGATAACCCACAAGTATAGGGGATCGCAACAGTTTTCGAGGGTAGAGATTCAACCCAAATTTATTGATTCGTCTCATGGGGAAGCCAAAGAATATTCTCAAGTATTAGCAGTTGAGTTGTCAATTCAACCACACCTGAAAGATTTAGTATTTGCAGCAAAGTATCAGTAGCAGAGTAGTGTGAGAGCAACAGTAGCAACAGTAACTAGTAGCAGCAAAGTGACAACAGTGGCAGCAGAGTAAAAGCAGTAGCAACAGAGTAACAGTAGCAGGAGTGACAGCAGTAGCAGCAAAGTAGCATAGCAAGGACCAGTAGTAAAAGACTCGTATGCATTGGATCAGTGATGGATGATTATGCCGGATGTTATTCATCATGCAACAGTTATAACACGGAGAGATATGTAACTAGCTCCAGTTCGTCAATGTAATGTAGGCATGTATTCCGTATGTAGTCATACATGCTTACGGAAAAGAACTTGCATGACATCTATTGTCCATCCCTCTCGAGGAAATGGGGTCCTAATGGAAACTACAGGATATTAAGGTTCTCCTTTTAATAAAGAACCGGACCAACGCATTAACACTTAGTGAATACATGAACTCCTCATACTATGGTCATCTCCGGGAGTGGTTCCGGCTATTGTCACTCCGGGGTTGCCGGGTCATAACACATAGTAGGTGACTACAACTTGCAAGATAGGATCAAGAACACACATATATTGGCGACAACATAATAGGTTCAGATTTGAAATCATGGCACTCGGGCCCTAGTGATAAGCATTAAGCATGGCAAAGTAGTAGCAACATCAATCTCAGAACATAGTGGATACTAGGGATCAATCCCCGTCAAAACTAACTCGATTACATGATAGATCTCATCCAACCCATCACCGTCCAGCAAGCCTACGATGAGATTACTCACGAACGGTGAAGAGCATCATGGAATTGGCGATGAAGGAAGGTTGATGATAACGATGGCGATGATTTCCCCTCTCCGGAGCCTTGAACGGACTCCAGATCTGCCCTCCACAGTAAGAATAGGAGGTGGCGGCGCCTCCGTATCATAAAACGTGATGAACTCTTCTCCTTGATTTTTTTCCGGATGAAAGAGGCTAAATAGACCTGAGATTGGAGGCGGTGGAGCAACGAGGGCCCCACAAGCCTGCCAGGCGCGGCTAGGGGGCGCCTGGTGGGCTTGTGGGCTCCACGGTACACTTCCTCCATTGATTCTTGCGCCAGTATTTTTTATATATTCCACAAAAATTCTCCGTAAATTTCCAGGTCATTCCGAGAACTTTTATTTCTGCGCAAAAACAACACCATGGCAATTCTGCTGAAAATAGCGTTAGTCCGGGTTAGTTCCATTCAAATCATGCAAATTAGAGTCCAAAACAAGGACAAAACCATCATCACGTCAGTCGGGGCCTAACACGTAGCGCGACCTGCGCACCGTACGACGAAGCCGAGGCGTCGTTTGGAAGCCAGCCGGCTCCCAAGCCGGCGTCCCCTGCCGCATGCGGCGGCAGGAATTCGACAAACAACTTAAGCCGGTGAGGCCACCCGCTCCAAGGCGGCGAGCCTCCCCAGCTTCGGGGACTACTGTCGGGGGGATAACCCCCGGGGTAGGATCATCGAGCCTACTCCTTTGTCTTTGACCAAGAAGGAACAACAAGGACCATTCTGTAAAGACCAAGTCCCCCTGGCCGGCTAGGAAGCACATGTCGGCTAGGGCGCGAGGCGGCCAACTCTCTGGCCGGTCAGGAAGCATCTGCCGGCTAGAGACCAAACGGCTACCTCCCCCTAGGCGCCTAGGCTAAGCCAGCCGGCTAAGGGCGAGGCGGCCGTGCCCAGGACGGCTAGTCAAGCAGACTAGCCGACCAGGGATCACAAGTCACATCAGATCGTAGGTCATGACGAGACCCTATGGTTAAACATGGCTACGCGTCAGCAAAGGTACTGGATCGGGGTGCACGGCAGGTACAAGCGTCGGCGGCCATGCCGCTGACCTCCTCCGGCTCCGATCCATCACCCTGCACAGTGTCGGTCCGTCAAACTCCCACTCCATTACTACAGTCGGCATGGGAACAGTGGAGACGGCCGTACTGCCTGCCCATGATGATCCTCGCTGGACGACGCGACACGTACCACTCGTGTCCTGTGTCAACCTTATGCAAGAGCCTTATTGGCCAGCCGGCGGGTCCCACGGCCAGACGGGACCTCGCAGCCGGCGGGCCCCTCCAACGACAAGACAAGACCCCGTGGGCCCCGTGGCCAGCCAGCGAGGCTGCCAGCCGGGTCCCACTCTTGTACCTTTTATCCATATTGTAGGTCGGTGGATTCGTCTATAAAACCCCCCGGCCCCCTCCATGCAGAGGGTCGGTCAACTCAGCACACACACCAACCACATAGGAGAGGCAGACGCGAGCCGGCAGCTCCCTCTTCCTCCTCCGCAATACAGGTGTAGGAGTACTTTGTAGTCCCATTCATACATCATACACTCTGGCAGGATTAGGGGTGTTATCTCTACGGAGAGCCCTGAACCTGGGTACATCATGCGTTCCATACTTGTACCAACCTCGTTCCCAACATCCTCCGATGCCACTTCGGTTCCCACCATCTTTAGCCTACCCATGGCTTATGTTGCGAGTAAACACCGACAGGATGCTAGGAGAGGGGGTACGGGGCTGGCCCGCAGTGGCCGATAGTGCTATGATGAGCGGTAGGGTCGCCCGCGAGAGGAGGCACGGCGCGGCCTCCGGGCGGCATGGGGAAGGAACAGGAGGTGCCCGGGAGGCCCTCCCATCTAGATCGAGCGGAGCGCTTGGGAGCGGCACCAAAGAGGTGGCACGGGCTCGTGCGAGCCTGCTATGGGCCTGGCGGGCCATGGCGGCTCGGAGGCTCGTTGAGGGCACCGTGGCAAGGCCTCCTTGGTCGGGAGACGGGCTGTAGGAGCGCCAACTGGCGTTGGAGGAGTGGTCCATCATGGATTTTGAGGGAGGGCCGCTGAAGATTAGGGGAGACTAGGGTTTTTCATTTGGGGTTGGGTAGGACATCCAGTTATAGCAAGGGGGATAGGGCTAGTTGTTTTTGCCCGAATTCAGACCGTAGGATCATGATCAGACAACGGATAACAGAGGGGGGCTAGTTGGGATATAGGTGGGTTGTGTAGCTTGGGTTGGCTAAGAAGAGAGGGATGTTGAAAGGCATGTGATAGAGTTTTAAAACCGAAAACATCCCACAAATAAACCGGATATTGTGCCTCTATATGTTTAGCGGTTCGGGTATCAGACGACCTTCGAATGAGACAAAATTTGGCAGGTGGTCTACCTACAATATTTTAATGATGCCGCAGGCACGAGCGTGTCTGGTTGGTCTCGAAACAATCAACACTGATAACGAGAAGAACCGACAACTATGAACGAATGCAAGTTTTGAAAAAAATTATGGCAACGGAGTGTCGATGCAATGCGAATTATGTCAATGATGCGATGATGAATGCGACAACCAAATGAATCACACGACGAAACCTGAAATAAATGGAAGGCATCTGGAGCATCGGTCTTGGGCTGTTACAACACGCCCCATGATCTGCCATCAATGGAGTTTAGGCGGGATGAGTAGAAGTGCCAAAAAGCTCCACCGATGGTCGTACTCCAATGAAGCCCTTGCAGAAGTGGGCAAATATTTTTAGGACCGTAACCGCATTTGGGTGGAGATGTAGCACATGGAGCGTGTAGTGGTCCAGCACAGCCAGAAAGAAATCGAAGAAGGCAAGCACTAGGAGTGCGACGAGGAAATTCTTGAAGATGGGAACCATTTCCTCACCCTCTTCCTGGTTTCCCACCAGCAGCATCCATACGTGTCCAACGTATCTAATTTTCCAAACACTTTCGCTCTTGTTTTGGACACTAATTTGCATAATTTGAATGAATCTAATCCCGACTAACGATGTTTTTAGCATAACTACCATGGTGTTGTTTTTGTGCAGAAAGAAAAATTCTCAAAATTGGACGAAACTTTTTGGTGATTTTTTGGAATATATAAAAACAATGGATTGAAGACCCACCAGAGGGGGGGCAACTGTTGGTGCCAAGCCAACATGGTGCGACTACCCCCCTGGGCGCACCTTGTTGTCTTGGGGCCACCTCATGGCTCCATGGACCCTAATTATAGTCCTATAAATTCCTATTTCGAGAGAAAAAATAAGAGAGAAGTTTTCATTGTGGTTTACGAGACGGAGCAGCCGCCGCAACCTCTTGTTCATCCTCGGGAGGGCTGATCTGGAGTTCGTTTTGGGCTCCACAGAGGGGGATGCATCACTGTTGTCATCACCAACCTTTGTCCATCAACACCAACATGATGCTCACCATCGGCAGTGAGTAATTACCTCGTAGGCTTACTGGACGGTGATGGGATTGGATGATATTGATCATATAATCAAGTTATTTTCATAGGTCTCGATCGCTAGTATCCACTTTGTTTTTTATTGATGTTGCTATGGCTTTGCTATGTTTAATGCTTATCACTAGGGCCCGAGTGCCACTGTTTTAGATTTGAACCTATTATGTTTCCGTGAATATGAGAGTGTTTTGATCCTATCTTGCAAGTTCTATACACCTATTACAAGTCATGATCCATGATATATCTCCAATGTATACTTTTCTAAATAATTTTGCTCTCGTATTGACCTCTAATTTGTATGATTTGATTGAAACAAACCCGGATTGATGTTGTTTTCAGCACAACTACCTTCGTGTTATTTTTGTGCAGAAATAAAAGTTCTTGTAATTGGACAAAACTTTTTGTGAATTATTTCTGGTATTAATGGTCTATTATGGAGCAAAGACCTGCCGGAGAAACGCTGCCATGGCGCCACAAGCCAACAGCCCCCAGGCTGCGCCGTAATGTCTTGTGGGGCCCCATGTAGCTCCTCCGACCCTAATTTCAGTCCTATAAAATCACATATTCGGTGAAAAAATCAGACAGAAGTTCTCATCGCATTTTACGAGACGGAGCCGCCGCCACCTCATGTTCTTCCTCGGGAGGGCTGATGTGGACTCCGTTTGGGTCTCCGGAGAGGGGGTTTCATCGTCGTCGTCATCACCAACCATTCTCCATCAACACCGCCATGATTCTCACCACCGGGAGTGATTAATTCCTTTGTAAGCTTGCTGGAAGGTGGTGACATTGGATGAGATAGATCAAGTAATTGAGTTAAGTTTGATAGGGATTGATCCCTAGTATCCACTATGTTCTGAGATTGATGTTACTATGACTTTGCTATGCTTAATGCTTATCACTAGGGCCCAAGTGCGATGATTTCAGATATGAACCTATTATTCTTTCAAGAATATAAGAGTGATTTGGATCCTATCTTGCAAGTTATAGTTACCTATTACGTGTCTTGATTCGTATACCCAAGGTGACAATAATTGGGGTTCTTTTTGGTGATTGTTGTAGTTTGAGGAGTTCATGTATTCACCATGTGTTAGTGCTTTGTTTCAGTTATCTATTAAAAGGAGCCCTTAATATCCCTTAGTTTCCAGTAGGACCCCGCTGCCATGGAAGGGTAGGACAAAAGATGTCATGCGAGTTCTTATCACAAGCACGTATGACTATATAGTATATACTGAATAAATACCTACATTATATTGATGAATTGGAGCTAGTTCCATGTCTCCCTAGTGTGTAACTTTTACATGATCAATGTCATCTAAATCATTATCCATCACCGATCCACGTGCCTATTCTTTACATATACTGAATCTTGCTAAGTTACTACGGTTGCTGTTATTGTTACACTTGTTACAATCACACATGCTACTCAATTGCTACTGTTACTCTTGTTACCAAAATTTCCGCTATCACTGTTACTGCTACTATTATCATTTGCTATGCTACTAAATACTTGTTGTAGAGAGATATCCCAGGTGTGGTTGAATTGACAACTCAACTATTACAACCAATAAATATTCCTTGGCTCCCCTTGTGTCGAATCAATAAATTAGGGTGAAATAATACCCGTGAGGACTATTGCGATCCCCTATACATGTGGGTTATGAATCCGCATACCCCATGGTGACAATAATTGGGATCGTATCTGGTGATTCTCCTAGTTTGAGGATTTGATGTATTCATTATGTGTTAATGCTTTGTTCCGGTTCTCTATTAAAAGGAGGCCTTAATATCCCTTAGTTTCCATATGGACCCCGCTACCACGAGAGGATAGGACAAAAGAAATCATGCAAGTTCTTATTATAAGTACATATGACAATATACAGAGTGCATGCCTACATTACATTGACGAATTGGAGCTAGTTCTATGCCCCTCTGGTGTGTAACTGTTACATGATAAATGTCATCTAAATCATTAGACATTACCAATCCAAATGCGTAAGATTTTTATACGGTGAATCTTGCTAAGTTACTATTGATGTTGCTACTGTTAAAATCACTAAGAAGCTTCTGGTGTTGTCGTTACCATTACAACTACTATTTTGATCTGCTAGTAAAACTATCTCCGCGGAGATTTATCCGAGGTGTGGCTGAATTTACAACTCAACTGCTAAGATTAATAAATATTCTTTGGCTCCCCTTGTGTCGAATAAATATATTAGGATGTAATACTACCCGTGAAGACTGTTGCAATCTCCTATACTTGTGGGTTATCAAGATTATTTTCTGGCGCCGTTGCCAGGAAGCATAGCTCTATTTATTGTGTTCACTTGAGGATATCGACTTAACAGTATGAAGAAACTGAAAGATACTACTTGGTGTTGCTGATGCATTGGTTTTTCCCTCCATGTGTAAAGGGTGATGTAGCACAACGACGGCAAGAATTCCCTTAGTTTGGAACCAAGGTATCGAACTAGTAGGAAGATCAACAAGACTGTGTAAGGAGTACCTGCACAAAAACAACAAATCTTCGCAATACAACGCGTCTAGCGGGTGTCAACCCCTCGTGGGTAAGATAAAACGATAAATGGATAGATTGGTAGATGCAAATAAAGTATCGACAAATAAAATGCAACAAGATATTTTTGGGTTTTTGATAATATAGATGTGAAAATAAAAAGAGAAAATAAATTGGAAACACAAATAACAAGATAGATCTTGCAAATAGATGATGGAAAATAGACCCGGGGGCCGTAGGTTTCACTAGTGGCTTCTCTCGAGAAAATAGAATACGGTGGGTAAACAAATTACTATGGGGCAATTGATAGAAGAGGGAATAATTATGACGATAACCAAGACAAGAATCATGTATATAAGCATAACGTCCAAGAGAAGTAGACCGACTCATGCCTGCGTCTAATACTATTACCCCACACATCAACCACTATCCAGCATCCATCTAGCGTATTAAGTTCAAGAGAAACTATGATGACATGATGTAGACAAGATCTATTCGTGTAGGAATAGACCCCATTGTTTTATCCTTAGTAGCAACGGTACATGCCTGTCATGTCTCCTTCTCTCACTGAGATCGAGCATCGCAAGATCGAACCCATCACAAAGAACCTCTGCGAGTTGCAAGATAAAAAATCAAGTTGGCCAAAGAAAACCCAAATATCAAGAAGATACACGAGGCTATAATAATCAAGTATGGATATAATTTCATCAATCTGATCATAAAGTCATAGTTCATAGGATCCCAACAAATACACTACAAAAGAAAGAGTTACATCAAATATATCTCCAACAGATCATTGTATTGAGAAGCAAAACGAGAGAGAAAACCATCTAGCTACTGCCTACGGACCCGTAGGTGTGATATGAACTACTCACGCATCATCGGAGGAACACCAATGAGGATGATGAGACCCTCCATGATCGGGTCCCTCCGCAGGGTGCCGAAAAGGGCTCTAGATTGGATCTCGTGGCTTCTGGAACTTGCGGTGGCTGAAAAAAATATCGTTGACTCCTCTAGGGTTTCTGCTATATGTGCGTATTTATGGAGTCAAGAGGCGGTGGAGGAGGTGCCCGAGGCCCCCACTACCCTGGTGAGCTTCCTTGGTTCTCACATTTCCTTTTCGTCCAAAACAATCTCCATAAAAATCTCCAAAAAATTAGTGGCATTTGGATTTCATGTGATATTGATTTTCCATGAAGAAAAAAACAAGCAAAACCAGCAACTGGCACTGAGCACTATGTCAATAGGTTAATCCTAAAAAATGATATAAAGTTGCTATAAAATGATTGTAAAACATCCAAGAATGATAATATAATAGCATGGAACAATCAAAAAATTTAGATACGTTGGAGACGTATCAAATACCATAACCAAGATCATAACCTCTAAGATGAGGGGGGTAAGGAACTATGATACGTCCCAAATGTATCTATAATTTTTGCTTGTTCCATGATCTTTTGGGTGACAATGTTATATGTTTTGCTACACTTTTATATCATTTTACACATATTTGGACTAACCTACTAACTTGGTGCACCCAGTGATAGTTTCTGTTTGCTGATGTCTTTTTTGCAGGGGCTTTTATCCAATTTTCCGAAGCCCGAAAAAATCCAGAAAAATATATAAAAAAAATCAGCAAAACAAAAGCTTCGGGATCACCGGAGGAGGGCTAGAGGGGGGCCAGGGATCTCCTAGGCGGCCTGCTGGCGCAGCCAGGGCCCAGGCCACGCCAGGAGGTCGCCTGGGTGGGCCCCACCTCCTCCGGGGCCCTCCTTTGGCCTATATTTAGACTTCCGTGAGACAAGCCTCGCAGACTGGAATCGCGAATTTCTCCATCGTTCCGGCGCCGCACCGCTTCCGAGATCCGGAGCGTCAGGAGACCTCTTCTCGGCACCTTGCCGGAGGGAGGATTGACCTCCAGGAGCTTCTCCACCTCTAGGGACGCTTTCGGGATGTGCTGTGAGTAGTCCTCCTTGGACCATGTGTCCATGACTAGTAGCTATGTTATGTCTTCTCTCCAATCTTGTGCTTTAATGGTTAGTCCTTGTGAGCTGCCCTACATGATCAAGGCATCTATGTAATTCTCTTGCTTTTGCTATGCTCGGTTTGTTAGGATCCAATGGATTATAAGATTATGTTCGGACTGTTATAAGTTACATATTTGATTATCCTTTTATACTATGTTCCTTAGTGATTATTGCATGTTCTCCGTTGCTTTTTATTGCTTTGGCCATGTAGTAGATATAACTCCAAGAGGGAGCGTTATGCATGATTGTGCGTTCGGGCCCCTCGATTTCTAGCTTGAGTGACAGAAACATGAGACTAGGGTATGTGCTTGTTGCCACCAGGGAGAAAACAACGGTGTTTGTGACCACGGTTGCAAGGATTGTTTACCTTATGCATAGTTCATTAATGCAGTTGTCCGTTGCTCTGAGTTTACACTTTGGGTGAGGCTCGCAACTTAATACCGGAGAGACGTTCTGGATAGATATCTCAAGGTGGATGATTAGTAAGTAGATGCTGATGAATAAACGGTCTACTTGTCTTGGCGTATTGCCCATTACTATTGAACCTCATACTATCAAGGAGCATAATTGGCATTGATGTGCCATCATAATTCTGTCAATTGCCCAACTGTGATTTGTTTACCCTAGCATAGTTGTTTATCGTCTGTTGGGAGAGAGACATCACTAGTGAACACCATGTGACTCTGGTCCATATAACCATCATTGTTTACACCTCCACCATTTACCGCTT
Source organism: Hordeum vulgare subsp. vulgare (assembly GCF_904849725.1). Lineage (NCBI taxonomy): Eukaryota > Viridiplantae > Streptophyta > Magnoliopsida > Poales > Poaceae > Hordeum > Hordeum vulgare. Next base: position 115,293,443 of record NC_058524.1, on the reverse strand, counting down.
TATTTACTTTTCCGTTGCAATCACTATTACCTTCCCGCTTGTTTTGATCCTTTGCAAACTACAAGGCCGGAGAGATTGACAACCTCTTTGTACTCGTTGGGAGCAAAATTATTTATTGTGTGTGCAGGTCCACGTCTTCTGCTAGCGCCAGGGTGGAAGACACCTACTTATTGAGCCTAGGAGTCCTCCTGGTTCGATAAATCTTACAGTCTCCATGTAAGGGAAGTTTGTTGCTTACTACATCTCCACCTTCCACTGGGGTATCTAACGAGGGGCCACAAGTATATACATCAACTCGTCATCAAGCGAATTTCTGGTGCCATTGCCGGGGACTCTACTCTTCAAGATAGGGGAGTTGCACGGTATCTTTTACCTTTGCTTTTTAGTCTTTTTTGTTATCTTTCTAGTTTTTGCTTTAGAGTCCTATACCAAAAACCACAAAAAAATTGTTGCTTTGCTTTTAGTTGTCAAGCATGTTAAGGTTTGATTCCTCAAAGGAATCTGAGGTCCTAGACTTCCATCAAAGGAACGGAGAAAATATGAAGGAAGCATGGGATAGAATTTCTGAAGCACACAAAAGAATTATGCCTTGGATACCTATTAAAATTGTGCTTAGAAATTTTTGTCATGGTCACTTTATATGGTGCAAACACTCTCTTGATATTATAGCTAAGGGAGATTTCTTAGAGTGTGATGAGGCTAGAGCACTTGATATTATACATGGTCTATCTAATAATCTTATTTATAATCATGGTTATGGCACTATTATAGATAGACTTGCTACTATCGATGGGAAAATAGATGCTCTAAACTTAAGAGAAAGAGAGAAACCCATGGTTAATAAGGAACACATTTTGAAAATAGACGATGAGTGCGAACCTTTTGTTACAATTAGCATCTCTAACCAAGACTTCCTTGCTTATTGTGATATTGGATCCATGGTTTCTACTATGCCAAAAGTTGTTTATCATTCTCGCTGGTTAGACATGGATTTTTTTCATCTGATCATGAACATCCTAATGGTGATATTTCTGAAATCCAGGGAAAGGTAAAAGATGTCTAGGTTACATTCTCTAAAAGGAATGCAACAGTTGATTTCTTCATCATGGAGCCCAACAAAGGGAATATAGTGCTTGGAAGGGACTTCCTCTGAGCCATGAGAGGCTTCATTGATGTAGGTAAAGGACACATACGCTTACGAGGGAAAGAGAAATGTATGTACCTATTACCTAGGAAAAATGAGGATGAACTTGTTGAGCATCCGTTTGAAGGTCTTTATAATTCCGATAACCTTGAAGAACTTTGATCCTCCTTCTTGCATTATGCCTAGCTCAAAGGCATAAAAGAAAGCGCTTGTTGGGAGGCAACCCAATATGTTTTTACTTTCTGTTTTAGTGGTCTTGATATGTGTTACTACTGTAGCAACATCATTGTATATTTATTTTTAAGCTTTGTGCCAAGTTATAGCCTCCGATTGCAAGAAAGTTCAAAAGTTGTGACATACTGTCCAGAAACAGATTATGTCTGCTTGGCAGAAAAATTCGCCAAAAATCACCAGATCATCTTTTTGATCTGAATTGTTTTGACAACATGATCTATATAATTGTTTTTCTGGCATTTGTTCTGAGTTTTTTGATTTGAGTTGCAGAAGTGCAGCGATTAATTATTTACTACTTCGTGTTCTATTTTTCATAGATACTGCCATGTTTTGCGTTTTCATTGTTTTGCAAATCCTAAGCTTGCTTTTCATTAGCAAAAACCCTTTGGCGTTCATGAGAAGCAATAGCTTTTCATGAAAATCTTTATTTCCAGTAGGTATTGGATTATTTTATTAAGGGAACTAACCACTCTAATCAGCTTATGATGAGTTTTGTATGAAGGGAGTTTTCAAGTATTGCGATGGGAGAGATGATGAAAGAAGATACATGAGTGTCAAGCGCTCAAGCTTGGGGATGCCCCCATGCATCCCAAGAAATATTCAAGGAGACTCAAGCGTCTATACTTGGGGATGCCCCCGTGCATCCCCTTCTCTACCAACAATCATCAGGTCGTTCATCTCCATGCTATATTTTTATCACTTCATATGATATGTGCTATGCTTGGAGCGTCCCGCTATTTGCTTTTTAGTTTTGTTTTAATTTAGGTTGCTGGTCATAACAAGTCGGAACCTAGACTACCTTGTTTGGGAGAGAGACACGCTCCAATCCACTCTACAACACAACATAGCTTTTCATGCTTATATTTTTGTGTGTTCTTCATATTTTCGTAGCTACTATCATGCTTAGTTCTTAGTTTTCATACTTATCTTTTTAAGAGCTTCTACTTATGTTGATTTTGGAACTCTCTTGAGTTATCATGCTTATCTTGTTTAGAGAGTTGGCTTGTTGCACTGAGTTGTGTGTCTTGCATAAGTAGGTAATTGAGATTGCTATTTAAGTATAGTAGTAACTTGCAATAGTTTTGAGGTATTGATTTGAGTAATGTTTGGACTATTGGTGCCAAGAGCTTGAGCCCATTAGTGATAGGTGTTGTATTTTGGGAAATCCGTGTGTTTTTAAAAACTAATATTAGTTGAGAACTCTAGCTACTAAATTGATCGCTAACCTCTGAAGGGGTTGGAATATATAGAGTACCCTCATGTTACCATGAGTCGAGGATGCGCAAGGATAACCAAACACCCAAACATTCCTCCTTGGTGTACTTGTCTCTTTGTGAATTTCCTAACTAGATAGAGATTTACCAGTTATAAGTGTATGAGTTCTTCGGACTAATGTGAGTATTCGATTGTTGGCACTTCCACTATCCATATTTTGCTAGCCTCTTCGATACCGTGCATTGCCCTTTCTCACACTGAGAGTTGGTGCAAACTTCGCCGGTGCATCCAAACCAATGACATGATGCGCTCTGTCATACATAGGCCTCATTATATCTTTCCTCAAAACAGCCACCGTACCTACCTATGAAGGCATTTCCATAGCCTTTCCGAGATACATTGCCATGTAACATCCATCATCTCATGACTTGATCTTCATGTCATACATGCTTTTGCTTGATCGTAGAGCCGCATGCTAGTTGGGCCTTGCCCTCATTACTGCTACATGACGCGCTAGTATCATTGCATATCCTGCTACACTGGCAGCGACATACATTTGCATACATCATGATAGTTTTCACTTGTCTTTATGTTGAGTACTTCTTATAAAGTGTTATGATTTTTCTTTCTATTCATGTAAAACATAGAGTGTTGCCCTTAAGTGAGGAAAAGATCCCAAAGAGGACAAAACAAAAGATCCCAAAGAGAACAAATGAGAGATAAAAAGAAAGAGCCAAAGAGGCCATAGAAAAATAAAAAATAAAAGATAAAAAAAGAAATAAAAAGAAATAAAAATAGAGAAGGGGGCAACACTACTATTCCTTTTGAAAGATCCACACTCGTACTCCATTACTATATTGGTACTGCATAGAGATTATCATTCATGCATAACTATGTGGGGATCCTTACACTTAAGAACTTGATTTGCATATTCCAATGATGAGCCTCCTCAAATGAGCTCTAGGTCTTCATGAGCAAACAAGTTGGATACACCCCCACTAGTTCCATTGGAGAGCTTACCTTAGCTCATATGTGCTCCCGTTACATGGCAATCCCTACTACTCATATCATATCTATCATTTGGCTTTGTCTCGCCTATGGTTGTCCTCATTGTTGTGAGCCTTTCACACCCTTTTTGTCTTCCTTCCCCATCATTATTCTATTTGCCATCCTAAGTGCCAGAATATCTTGCTTACGCTCATCCATTGCATGAGTGCTCAATATCGAAAGGGAGAGGATCATTTTGACTTGTGCCTGACAAGTTGTCTCGGGATGAGTCAAAATAAGATTCTGAAGGAGACTAATTGTGAGGTTTAGTAGATTGAGTCCTCAATTAAAAAAATTATCTCTGAACCCATCTCCCACTTCTTGCATGCAAACACCATTTGGAGACATTCGAGTCACGGACAGTGAGAGCTCTTGCACCTTTATGTTCTTACTTTGGTAAACTCAATACTAGATATAGACTCTTGCTTGTTATTATGTTGACTTGAATTGCATATATCACTTGCTTTACTTTAAGGTTCTTACATGTCTGTTAGCATGTCACCAAAAAAATATTGTGTTATCATTTATCTACTCGCGGACGAGCGGAAATTAAGCTTGGGGATGTTGATAAGTTCCCAACGTATCTATAATTTCTGCTTGTTCCATGATCTTTTGGGTGACAATGTTATATGTTTTGCTACACTTTTATATCATTTTACACATATTTGGACTAACCTACTAACTGAGTGCACCCAGTGCCAGTTTCTGTCTGCTGATGTCTTTTTCAGGGGCTTCTACCCAATTTTCCGAAGCCCGAAAAACTCAAGAAAAATATAAAAAAATAAGCGAAACAAAAGCTTCAGGATCACCGAAGGAAGGACAGAGGGGGCCAGGGGCCTCCCACTCGGCCTACTAGCGCGACCAGGGCCCAGGCCGCGCCAGGAGGTCGCCTGGGTGGGTCCCACCTCCTCCGGTGCCCTCCTTTGGCCTATATTTAGACTTCCGTGAGGAAACCCTCGCAGACTTTCTAGAATCACGAATTTCTCCATCGTTCCGACGCCGCAGCGGTTTCTAGATCGGGAGCGTGAGGAGACCTCTTCCCGACACCCTGCCAGAGGGAGGGTTGACCTCCGGGAGCTTCTCCACCGTGATGGACGCTTCCCGGATGTGCCGTGAGAAGTCCTCCTTGGACAATGAGTCCATGACCAGTAGCTATGTGATGTCTTCTCTCCAATCTTGTGCTTTAATGGTTAGTCCTTGTGAGCTGCCCTACATGATCAAGGCATCTATGTAATTGCCTTGCTGTTGCTATGCTCGGTTTGTTGGGATCCGATGGATTATGAGATTATGTTCAGATTGTTATGAGTTATATATTTGATTATCCTTTTATATTATGTTCCTTACTGATTCTTGCATGTTCTCTGTTGCTTTTTATTGCTTTGGCCAAGTAGTAGATCATAACTCCAAGAGGGAGTGTTATGCATGATTGTGGGTTCGGGCCCCTCGATGTCTAGCTTGAGTGACAGAAACATGAGACTAGGGGATGTGCTTGTTGCCACCAGGGAGAAAACAACGGTGCTTGCGACCACGGTTGCAATATTGTTTACCTTACGCATAGTTCGTTAATGCAGTTGTCCGTTTCTTTGAGTTTACACTTTGGGTGGGGCTCGCAACTTAATACCAGCGAGATGTTTTGTATAGATATCTCAAGGTGGATGATTAGTGAGTAGATTTTGATCAATAAATGGTCTACTTGTCTTGGTGTATTGCCCATTACTATTGAACCTCATACTATCAAAGAGCATAATTAGCATTGCGGCGCGATCATAATTCTGTCAATTGCCCAACTGTGATTTGTTTACCCTAGCATAGTTGTTTATCGTCTTTTGGGAGAGATACATCACTAGTGAACATCATGTGACTCCGGTCCATATCACCATCATTGTTTGCACCTCCACCATTTACCGCTTTATTTACTTTTCTGTTGCAATCACTATTACCTTCCATTTGTGTTTTGATCCTTTGCAAACTACAAGGCCGGAGAGATGGACAACCTCTCTGTACTCGTTGGGAGCAAAGTTATTTGTTGTGTGTGCAGGTCCACGCCTTCTGCTAGTGCCAAGGTGGAATACACCTACTTGTTGAGCCTAGGAGTCCTCCTGGTTCGATAAACCTTACAGTCTCCGTGTAAGGGAAATATGCTGCTGACTACATCTCTAACTTCCACTTGGGGTATCCAACAAGGGGCGAGAAATATAGACATCAACTCGTCATAAAACTACCATCTAGCTCTGTTTTTATTCACCTACTATTTTGCATGAGCTTATGAAAGCACCACCTTCTACTCATTCTGATATGTTAAAAGTACTTCATGATGCTATTTCTGAATTTCATGAAACTCATGATGATGCTACTGCTATGCTTGATAAAATTGAAACTGTTCCACTTGTTGAATTACTTCATGCTCATATTGCTAGATCTAGAGAAACTGAAAATGTTGAAACTGATGAAGATTATGATTCACCTATTATGCCTAGCTCTCCTAATAAATATGATATTCCCGGTGTAGCAGCGGGTTATGTTATGGATGGTGAGATAGCTAGAGACTTTATTTCTTGCAATGATAGATATGATTTGAGAAAATTCCTATGTAAACAGAAAGAAAAATCGTTGATGGAGAAAATGAAACATGATCCTAAATTTGCTACTTTCATAAATTTGCTACTGATAAGGATTATGAATTCCCTGTGGATCCTGAGTTAATCACTAGTAGAATCTCATCCTTCCATGGTTATGAAGCAGAAACCATTGTGGCACAACATACTAAATTGCATGATATTGTCGCCTTGTTTGCTCACGAGGAGAAGATGTGTTATTATTATACACTTTAGATTTTTTTTGTTTCTTTCTAAAAGATGATGCTAAGAATTGGTTCCTTACTCTTGCTCCTAGTTGTGTGTGTAGCCCCGAGGATATGATTCGTTGCTTCTTTGAAAAATATTTTCCTGTCCATAAGAAACTAGTTTCTTTATAGGAATTATAATATAACAGCATGGAACAATAAGAAAATATAGATATGTTGGAGACATGTCAGCATCCCCAAGGTTAATTCTTGCTCGTCCTCGAGTAGGTAAATGATAAAAATATATTTTTTATGTGGAATGTTGCCTAACATGTTCATCATATTCTTTTCTTTATAGCATGAAAGTATGGACTAGTAGATCATTCAAAGCAATAGTCTATATTTTGGCATGAAAATTTTAATATATACTCAAGCATATCAACAAGCAACCAAGTCTTTCCAAATATCAACGCTAAAGAACACTATCCCTAGCCCATCATGCTCCATCATTGACCCATTCATGGAACACAACCAAATATTAGCTACATCCAGTGCTCAAGTATGATAAGAGTGTTTCATAGTTGGTTCTTCATAAGAGAAGATGGAGACTCAAATAAAAATAAACATTGCATAAAGTAAATAGATAGGCCCTTCGTATAGACAAGCAGGTATTCGTAGTGGTGCCACAGCTCAAAGCGAAAAAATTGAGAGATAAAATATTTTGGGTGGCATGCTTTTCCTGTCAAGGAAAACGACTAAGAGTTCCCAATATGTTCCATGCTAAACAAATCATTGGCGGTTCCGAAACTGAAACTAAAGTGTATTGCATTTTTCATCATTCTTTCACACTACATGGCTAGCCGCATCCACAGGTACCGTCCATACCAACACTTTCCAAGGAATTTATTATTTGACAATGTAAAACATTTTTTTTTGCATTTCGGGACTGGGCATCCTTATTCCCGCCATACTCTCGTGCAATGACAAGTGAATAAACACTCATCTTGAGAATAACCTATTTAACATGGAAGATACCGACCACCCCTTGCCGCCTCATGAGCGGTACGGGCACAGAAAATAAAAGTTTATTTTCAATATTAGAGTTGGCACGTACAAATTCACTTAGAACGACACTGAAATACCGCATATAGGTAGGTATGGTGTACTCATTTGTCACAACTTTGGGTTTAGTATTAAGATGCACAAGTAGCATTTCTGCTTAGTACAAGTGAAGTCTAGCAAATAGATTAAAAAGCGCCCAACCAAGGAACAAAAACCATCATAAGTGAACATTAAACATAAATAACACGAAATAATGAAACACAAGTAGGATGTAATTTCATAGCATAATTATTGACTTCATGTGCATGCATAGGGAATCACAAACCTTAACACCAATATTCTTACTAAAGCATAATTACTCATCACCATAACTCACATATCACGATATTCATATCGCAAAACTATTACAAAGAATCAAGTTTAACATCCAATGATCTTCATGAAAGTTTTTATTACATCTCCCCTAGATATCTATCACTTTGGGACCAATTTCATTTAAATCAAATTGCCATTTCTAATAACAAGCTCTCAAACAAATATAAGTGAAGAACGAGAGCACATGTTTCTTGAAAAATTTCAACTCTCAAAATAATATAAGTGAAGCAAGAGAGAATTTCTTGAAAGTTTCTACTAACTCTCAAAATAATCGAAGTGAAGCATGAGAGCATATTTCTTCAAAATAACAGCACTACCATGCTCAAGAAGATATAAATGAAGTAGTAGAGGAATTCCATGGCTCTAAAAAATTGAACTGGAGCATAGAGAGCGATTCGAAAAAATCATACCATACTTTGGCACTCTTAAATAGGTGTGTCCAACAAGGATTATTATGAAAAAAATAACAGGCAAAGGAATCAAAGACTCATATAATACAAGACGCTCCAAGCAAAACTCATGATATGTGACGAATAAAAATATAGCTCCTAGTAAAATTACCGATGGTCGTTAGAAGAAAAAGGGGATGCCTTCCGAGGCATTCCCAAGCTTAGTTGCTTGGTACTCTTTGGATATTACCCTAGGGTGCCATGGGGCTTCCCCAAGCTAAGGCTTTTGTCACTCCTTATTCCTTCATCCATCATGATCTCACCCAAAACTTGAAAACTTCAATCACACAAAACTCAACAAAACCTTTGTGAGATCCGTTAGTATAAGAAAACCGATCTTTGTTTTAAGTATAGTTGAAAACCCATTCCAATTTTTTTGCATTATAACTATTGTATTCTAACTTTACCATGGCTTATACCCCAGATACAATCCATAGTCTCATCTAAATAAGCATACAACACAAAGAAAACAGAATCTGTCTAAAACAGAATAGTCTGTAAAGACTCGAATTTTACTCATACTTATGTACCTCAAAAAATTCTGAAAAATTAGGAAAACTTAGGGCATTTGTATATAAATATAGTGTAAAACATTGAGATACTTTAGTCGCATCTGTGATTTTTTTTAATTCTGCTACTGGACGCAAAAGTTTTTGTTTTCCAACAAGATCAAAGCAACTAACACCGAACATGATCCTAAAGGCTTTACTTGGCACAAAAAGTAACTAAAAATGAAAACACAATAATAATGGTAGTATAATTGTGCAAAAATTGAAGAACATAAAGCAAAAGTGAATTTTTTTATTCATTGGTTGCGTCCCAACAAGCGTTATCGTTTTACGCCCCTAGGTAGGCATAAAGCATAGATTTAAGTATTGTCATCTTAGTTGGTTGCAACATAGCTTGACCTCATGATTGATTCATATGGTAATTTAATCTTAGTTCTAGGGAAGTGTTCCATCCCTTTCTTAGTGGAAACTTAAATTTAATATTGCCTTCTTTCTTCTCAATCACGTCTCCTATAGTACGTAAAAATGGTCTATCGACAATTATTGGACAAGACGATTGCAACCAATATCGAGAGCAATAAAATATATGGGCACATAATTTCTATTTGCATTCCCATAGGCTTTTTAATAATAGAATCCGCTAAGTGCAAATTGAGAGAACATTCTTCAACATTGGTAAGACCAAGCACATCACAAAGAGATTTCAGAATTGTGGAAACACTTGCACCCAAATCACATAAAGCATAGCACTCAAAATATTTGATCTTGATTTTAATGGTAGGTTCCCATTCATCATATAATTTTCTAGGAATTGAAATCCCTAATTCTAACTTTTCTTTCAAAGATTTATTACCGCTTCGAAAATATGTTTAGTGAAAGCTTTATTTTGTTCATAGGCATTGGGTGAGTTTATCATATATCGCAACAACGAAATACACTCGATCAAAGAGCAACTATGATAATTAGAGTCTTTGTAATCCACGATAGTGGGTGCATCACTAGCTAAAGTTTTGACCTCTTCAATCCCACTTTCATCAAAATTTTCAATAAGATTTTTATCCTCCAAATCATGGGAACGCCCTCTAGCTAAAGTTGACTCTTATTCAGTTCCCTGATCATCAATTTTAACATTAGTAAACAAGGAATCAATTGAAGAAACACCAATCAATTTAATCTCTTCATCATTTTTATGGCAGCAAAAGGGAAATGCTCTTTGTAAAAATTATATTTTATCTCTAAGCATAGTGGTTCTTTTCTTACTTTCATCTATAGAAACATATTAAGCTTTAATGGATTCATTAATATCAACCTTAAGAAAAAAATTATTCTTGAGATTTTCTACATCATGCGAAATCCTATCAATGCTTGTGGACATATCATCAATCTTATTCAACTTTTCTTCTATCATAGTATTGAGAACTTTTTGTGCATTGATAAATTCCTTAATATTATTCCCAAGATAAGAGGGCATCCTATTATTATTATTATGAGAATTAACATAGGAATTATCATAGTTATTTGAAGAACTTAGAGGATACAACCTAGGATTAAAATTACCTCTATAAGCATTATTATTAAAGTTGTTTCGAGAGACAAAATTCACATCTAAAAAATCATTAGTTTTCTCAATCAAAGTAGGCAAAGGAACATCATTAGGATAAATGGGAGCATGTTTACTAGCAACAAATTTCATAAAAATATCAGCTTTATCACACAAAGCATCAATTTGCTCAATAGAATTAACTTTCTTATTAAAAGAGCTCTTTCAGTATGCCACTGTGAATAATTAGCCATAATATTATCAAGAAATTTAGTAGCATCATCCAAAGTAATTTCCATAAAAGTACAAACCGAAGTGGAATCTAAAAGATTTCTAGAAAAAAATTCAATCTTGCATAAAAAATGTGTATGCTCATCCACAAATTCAAACCATGAGTTCGGGAATTTCTTATTATCAATTTCATCCTTTCCCAAGATAGGGAAACATGATCATGCTCAAGTTATTTATCATTCATAATATGATTTATAAGAGAAATACTTTTCTTGGGAGGAAAATACCTCGTGAGAAAAACATCTTTTCACTTGTTCCAAGAATCGATACTATTTCGAGGCAAAGAAGAAAACCAAATTTTAGCACGACCACGTAAAGAGAACGGAAATAATTTCAACTTAACAATATCATTGTTCACATCATTCTTATTTTCCATATCACACAATTCTATAAAAGTGTTTGAATGGGATGCGACATCCTCATTAGGAGAACCGAAAACTGCACTTTCATAACAAGATTCAACTAAGCGACATTAATATCATAAGACTCCGCACTGGTGGCGAGAGGAGCAATCGGAGTGCTAACCATTATTATTGGTATTGCAAAAATCACACAACTTAATGTTTTCTTGAGTCATAGTGACTACGCAAACAGGAACGCAAACAAACAAGAGATCAGGCAAGAAAAGGGCAAATGGAAAGAAGGCAAATATTTTTGCAAACTGAGGGAGAGAAAAACGATAGGAAAATGGAAAATAATGTAATTTGAAGGAGGTGAGAGTTTACGTGTGGGAACGAGATAGATCCTGACTTTACTTCCTCGGCAATGGCGCAAGAAAGCTTGCTTGGTGTTCTTGATGCGTTGGTTTTTCCCTTCAAGTGTAAAGGGTGATGTAGCACAGCGACGGCAAGAATGCCCTGTGTTTGGAACCAAGGTATAGAACCAGTAGAAGGATCCACAAGACTATGTAAGTTGTACCTGCACACAAACAACAAATGATCGCAACCCAACGCATGTAGGAGTTGTCAATCCCTCATGGGTAAGATAAAACTCTAAATAGATAGGTTGATAGATGCAAATAAAGTTACGAAAAATAAAATGCAGCAATGTATTTTTGGGTTTTTGATAATATAGGTTTGAAATAAAAGAGAAAAAAAATTGGAAACACGAATATGAAGATAGATCTTGCAAATAGATGATGGAAAAATAGACTCGCGGGGCGTAGGTTCTACTAGTGGCTTCTCTCGAGAAAATAGCATTCGTGGGGTAAACAAATTACTGTTGGGCAATGGATAGAAGAGCGAATAATTATGACGATATCCAAGACAAGGATCATGTATATAGACATCACGTCCAAGACAGGTACTCTAGTGTATTAAGTTCATGGAGAAACCGAGTAATGCTTTAAGAACAGTGACATGATGTAGAAAAGACATATTTGTGTAGGAATATACCCCATCATTTTATCCTTAATAGCAATGATACATGTGTGTCATGTCTCCTTCTCTCACTAAGATTGAGCATTGCAAGATCGAACTCATCACAAAGCACCTCTACCCATTACAAGATAAAAAAAACAAGTTGGCCAAAGAAAATCCAAATATCAGAGAAGAAATACGAGGCTATAATAATCAAGTATGGATATAATTTCATAGATCTGATCATAAACTCACAGTTCATCAGATCCCAACAAACATACCGCAAAATAAAGAGTTACATCAAATATATCTCCAAGAGACCATTGTATTGAGAAGCAAAAGGAGAGAGAAAGCCATCTAGCTACAGCACGCGGACCCGTAGGTCTGATATGAACTACTCACGCATCATCGGAGGAGCGCCAATGAGGATGATGAGCCCCTCCATGATCGTGTTTCCCTCCGGTACGGTGCCAAAAAGGGCTCTAGATTGGATAGGCTTCTAGAACTTGCGGTGGCTGAAACGATTTTTCGTTGACTCCATTAGGTTTTCTGGAATATCTGCGTATTTATGGAGTCACGAGGCGGTGGAGGAGGTGCCCAAGCCCCCCACTACCAACCAGGGCGCGCCCTGGTGCTGAGTGGGCCACTTGGGCCTCCCCTGGTGAGATTCCTTGGTCCTCACATTTCTTTCTGGTCCAAAAAAATCAACAAAAGGTTTAGTGGCATTTGCACTTCATGTGATATTGATTTTCTGTGAAGGAAAAAACAAGCAAAAAATAGCAACTCGCACTTGGCACTATGTCAATAGGTTAGTTATATGTCTCAAACGTATCGACTTTTCCAAACACTGTTGCTATTGTTTTGGCATCATTCTTGCATGATTTGAACGAAACTAACCCGGACTAACGCTGTTTTCAGCAGAGCTGCCTGTATGGTTTTCTTGTGCGCAGGAAAAGGAATTTTTAGGTGTCCCGGAAAATTCGGATAAAAAATAGAGAAAATACAAGCACCAGGAGGAACCCTTGACCAGAAGATGGGGCAGAGGGGGGTCACGAGGCCTCCAGGCGACCTGGTGGCGCGGCCTGCCCCCTGACCACGCAAGGAGGCCGCCTGGATGGGCCCACCCCCTCTCGTGCCCTAACTTGCCTCATACTTTTACCTGACACGGAGAAATTCCTAAACACAAGTCGTTTTGCTAGTTTTCAACGCGGAACCGCCGCCACCCTCGGTTCTTCTCCGGGAGAGCTAATCTGGAGGCTGCTTTGGCCTCCGGAGAAGGGAAATCGTCGCCACCGTCATCACCATCGCCACTCAATCACCCTTCCATGACTTTCCCTTTCATGTGTGAGTAATTTCCAGCTTTAGGTGAAGGGGATGGTAGGGATTGGATGAGTTAGGTCATGTAATAGTTCGTCAGATTGTTGGGGGCATGTTGCCTATCATCTACTATGGTGTTTATCATCTTTGCTACTACTTGTTGCTCTTAATGCTTGTCACTTTGGGCCCGAGTGCCACGATTTCAGATCTGAATACCTTATGTTTTCATGAATATATTTGTGTTCTTGATCCTATCTATGAGTAGTATTCACCTATTATAGTCCGGAACCGGCAATCCCAATGGTGATAGCTTGGGACACCAAAGGGGATAGACTATAATTTGAGGATTCCATGTATCCATTGATTGTTAATGCTTTGTTCTGGTGCTCTTTGACAGGAGCACCTTAATCTCCATAAGTTCCTTTTGGCCCCGTTGGTAGCGGGATGGTAGGACAAAAGATGTTTTGAAGTTCTTATTGCAAGCAAGCACGACTACCTTGGGATACATGCCTAATGTTTGGTATTTGCCTAGATGATCATTACTTTTTTGTTGGCCTTGCCCCAAGTTAAATGCATGATATATCTCATCCATGACCAACCATCCATCTCCCTAGCCTATAGTGTTTTAATCCTGTTGGTTACAAGTCGTTTTGCTTTTGCTGTTTTACATTTGTTGCTTTGCCACCATTATTTCCATTGCCATCATCACTTCCATATCACCGTTGCTACTAATATTTCGGTGCCAAGCAAGTATCTTTCAGGTGGGGTTGAATTGACAACTCAACTATTAAAGATTATAAATATTCTTTGCTCCCCTTGTGTCAGATAAATAAATTGGGTTCTCTTACCCGCGAAGACTGTTGTGATCCCCGACAATTGTGGGTTATCAAGACTATTTGCTCGCACCGTTGCCGGGGAGCATAGAATTATTTACAAGTCTACTTGTAGTTATTTTGCTTGCCGCAATTTATCTGCTATGGTTAAAAAGGAGACCCCAAGGTTCCGATTTTACCATCAACTACAAGAAAAGGTACTGTTCTTAGCACTAGTGCTACGCTTGATTCACCTTCCATTATGAGTAAGTTTGCTTCACCACCACCACATGTTGCCTCTACCGAGTCTGTCACTATGTCTGATACTTTTGATTATGCTTCTACAGCTCTTGATGAGATTATTTTACTTGGTTATTTTATTGAGTCCCAGATTGATAAGTTTGTGAAGCAGTCTGGAATTGAAATTCCTGTTACACGCTACCCCATTGGTAGATCCTTTGGTTACCCAGACTTGAGTGGTCTCAAGGAAAGAATTCTTGATGATGATTATATTGAGCTTGATGATGATTTATGTAGGGAGCTTATAGACTGTGCTGACTCTGACCCTGGTGTTGTTAAGAAGCTACTTGAAAAGCATTCTATGAAGAACAAATTCACTCCTGATCCTGAATTTGCTTCATCTCCTATATGCATTGAGGATGTTGATTTTGATTTCTCTGTCGAGCTTTCACTTATATCCACAGTTGAAGTTGACCCCTTTTATGGCAGATAAAATGATGACGCTATTGCACACCTTGCCAAACTCACTGAGTTGGGTGGCTTATTCACTACACAGGACAAGAAGAGAAATTATTATGTTACTAAGCTACTTCCTTTCTCTTTGAAGGGATATGCTAAAGCATGGTATGATGCACTACCACGTGGTTCCATTAAGAGTCCTCAAGACTTAGCTTAATATTTTGTTGCTAAATATTTTCCTGCTCATAAGCAACATGCTGCTTTACAAAGAATACATAACTTTAAAACAGTTGCAAGATGAGCACCTCCCTAAAGCTTGGAGGAGGTATTGCACTTTACTCAAGGCTAGACCGGGACACGGAATCCCTAAGAATGAATTGCTTGATATATTTTATGTTGGTCCAACCGATGAATCTAGAACCTATCTGGATAGTTGTGCTGGTTGTGTTTTCGGGGAAAGAACACCGGACGATGATGAAGAACTAATGGGCAAGATAGCTAAGAATCATGATGATTGGTCCGTTCCTAAACCACCTCCACTACCAAAGAACTAATGGGCAAGATAGCCAAGAAGTCTATTAAAGAGAGAGGTATTGAAGCTGAAGATGTGAAGAATCTACGTCCTATTGAGAAATTATGTGAGCCTACCACTCACCTACCTATGGTAGAGGTAAACTCTCTTTTCAAATTCAATGCAAGTGACATCCCTCATGATAAGCCCCCTGATCAATGTTTAGATGAGCTTGGTAATTTCATTGTCAAGCAAAGTCACTTTAATGACAGGATTCAAAGCCAATTGCCTGATAATTCCCTTGCTATCAAAAGTTTGCTTGATGTTTTAAGAAGAACTATTAATGATGTTAAACGTCTTGTTAAGCATTGTCATATGGTTCAAACTCATCTTGAACAAATTTCTAATGTGCAAAAAGATGTGCTTGCTAACAATGCCAAAAAAGTTGATACACACACATATGGTATAAAGACCCGAGGTGGTACACACACCCAGGACCCCCTCTATCCGGAGCGGCATCCAAAGAGGACCTGTCAAGATTCTCAATTGTAGGAAGAAGACGTTGTCAGCTCCTCGAAGAAGAACAAGAAACACAAGGAAGCTGATAACTCCAATGATCCCATAATTGATGAAGAACCTATTGTTTATCCTAATAGTGTATCTACTTCCGATGCTGAAACTGAAGATGGTGCTGAATCTGATAAAGATAATGAGAAGAATGATCCTCCAGAAGTACAAGAAGAAGAAGCACCTGACAAGCGCAAGAGATATACTAGAGAAATTTTTTTGCAAGAAGACATGGGAAGGAAAGAGAACCATGGGTACAGAAATCAACGCCCTTCCCAATTAAGTCTTTCAAAACCAAAGAAGAAGAGCATTACAATAAATTTTGTGAATGGATGAAACCTCTTTTTCTTCAAATTCCTTTGACTGACGCTATTAGATTGCCTCCGTACTCGAGGTATATGCATGATATTGTTACTAATAAAAGAAAAGTTCCTAATGAGGCAATATCTACTACGCTTGCTAATTACTCTTTCAGTAGTAAGATTCCTGAGAAGCTTGGTGATCCAGGTATAGCCACCATTCCTTGCTCCATAAAAAATAATTATGTCAGAACTGATTTATGTGATCTTAGTGCAGGAGTGAGTGTTATGCCTTTCTCTCTTTACAAGAGGCTTTTTCTAGATAAATTAATCCCTACAGATATGTCTCTTCAAATGGCTGATAAGTCAACAGCCGTTCTTGTTGGTATTTCTGAGGATGTTCCTGTTGAAGTTGCCAATTGCTTGATCCTTACTGAGTTAGTTGTGCTTGGCATGCCCGAGGATGGTAGCATGCCTATTATTCTTGGTAGACCTTTTTATAACACCGCAGGTGCTATTATTGATTGCAATAAAGGAAAGGTGACTTTCAATGTTAATGAGAAGGAGCACACGGTATATTTTCCGAAGGAGATTGATAAAAGGCATGGCGTTAATTCTATTGAGAATATTGAGACTGTGAAGGATGGAGAGTGGGATTGTCCTCTACATGTGCACAACAATTACAAAACCATTATGGTGGGGACAATATCCATTAAAATAAAGGTGCCATGATTGCTTTATAAGAAGTGAAACTTTTTGCTCGATATATCACATGTATGGTAGTAAGACTTGATCAACCTTGCTAACAAACATGTTTTATATGAGTTAAGAGAGAAGCTTGTCATGTTTTCATTTCCTTTATCTTTGACCCTTCTTGCTGTACCAAAGTTTTTTGTTTTTGAAGCTTCATATGTTTAACCATTTCTTCGAGCTTTCCGAAAGTTTTGCAGCTTTAGGTACTTCGCTTTTTTTTCAAAAGTGAAGTTGTCAGAAAATTCCAGAAAATTTATAATAAAAATTTCCATCAAAAAGAGACACAGGGGCACCTGGGGCTGACTAGGGGGCCACCCCTGGTCCAGGCGGCCAAGTGGACCGGCCTGGCCCTTGGCCTTGCCCGTAGGGCGCCTGGCCAACCTGGTCCCCTTTCCACGTATTTCTTCTTCCCTTCTCTCTCGCTCACTCCAAAAATCCAAAACTTTCTCCTGGAGCTCGAGTTCTTGTTGTTCTTCGTGGCAAATTTCGATCTTTCTCTACAACCCATCATTTGCATTGAGAATTTGAGCAATTTCTCCTTGGTATGTGATAACCCACATGTATAGAGGATCGCAGCAGTTTTTGAGGGTAGAGTATTCAACTCAAATTTGTTGATTCGACACAAGGGGAAGCAAAAGAATATTCTCGAGTATTAGCAGTTGAGTTGTCAATTCAACCACACCTGAAAGACTTAGTATCTGCAGCAAAGTTTCAATAGCAAAGTAGTGTGATAGCAACGGTAGCAAAGGTAACATGAACAGCAGTGACAGGAGTAGTAGTGACAGCAGCAAGAGCGACAACAGTAGCGGCAAAGTAACGTAGCAAGGACCAGTAGGAAAATACTCGTAGGCATTGGATTGGTGATGGATAATTATGCCGGATGACATTCTTCATGCAACAGTTATAACATGGAGAGATATGTAACTAGCTCCAGTTCGCCAATGTAATGTAGGCATGTATTCTGTATATCGTCATACGTGCTTATGAAAAGAACTTGCATGACATCTATTGTCCATCCCTCCCGTGGCACTGGGGTCCTAATGGAAACTACGGGATATTAAGGTTCTCCTTTGAATAGAGAACCAGAACAAAGCATTAGCACTTAGTGAATACATGAACTCCTCATACTATGGTCATCTCCGGGAGTGGTACCGGCTATTGTCACTCCGGGGTTGCCGGGTCATAACACATAGTAGGTGACTACAACTTGCAAGATAGGATCAAGAGCACACATATATTGGTGAAAACATAATAGGTTCAGATCTGAAATCATTGCACTCGGGCCCTAGTGACAAGCATTGATCATAGGAAAGTAGTAGCAACGTCAATCTCAGAACATAGTGGATACTAGGGATCAATCCCCATGAAAACTAACTCGATTACATGATAGATCTTATCCAACCCATCACCTTCCAGCAAGCCTACGATGAGATTACTCACCAACGGTGAAGAACATCATGAAATTGGCGATGAAGGAAGGTTGGTGATGATGACGATGACGAACTCCCCTCTCCGGACCCCAGAACGGACTCCAGATCTGCCCTCCAGAGGAAGAACAGGTGGTGGCGGCGCCTCCGTATTGTAAAACGCGATGAACCCTTCTCCTTGATTTTTTTTCCGGGCGAGAGAGAATAAATAGAGCTGGAATTCGAGGCGGCGGAGCCCCGAGGGGCTCACAAGCCTGCTAGACGCGGCCAGGGGGGTGCGCTTCTTGGGCTTGTGGGATCCTCACTCCACGTCTCCGGTTGATTCTTGCGCCAGTATTTGTTATATGTTCCACAAATAATCCTCGTAAATTTCCAGGTCATTCCGAGAAATTTTATTTCTGCGCAAAAACAACACCATGGCAATTCTGCTGAAAACAGTGTCAGTCCGGGTTACTTCCATTCAAATCATGCAAATTAGAGTCCAAAACAAGGGCAAAAGAGTTTGGCAAAGTAGATACGATGGAGACGTATCAACTCCCCTAAGCTTAAAGCCTTTCTTGTCCTCAAGCAATTCAGTTGACAAACTGAAAAAGACAAAGAAAAACTTTTACGAACTCTGTTTGATCTTGTTGCTGTAATTATGTCTAACTCATATTTAGATTTTCAGCAAGATCATAAGCTAACCACATAAGCAATGACATTTAGGTCTCAAGATGTACTCATATCAATGGCATAATCAACTAGCGAGAAATAATAATAAGTTTCAAACGTCAACAGTTCAATCAAAACAATCATGAAGCAATATGAACAGATGGTATCTTGCTAACTCTTTCTGAGACCGCAAAACAAAAATGCAGAGCACCTTCAAAGCCCAAGGGCTGACTGAACATTGTAATTCATGGCAAAGCAGATCCAGGCGCAGTCATACTCAATAACAATTAAAAGCAAAGCATAAAAATGACGGAGGTGCTCTCTATTTGGTGCCTTTATAAGGAGAGGATGACTCAACAGAAACATAAATAGATAGGCCCTTCGCAGAGGGAAGCATTGATTTGTAGAGGTGCCAGAGCTCAAGCTTTTAAAACAAAGATGAATAATTTTGGGTGGCATGCTTTCATTGTCAACGCGATGACCAAGAGTTTTC
The DNA here is from genome assembly GCF_904849725.1 of Hordeum vulgare subsp. vulgare. NCBI lineage: Eukaryota > Viridiplantae > Streptophyta > Magnoliopsida > Poales > Poaceae > Hordeum > Hordeum vulgare. The sequence goes on along the minus strand of NC_058524.1, from coordinate 115,273,908 downwards.
ACCATCTTCCATGCTACACATGCTACAGGCGGTTCCCAAACAGAAAAGTAAAGTTTTGAGTCCCCCACCTCCGATCAATCACACTCCACGACTAGCCGAATACTCGCGTGCCGTCCATACCAACAACAATCCAGGGGGAGTTTTGTTTGCAATTATCTTTTCGATTTGAGCATGGAATTGGGAATTCTAATTATCGGCCCCTTTCTCGTGAGTGATAGTGAATAAACACATATCGAGGATAACACGCCTAGAATGGAAGATACTGACCGCCCCTTGTCTCCACGTGAGCGGTTTGGGCATGCAAAACAGATTATTACTTGAAGGTTTAGAGAGTGGCACATGCAAATTTACTTGGAACAGTAGGTAGATACCACATATAGGTAGGTATGGTGGACTCATATGGAACAACTTTGGGTTTATGGAAGTGGATGCACAAGCAGTATTCCCGCTTAGTACAAGTGAAGGCTAGCAAAAGACTGGGAAGCGACAAACTAGAGAGCGACAACAATCATCAATATGCATTGAAATTAACCAACATTGAGTGCAAGCATGAGTAGGGCATAAATCACCATAAACATGAATATCATGGAGGCTATGTTGATTTTGTTTCAACTACATGCATAAACATGTGCCAAGTCAAGCCACATGAATCATTCAAAGGAGGATACCATCCTATCATACTACATCATAATCATCTTTGAAATTCATGTTGGCATCCAAGACAAACCATTATAAGTTCCTAGCTAATTAAGCATGGCATCAGAAACTATGATCTCTAAGTTGTCATTGTAAACATGTTTCTCTCACAACAAAGCTGAATTAGGAATGATGAGCTAGTCATATTTACAAAAACAAAATAGATCGAGTTCTTACCAACTTTTCCAGGCTCAGTCACTTCATCATATATCGTCATTATTGCCTTTCACTTGCACGACCGAATGATGTGAATAGTAATAAGAGTGTTCGTGCATTGGACTAAGCTGGAATCTGTAAGTAAACACAAAGGAGAAGATAAAGTAATATGGCTCTTTGACTGATAAACAGATATGCAAGCGAGAGCCTCTAAACATTGTGACCATGGTCTTCTACCTTGACCCAATGAAAAAGAAAACTATTTACACGGGAAAGCTCCCAACAAGAAAAAGAAGAACATGAAATCATTTTTGGTTTTCTCAATCTAAACAAACACACGAGAAGAAAGCGAGAAAAAGAAATAAACTAGCATGGATGATACAGCGGAAAGGTGTGAACACCGACTAACAAAGTGAAAGCGTGAGCAAGAATGTAAAGTCGGTGAGAAACACGTACTCCCCCAAGCTTAGGATTTTGGCCTAAGTTGGTCTACTCCCAAGGTTGGTCCGGGCGATATGCAAAATCATAATGGGGGTTGTACGAGAACACGACAGCTACTGCCTGACTAGTTGCCTCACGGAGGCGAGCATACTTTGCCTCCCTCTCATACTCCTCTGCCTCTCCTCTGGTTATGTAATATCGCCGTTTTACCTGAAAGTCAAAGAAGGAAGGAGCAGAAAGGGTAATATGGAAAACACGTTGTCTGTTAAATATTAACACTACTAGAAAAAAGGGTATTAGTGGCGCACCTATTTTGCTTATAAATGGCCCACTATAGATGCGCCACTATTATCACGCCACTACTAATAAATAGTAATGGCGCACTCCTGGTGCGCCACTATTAATCTACATAACAGTGGCGCACCACCTGGTGCGCCATTACTAGGCCTAGAAGTGTGCCACTGTTGTGGGTTACTAATGGCGCACTTTTATGTGGTGCGCCACTACTATGAATATTAGTTTTTTTTGCTTTTCTGATATTTGCACAGGTTACAAAATACATTATAGCCTAGAATATAAGTGATGTAGAAGTAAGTGATACATATTATATACAATAGTTTCATAAAATATCATCAAAATCATCTCGAAAATAGAAATACATAGTGATGTAGAAGTAATCATCATAGTCAATGAGACATCATATAACAAAAGATGGTCACTAGTCATAATCACAACTCCTCATCATCATCATCGTCAACTCTAACACATTGCAGCACATCGTCACATCATCTCAGAAATAGCTAATAATCTGTATAGTCATTACCACCAATACTATTTAATACATTGTAGCACATCATCACATCATCACATTGTAGCACATAATAACACATTGTATCCTAGGACCTACTCCTCTGCTTAGGTAGAATATGATAAAATAAGATAGGCCCTGACTCTCCATTATGGAGAATGGAGATCATCTTGTCTCCAATTCTTGGCCTACGCACAATGTTGTTTCCATGTAGCTCTCTAGGATAGACCATACATTTTTCCCAATCTTTGATTGTCATGACTTCATCGGTTTTAGAAATCCGGTATGGACAGGAGTAAATCAGAAACCTAGGCTGACCTGGCCGTGCTGGTCGTATCATCATAACATCAACGCGACCTCTTGCTAACATTAGATGAGGCACACAATCTTCCGGGATTTTCTGTTGAAAAACATAGTATTAGCTTTGTAGCTAGCAATGTAGTTTAGTTTTACAAGAGTTTATGCAAAAGATGCATGGATGTCATAATAGTAGAAAATTTTACCATGCAATCTCCATGCTTGTTACCGTAGTTCACCACATGCACTAGTGGCACATATTGACCATAATGTTGGGGAGTTTGCTGATAGGTATTGTAATTCTCAAGATCATTGATAAATCGGACAAGATGATGTTTCTCCTTACAAGTTAATTCTGCTTCATCATTGTAGTAATAGGTTCTGTCTACCATTTTTCGTACATTTTTTGAAGAATAAAATAAGCTGTCAATGGAAATAAGTTGTCAACTATTTTTAAATAAACAATATAAATTACTTAATAAATGTGGTTGAGAAACTCACATAATGGTAGAACTGGAGGCGTCTGCACATCGACCCAGATGTCGATATTACCTTCAATTTCATCTTCCGGACGAATATCAAAGGTGATAAGCATATTAGGCTCAAATGCATAAGCCTTGCATAGTGCTACCCAAGTTTTGCATTCAAAAAAGGAGTAGGTGTCTGCATTGTACAATGTTACGGCCAAAGTATAACCATGCTCGGTCCTCAAGTGAACTATCTTTACCTCCATATTTATTTTAGTACTGAAACTAATCTTATCCAACACATAATGTCTTGCATGGCAGGGGATACGCTAGTAGAATAGTAAAAATAATAAAAATTATAAGTTGAAGCAAAAGAAGTCATGCTTAATTACGAAAAAAAAGACTTGTCATTGTGACTTACTGTATCCACTTGGATGTCCTCATCCAGCATGATGTTGAAGCGCCTATCATCAACTAGGAAAGGCGTGTCGCAAAGGCCGTGCTTGTCTTGGCAGTATTCGCACATAACGACTTCGTCGCCAGACGACATTTCCTAAAATAGAGAAAATTTGGGCATGACATTTACTAAAAAGTGGACATATGGAGCGCCTGAAATTTGCTGGAACGGAAATTAATCAACATTCCGGCAAAACAAGCAAAGCTACCAAACATGAAGAGCACTCTTTCGGTGCAAGGGAAGTATCAAAAAGGAAAAGCATGAATGAACAAGAATAAAGAACATCTGCATTCTACTTTCATCTTTGTCAGATAATAATTGGTTCTGATTTTCTTTCAGCACGGCAAGCACCCTAGGCAGATTTAGGAATTACTTAAAGGTTCTAACACAAATATTTATGCACAGTATGTTACTGAGTTTTTTTTTCCTTTCAAAAAGGCTGGACCAAGATGGATGTTGGTCTTAGGCTCAAAATCAATAAACCAAACTAACTCATCATTTTTGTTTTTAACCACCGTGACAACACATAATTTATATCGATAAACTAACGACATTTCAACCTTTTTCTTTTCATAAACCAAACCAAGTTTCCACTCGCAAAACCTTCAGTTGTGGGGTGATGATGGTCAAGCATTGCATAGTTAGTTTTGCTACAATTTTCTTATTACAAATAGTTAGTTCTGCTACAATTTGCTTATTACAAATATCATGCAAGCAATCTCATACACCAGTTTTTCCCAAAATCTCTAACATTCCATAAAAGACCTTTCATGGAGGAATTTGATTTCCACGTAAAAAGCCACAAAGATTTTCTGTTTGTAATTATATTTATCCAATTACCATCAGGCAGTCAGTTGGGGTTCATTCATAAAAAACATCAATATAACCAAGCAAGGCAACATCAGGATTTCATTAGCGAAACAACCAACTCCCTAAGCTAATTCATGTGCAACAAAATCTCTTTCTTCTTCTTCTCTGTTTCAAAAAGATTACTTTCTCTTCTGTTTCTTTGATCAATGGCGCAGGAGGAGGCGTGAAGGGAGGGAGGGGGCGAACCTCGCGGCCGGAGGAGGAGAGCACGGCGGAGGCGGAGGGGGAGGCGGCGGCCTTTTCGTCGCCCATCATCGGGGGTTCCTGGCGGCGGTGGGGAGAGGCAGGGAGCGGGGAGAGCGCGATGCGAGGTGGAAGGTGGCGCAGCGGCGAGGGGGGAGCAGGGGGTTCGGTCTATGGTGGCTGGAGGGAGGAGGCCGGAGGGCCAGCCGGCGGCGGCAGGTGCGGTAGGAGGGGCGGCCAGAGGGCTCGCGCGAGGGAGTTTCGCTGGATGGGATCGTGAGGAGCCATGAGGGGAGGGGAGAGGAGACGAGACGCTCTTTTTTTCACTTCTAGTTATCAATGGCGCACCACTTAAGAATGCGCCATTGGTAACCAGGGTTACTAATGGCGCACCTGGAAAGAATGTGCCATTAGTAGTTTTAAAAAAAACTGAAAAAACAATTGTTAGTACTGGCGCACCGTGGATGTGGGGCGCCATTACTAGTTAAAACTATTAATGGCGCACTTCCCCTGGTGCGCCACTAATATGTCTAGGAAAGGGTGTGGGGCCAGGACAAAGATAGTAATGGCGCACCACACACAAGGTGCGCCATTAGTAATATGGACAATAATGGCGCACCTGTATCTGGTGTGCCACTGCTATATAGCAGTGGCGCACCACGTACATGGTGCGCCATTAATGTCCATATTAGCTATAGCCCTTTTTCTAGTAGTGTAACCGGTATAGGAGGGATTCATTATCCCTCTCAAGGAACTGATAATGTGTCATAGCGGCACAGTCAAGCAAAGCTGTATAGAGCGGGGGTTCTCCTTCGTGGATGGATACTCCAAGAAAATTTGTTATGCGAGTGGCATAGATCCCACCGAAGAAAGCCCCTTCATTAGCATTATTATTTAGCCTCTTCGCGATTATAGCTCCCATGTTGAAACTTCTATCACCCGTTACTGTGCTCTTAAGAATACTAAGGTCAGGTGCGCAGAGGTGACAATGCTCAGTCTTGCCGTTAATGCATCTACCTATGAAGAGGGCAAAGTAATGCAAGGCAGGAAAATGAATGCTCCCCATGGTAGTCTGTGTAATATCTCTAGTTTCTCCGACAGTTATACTAGAGATAAAATCTCTAACCAAAGACTTAGGAGGATCATTGAGACTACCCCAATCAGGTATTTTGCAAATTCTATTGAAATCCTCTAAATCCATGGTATACGATTTGTCATAGAGATCAAACAGTATGGATGTGTCACGGCGAGCTGAAAATTTAAATCTACGAACAAAAGAGGAAGTAAGAGAAGTATATTGTTCACATTTATTGGAGATGAATTCTTCAAGTCCGGCGTTGTGAACAAGTGTATCAAACTCGTCTTTGAAACCTGCTTCAATCATGAATTCATCAGAAGGCCATTCAGATGGTTGTACCTGTGCGTTCCTCGGTTGGTAAGGATTGGGCTCCCGAATCACGAGACGGGGACCCTCTTGCTTGAAGAACCACCATGATAGTTTGTCCTGAACATCTTCCTTTTTCTGAAATTTTTAGTGACTCAAAGGAAAAGTGAACAAGGCTCAACGAAACTCATAGCAACTACTCCTACAAGTGCTTAGAGGCCATAACATGCATCAAAACTACTTGGGACCAACTAAAATTAACATCCAAAACTCAAGAACAGGGTCACCAAGGCAGCAATAATACGCAATGAATAAAGCACTAGAGCAAAAAATAATTGGACCAATGGAGGAGTCACATACCAAGGAACAATTTTCCCAAAACAGTTTGGTGAATGGGGCTTTGCACAAGGAGATCGGAAATCGCAGCAAGAAGAGCAAGAACACGTGTTTGAGCTGTGGAATGATTTCTTATGGAGGTAGGAGAAGAAGTTGGGAGCTGGAATAAGTGGAGGGGGGCCACGTGGGGCCCACAAGCCTGGTAGGCGCGGCCAGGGGGGTGCCCGCGCCTCCTCGGCTTGTGGCCCACTGGTGCATCCCCTTGACTAGCTCTCGATCTTAGAATTTTTCAAAAATTCCAGAAAAAATCATACTTGATTTTCAGGGCATTTGAAGAACTTTTATTTTCGGGACACTTTTCTATGGGACGCAAGAAGCAGAAAACAGGAAAAACTAAAGCTAAATTTATCATTTTTCTTCTAAACAACAGAAAATAAAAGCTCGGAACAGAAGGTTGTGACTCCTAGATTCATCCATCTCATGGTCATCAAAAGGAATCTGCCAATGAGGTTGATCAAGTCTCCTTGACAAACTTTTTTCGAATCGCATAAAACCGGAGATTTTTCGAATAGTCACTAGGTTACCTCAATGGGGATGTGCATATCCCCAACAAGAAAATCATACTTCATCTTAATAGTTGGTATAGGGCATTCAAAGCTCCCAATAAGAATCGATGAAGTTTTTTCAATAGCATTGATGCAATGTACTCGATATTGTTTCTTCGAAAAGTGCACCGTATGTTCATTACCATTGACATGGAAAGTGACATTGCCTTTGTTGCAATCAACAACAGCCCCTGAAGTGTTTAAAAAGGGTCTTCCAAGGATGACCGTCGTGGCATCATCGTCGGGAATATACAGAATAACAAAGTCCGTTAAGTAACGTTAGCAACCACAACAGGCACATCCTTGCAAATGCCGATAGGGAAAGCAATTGATTTGTCGGCCATTTGCAGGGAGATTTCAGTGGGTGTCAACTTATCCAATTCAAGTCTACGATAAAGAGAGAGAGGCATAACACTAACACCAGCTCCAAGATCGCATAAAGCAGTTCTAACGTAGTTGCCTTTAATGGAGCAAGGTATAGTGGGCACTCCGGGATCACCTAGTTTCTTAGGAGTTCCACCCTTGAAGGTGTAATTAGCGAGCATGGTGGAAATCTCAACCTTAGGTGTCCTCCTGTTATTAGTCACAATATCTTTCATGTACTTGGCATAGGGAGACATTTTGAGCATATCTGTCAAATGCATTTGCAGAAAGACAGGTCTAATCATTTCAACAAAGCGCCAAAATCCTCATCATCCTTTTTCTTGGATGGTTTGGGAGGAAAGGGCATGGGTTTCTGAACCCATGGTTCCCTTTCTTTACCATGCTTCCTAGCAATGAAGTCATTCTTATCGTATCTCCTATTCTTAGGTTGTGGGTCATCAAGATCAACAGGTTCAATCTCCACGTCCTTAACATTGCTAGGTTGAGCATCAACATTTACACCACCATCGATATTAGCACTGGGCTCATGTTCATGACCAGATTGTGTTTCGGCATCAGAAACAGAGACATCGTCTGGATTCTCGGGTGTAACAGCAATAGGGTTGCTAGCATGCAAGTTCCTATCATCTTTCTTTTTCTTCCTAGGATGACTAGGTGCCTCGGTGCTAACTCCTTGAGAATCTTGTTCAATTCTCTTAGGATGACCCTCAGGATACAAAGGTTCCTGGCTCATTCTACCACCTCTAGTGATAACTCTAACAGACCTGTCATTCAGCTCATTGAGCAAGTCATTCTGAGCTTTAAGCACTTGTTCTACTTGAGTAGTAACCATAGAGGCATGTTTACTCAAGAGCTTAAGATCATTGAATTTTCTGTCCAGACAAGCACTTAAATGACTAAGCATACGAGCATACGAGCATTCTGGTAACAGAATCATTGAAACTTTCTTGTTTGGCAAGAAAGTTATCAAATTCATCTAAGCATAAGCTAGCAGGTTTATCAAAAGGAATGTCACTCTCATTGAATCTACGAAGAGAATTTAGCTCTACTACCTGTGTCGGGTTATCAAGACCATGGATCTCTTCGATAGGTGGTAGATATTTGACATCTTCAGATTTAATGCCTTTCTCTTGCATAGATTTCTTAGCTTCTTGCATATCTTCAGGAGTGAGGAATAGGATACCTCTTTTCTTCGGAGTTGGCTTCGGAGGTGGTTCGGGAATAGTCCAAGCATTCTCATTGCATAAGATATTATTCAATAGAATCTCAGCTTGTTCCACAGTCCGTTCCCTGAAAACACAACCAGCACAACTATCTAGGTGGTCCCTAGAAGCATCGGTTAGTCCATTATAGAAGATATCAAGGATTTTATTTTTCTCAAGAGGGTGATCAAGCAAAGCATTCAATAGCTGGACAAGCCTCCCCCAAGCTTGTGGGAGACTCTCTTCTTCAACTTGCACATAGTTATATATATCCTACAAGGCAGCTTGTTTCTTATGGGCAGGAAAATATTTCTCAGAAAAGTAGTAGATCATATCCTAGGGACTGCGCACACAACCAGGAGGAAGAGAAGTGAACCAAGTCATAGCATCATCCTTTAACGAGAAAGGAAATAGCTTAAGGATATAGTAGTGGAGGATCTTTCCTCACTCATGAATAGGGTGGCTATATCATGCAGCTTAGTAAGATGTGCTACAACCGTTTCAGACTCATAACCGTGAAAAGGATTAGATTCGACCAAAGTGATTAACTCAGGATCGACAGAGAATTCATAATCCTTATCGGTCATAAAGATAGGCGAAGTAGCAAACTTAGGATCGTATTTCATTCTAGCGTTCAGAGATTTTTCTTTCCACTTGCACAATAAGTTCTCAAGATTATAGCTATCCTTACAATCAAGAAAGTCCTCAGCTACCTCTCCCTCCATAACATAACCCTCAGGTATATCAGGAAATTCATATCTAGGAGAGCTAGTTCTAGAGGTGAAATAGCAGGTTCTACTTCAATAATCTCAGCAGTTTCAGAAGTATCATCACATTCAGCAGCAACTCTAGCAATTTGTGCATCTAGGAATGCACCTAGTGGCAAAGCAGTATCAAGCAAAGCATCATCACAAGAATCATGGATAGCAGATGTAGCATCATCAAGCATAGGCGACACATCAGAATTTTTAGCAGGTGGTGATGTCGGAAACTTACTCATAACTGAAGGTGAATCAAGTGCAGAGCTAGATGGTAGTTCCTTACCTATCCTCGTAGTTTAGGGCAAGACTTTAGTTTTCGAATCTCTCGGATTCCTCATAGTGATCAACAGACGTAAATCCCAAGTGACTCAGAGAATAGAGCTATGCCTCCCCGGCAACGGCGCCAGAAAATAGTCTTGATATCCCACAAGTATTGGGGATCGCAACATTTTTGAGGGTAGAGTATTCAACCCAAATTTGTTGATTCAACACAAGCGGAAGCAAAATAATATTCTCGAGTATTAGCAGTTGAGTTGTCAATTCAACCACACCTGAAAGACTTCGTATCTGCAGCAAAGTTTCAGTAGCAAAGTAGTGTGATAGCAACGGTAGCAACGGTAACAGTAATAGAGTGACAGGAGGAGTAGTGACAACATAAATAGCGACAACAGTAGCGGGAAAGTAACATAGCAAGGACCAGTAGGAAAAGACTCATAGGCATTGCATCTATGATGGATAATTATGCCGGATGAAATTCATGATGCAACAGTTATAACATGGAGAGATATGTAACTAGCTCCAGTTCGTCAATGTAATGTAGGCATGTATTCCGTATATAGTCATACGTGCTTATGAAAAGAACTTGCATGACATCTATTGTCCATCCCTACCATGCCAGCGGGGTACTAATGGAAACTACGGGATATTAAGGTTCTCCTTCTAGTAGAGAACCGGAACAAAGCATTAGCACTTAGTGAATACATGAACTCCTCATACTATGGTCATCTCCGGGAGTGGTATCGGCTATTGTCACTCCGGGGTTGTCGGGTCATCACACATAGTAGGTGACTACAACTTGCAAGATAGGATCAAGAACACACATACTGTCGGTGAATACTCACAACATATGCCATAGGTAGGCTAAAGTCGGTGAGAACCGAAGGGGCAAAGGTGGGCGCTGGGAACGAGGTTGGTACAAGCATGGAACGCACGATGTACCCAGGTTCAGGGCTCTCCGTAGAGATAAGACCTCTAGTCCTGCCGGAGTGTTTGATGCGTATGAACGGAGTATAGGGTTGCTCCTGGCGCTATGTTGGGAGGAGGAAGAGGGGAGCAGCCGGCTCGTCTCTGCCTCTCTCTATGTGGTTGGTGAGTGTGTAGTGTTGTTCGTCGTGGAATGATCGGCCCCCCTGCATGGAGGGCAACCGAGGGGTTTTATAGGCGAACCCACCGGCCTACAATATGGATAAAGGGTACAAGAGTGGGACTCGGCTGGCAGCCTCGCCGGCTGACCAGGGATCCACGAGAGTCTTGTCTTGTCGCTTGAGGGGCCCGCTGGCTGCATGGTCTCAATTGGCTGTGGGACCCACCGGCTCGCCAATGGATCTCTCGTGTAAGGTTGAAGCTGAGCACGCGTTGTACGTCGAGCGTCGTCCAGCGAGATTCGTCATGGGCAAGTAGTACGACCGCCTCCACTGTTCCCCATGCTGAGTGCAGTAATGGAGTGGGAGTGTGACGGTACGACACTATGCTAGGTGATGGATCAGCGCCGGGGTAAGTCAGCGGCGTGGCCGCCGACGCTCGTACCGGCCGGGCGCTCCGATCATGTACCTTTGCCGACGCGTAGCTACCTTTAGTCGTAAGGTCTCATCCTGACGTACGATCTGATGTGACTGGTGATCCTCGGCCGGCTAGCCTGCTTGGCTAGCCGGCTTGGGCACGACCGCCTCGTTCCTAGCTAGCTGGACTGACCAAGACAGTGAGGAAGAGGTAACCGTCTCGACTCTAGACGGCAGGGGTTACCTGGCTGGCCAGAGGGATGGCCGCCTCGTCCTCCAGCCGGTAGTCGCGGCCTAGCCGGTGTGAAGACTTGGGCCTTGGGAAACTGTGTTTGTTCATATCCTTTGGGCAGGAAATGAAGGAGTAGGCTCGATGAGCCTACCCCGGGGTTATCCCCTCGACAGTAGTCCCCGAAGCTGGAGAGGCATGCCGCCTGCGGGCGGGCGGCCTCGCCGGCTTGATAATTTGACTTGGTATTTTTGCCGCCATTAAACCGGCTGACTTCGAGGCGACGCCTCGGCTCCAACATAGGTTGCCCAGAGAGCGCCACGTGCGAGGCCCCGCCTGACGTAATGATGGTGATTACTGGTGACGGGACCGGGCCTGGCCCCTGGGTCCCGCCACGACGCCCCCTCGGCCCCCGCGCGAGAGATCCTCTGCGGATTTACTCCACGACGGTTGGGTTTAGGGAAGCGTTACCGCCCATAATACACGAGGTTAATGGGGGTCCCACGCGCATCGGATCCCCTCCCCACGATGCTTCGTGGGTTTTAAATGGGATGCGGGGGTTCCGAGGAGGCCATTCGCCCCCCTTCTCGCCCCGCATCCACAATCTCTTCCTCCCTGAGCCCAGAGAGAAAGAGCTCGCCTTCTTCGTCTTCCTCGCCCTTTTCGCTGCAAAGCCTCCAGCCCCTTCGAGTTTCAGCCGCCCGCAGCCATGGCCGGCAACTCTTCCTCAAAAAGGCCCTCGTCACAGAAGACTTCGTCGCAGGGAGCCTGGCTGCGTAGCGAGATCGACGAAGAGCACATCGAGGCGCTCCGCCATCACCGGCTGCTGCCCCCAGCCTCCCAGGTGCTGGTGCGACTCCCCGGCGCCGAGACCGCTCCCACACCCGCCGTGGGAGAGATAGTGGTATTCAACGAGCATTTTTACCGGGGCTTCGGGCTTCCGGCCAGTGCTTTCTTCTCCGAGTGGCTTCGCTTCTTTGGCCTGCAGCCGCATCACCTGGCGCCGAACGCCATACTACAGCTGTCGACCTTTGTCATACTGCATGATGGCTTTGTGGGGATCGAGCCCCGCGTCGATCTGTGGCACAACTTGTTCTTCTTCAAGCAGCAATCCATCGCCATGGAGAAGTCTGAGGTGGAGAAGCTCACCGGACCACACCCGATGACGCCGTGTGGAGTCGCGCTGGTGCATCACCGCTCGAAGTCAGGCTTCCCCCAGATGCCGTTGTAGGAGTCCATCAAGTAGTGGCACAAGGGCTTCTTCTACGTGAATAACACCGACCCCGCCCAGGACGCCCTCAACATGCCCCCATTCAACATCGACCCACCGACGCGGTTGAACTGGGCAGCGAAGACCCCCAAGCCGATTCCCGAGGTGGCGCTGATCTGCTCCCACCTCGAGATCTTGGAGAAGAGCGGCCTCCTCGGCCACGACCTGCTCACCACTATGGTGACCCGCCGGATCCTGCCGCTGCAGAGGTGGCCACACCTGGTCTGCCACATGAGCGGCCGGCATGATCCCTGCAGGCTGTCCACCAAGAGGTTCACCCCCGGCGCGGTAGCACGAAGGGTGAACCTGATCTCCACCGCTTGCATGGACGACGGCGGGGAACGGTTGTGGGGGATGACCCCCTTCAACAGGTCCCGTCCGCCTCCAATGGTAAGTGGTCTCCTCGTCCTTCGTTGTTCATCTTGCAACCGACCGTCTTGCTGAGCCGGTGGTTGAATCCCTTTTTTCACAGTTGTTCGAGCAGCTGCGGGGATCCCTCCATCCGCCCGCTCCCGACGTGGATGTGTCCGACGCCTCGAAGATTGAGGACGAGGGCGTGATTGAGTCTCGCTCAGACTCCTCCGTAGGCTCGGAGAACGCCCTGGAGTCGGAAGGGAGAGAGTCGTCTGGTGAGTACCCGCGGCCCTCCGTTGCAGACTGGACGGATGACGACGAGACTCCCTCATTCTTCTTTGGTGCAGCCTTCGAGGAGGACTCTGACGGGGTGGAGGAGGTCACCAGCCCGCCATTGACGCGCGGCCGGCGTCAAAGGGCCGGAGCAACTGCTGCCGACGAGGCGGCCGGGAGGAAGGGCAAGGGTGCCACAGCATCTAGGCCGGCTCCTAAGCGGCCGGTGCCGGGTCCTCCAGCCGGAGCACGGGCCGGTGGCGTCAAGAAGCGCCGCGGTGCTGGCCGGACGCAGGTGCCTATGGTCGCGGGGTAAGATTCCCTCCCCCTTTTCCTTGCTTATCTTGTGGGAAGCTTCGTTCCTCAAACTCGACAGGGAGGCGGAGGATGTGGAGGAAGACACCGCCTCCGCAGCCGAGCGGGCTGGCTGGGCAGCAGCTGATGCTTCCCAGAGGGAGCTTGAGGAGCAGTCCAAGCGCCGGTGGGACGTGGCCATGGGGAATACGGCCGTGGGCCAGTCTCGCCCTAGCCGGGCCGAGAAGCCGGCGGAGAAGCATGCGAAGGCTAGACATGGCCCCTCCGCGCATGCTCGCACGAAGGAGCCAGCTAGCGAGGCGGCTTCGAGACACGCCCCAAGGGCCGAGGGGGACCAGCCCTCCGAGCCGGATGCTTCGGCGCCGGTGGACTTGGAGACGATCCTCGACTCCCCTAGGGCTGAGGCGGCGCCCAACGCGCTGGAGCTGATCCTGGACGCACCGAATGCGGCCCCTGATGCACCAGGGGTGGCCATGGATGCGCCGCATGCGGCCCATCCACCTCCCGTTCATGAGGCAGCGCCGACCAGGATGATGGCCGAGCCGGCTGCCTAGCCGGCACTTGGAGCTGGCGCCGTCGTCGTCCCCCACCATGGTCCAGCTGCCCGGGAGGCGGAGGCCGGGCCGGGAGCCGGCCTATGAAGATGTGGCGAGCGGCCAACTTGGCCCGCGCGCGACCGCCTACCGGTACTGCGCTCACCGGTGTCCCGGAGCTGGTGTCGCTATTTTCCAGTGGCCGGTCCAAGGTGGAGCAGTCGTCCCGCGTGGTGTGCGGCGACTTGGAGTGCCTGGAGGCCCACACCAAGGTAAGTGCCTCCTCTTGGTTTTGAATTTCTCCTTTTTCTTCTTCTTGCATCAGTGGGGGCGCGATAGTGCACCCACTGGGTGTAGCCCCCGAGAATCTGGCCAGCCGATCGCCGGCCAGTCCGAATCTCATAGAGCTTCTTTTCCTTGTTTTGCTTCTTCAGTGGTGGGGCGCTAGCGCACCCACTGGATGTAGCCCCCGAGAATCGGGCTGGTTAAGTTTTAACTAGGCGGAATCTTAATCCTGCTTCTTCTTTGCTTTTTGGCAGGAGCTTTATGATGCTCAGGCGCAGGCCTATAATGAGCTGCGGACTCAGCATCTGGCAGTTGATGGCCAGATCGACGAGCTCGAAGTTCGGCTGGACGAAGTCGCCATGGAGCGGGATGCTCTGCGTGGTGCCGGCAACCGGCTCCAGGAGCAGCTGGCCCTTCTACAGGTGGAGAAGAAGGATCTCGAGGCGGCCAGCTGGGTCGAGCTAGAGGAGCTGTGCGGCACGCTGCAGGAGAAGGAGGCCTCCTACTCTGCCGACGTGGATCGCCTTGCGTCGGTTCATCTCGAGGAGATGGCCCTCAAGAACGCCGCCTTGAGGGAGAAGGAGGAGGCCCTTGTCCAGAAGCAGCCGCAGCTGGCCAAGGCCTTGGAGTCTGCGGCGGCTCTCCAGGAGGAGGTTGCCCGCCTTACTCATGCGAGCAAGGTGCGGGAGCTCGAGGTCCTGTGACAAGTCTCTTTACTCGTTCCGTAATACAAGATCCCGTGACATACACTAAGTCACATTGCTTGCAAGGCTTGTGTGTGATGTTGTATTACCGAGTGGCCCTCGAGATACCTCTCCGTCACATGGAGTGACAAATCCGAGTCTTGATCCATACTAACTCAATGGACACCTTCGGAAATACCTGTAGAGCATCTTTATAGTCACCCAGTTACGTTGTGACGTTTGATACACACAAGGTATTCCTCCGGTGCTAGTGAGTTATATGATCTCATGGTCATAGGAACAAATACTTGACACGCAGAAAACTATAGCAATAAAACGACACGATCAATATGCTACGTTCATAGTTTGGGTCTTGTCCATCACATGATTCTCCTAATGATGTGATCCCGTTATCAAGTAACAACACTTGCCTATGGTCAGGAAACCTTGACCATCTTTGATCAACGAGCTAGTCAACTAGAGGCTTACTAGGGACAGTGTTTTGTCTATGTATCCACACAAGTATTGTGTTTCCAATCAAGACAATTATAGCAAGGATAATAAACGATTATCATGAACAAAGAAATATAATAATAACTAATTTATTATTGCCTCTAGGGCATATTTCCAACAGTCTCCCACTTGCACTAGACTCAATAATCTAGTCCACACACTATGTGATTCTAACGAATCCAACACCCTTACAGTTTTGGGGTTTGATCATGTCTTGCTTGTGAGAGAGGTTTTCAGTCGACGGTTCTGAATCCTTTCAGATCCGTGTGAGCTTTACAAATCTTTATGTCATCTTATAGATGCTGCAACTATGTGCTATTCGGAAATACTCCAAATATCCACTCTACTATACGAATCTGTTTCACTACTCATAGTTATTCAGATTAGTGTCAAAGCTTGCATAAACGTAACCCTTTACGACGAACTCTTTAACCACCTCCATAATCGAGAAAAAATTCCTTAGTCCATTTAGTTACTAAAGATAACTTTGACAACTGATCAGTGATTCAATCTTGAATCACTCTCTGTACCTCTTAACAGACTTGCTGCAAGGCACACATCAGGTGCGGTACTCAGCATGGCATAATTTAGAGTCTATTGCCAAGGCATAGAAGACGAGCTTCGTCTATTCTCTTTATTCTACCGTGGTCGGTTTTTGAGTCTTACTCAAATTCACACCTTACAACACAATCAAGAACTCCTTCTTCGCTGATCTATTTTGAACTCCTTCAAAAACTTGTCAAGGCATGCATCTTGTTGAAACTTCTATTAAGTGTTTTGATCTATCTCCATATATCTTGATGCTCAACGTTCAAGTAGCTCAATCCAGGTATTCCTTTGAAAAACTCCTTTCAAACAACCTTTTATGCTTCACAGAAATTCTACATTACTTCTGATCAACAATATGTCAACCACATATACTTATCAGAAATTCTATAGTGCTCCCACTCACTTCTTTGGAAATACAAGTTTCTCACAAACCTTGTATAAACCCAAAAGCTTTGATCAACTCATCAAAGCATATATTCCAACACCGAGATGCTTGCACTATGTCCATAGAAGGATCGCTGGAGCTTGCATACTTGTTAGCATCCTTAGGATCGACAAAACTTTCCGGTTGTATCACATACAACCTTTCCGTCGAGGAAAACAATGTTTTGACATCCTATGTGCAATATTTCATAAATAATGCATCAACTGCTAACATAATTCCAACAGACCTTTAGCATCGCTATGAGTGAGAAAGTCTCATCATACTCAAATCTTTGAACTTGTCGGAAAACATCCTTGCGACCAGTCGAGCTTTTCTTAATGGTGACTTATCACCATCATCGTCTGTCTTCCTTTTAAAGATCCATCTTTACTTAATAGTCTTACTACCATCAAGTAGTTCTTCCAAAGTCCACACTTTGTTTTATACATGGATCCTCTCTCGGATTTCATGGCCTCCAGCCATTTGTCGGAATCCGGGCCCACCAATGCTTCTCCATAACTCGTAGGTTCATTGTTTGTTCAACAACATGACCTCCAAGACAAGGTTACCGTACCACTCTATAGTAGTACGCGACCTTGTCGACCTACGAGTTCTATAGTAACTTGATCTGATGCTCAATGATCACTATCATCAGCTTCTACTTCAATTGGTGTAGGCGCCATAGGAACATCTTCCTGCGCCCTCCTACACACTGGTTGAAGTGACGATTCACTAACCTCATCAAGTTCCACCACCCTCCCACTGAATTTTTTCGAGAGATACCTTTCCTCGAGAAAGGACCCGTTTCTAGAAACAAACACTTTGCTTCCGAATCTGAGATAGGAGACTTATCCAACTGTTTTGGATATCCTATGAAGATGCATTTATCCGCTTTGGGTTCGAGCTTATCAGACTGAAACTTTTCACATAAGGATCGTAGCCCCAAACTATCAAGAAACGACAACTTAGGTTTATCCAAACCATAGTCTTTACTGTGTCATCTCAACGGAAATATGTGGTGCCCTATTTAAAGTGAATGCGGTTGTCTCAAATGCATAACCCATAAACGATAGTGGTAATTCGATAAGAGACATCATAGTATGCGCCATATCCAATAGGGCGTGGCTATGACGTTTAGACACATCATCACACTATGGTGTTCCATGTGGCAGGAACTGCGAAACAATTTCCACATGGTCTTAACTGCGTACCAAAACTCGTAACTCACATATTCATCTCTATGATCATATCGTAGACAGTTTATCCTCTTGTCATGACGATCTTCACTCTGAAATAGCCTTGAACTTTTCAACATTTCAGACTTGTGATTCATCAAGTAAATACTCATGTATCTACTCAAATCGTCAGTGAAGTAAGAACATAACGATATCCACTGCGTGCCTCATCACTTATTAGACTGCACACATCAAAATGTATTACTTGCAACAAGTTACTATCTTGTTTCATCTCAACGAAAACAAGGCCTTGCTCATGTGGTATGATTTGCATGTCACAAGTGATTCAAAATCAAGTGAGTATAAAGATCCATCAACATGGAGCCTCTTCATGCAATTTATACCAACATGACTCAAGCGATAGTGCCACAAGTAAGTGGTACTATCAGCATTACCTTGTATCTTTTGGCACCAATATCATGAACATGTGTAACACTACGATCGAGCTTCAATAAACCATTGAAGGTGATTATTCAAGAAAATAGAGTAACCATTATTCTCTTTAAATGAATAATTGTATTGCAATAAACACGATCCAATCATGTTCATGCTTAACGCAAGCACCAAATAACAATTATTTAGGTTTAACACCAATCCCGATGGTAGAGCGAGCGTGCGACGGTTGATCATATCCACCTTGGAAACACTTCCAACACGTATCGTCACCTCGCCTTTAGCTAGTATCTGTTTATTCCGTAGCTTTCATTTCGTGTCACTAATGACTTAGCAACTGAACCGGTATCCAATACCCACGCGCTACTAGGAGTACTAGTAAAGTACACATCAACATCATGTATGTCAAATATACTTCTTTTGACTTTGCCGGCCTTCTTATCTACCAAGCATCTAGGGTAGCTCCGCCTCAGTGACCATTCCCCTCATAACAGAAGCACTTAGTCTCGGGTTTGGGTTTAATCTTGGGTCTCTTCATTAGTGCAGCAACTGTTTTGCCGTTTCACGAAGTATCCCTTCTACCCCTTGCCTTTCTTGAAACTTAGTGGTTTTACTAACCATCAACTATTGATGCTCCTTTTTGATTTCTAATTTTGCAGTGTCAAACAACGCGAATCGCTCAAGGATCATTGTATCTATCCTTGATATGTTATAGTTCATCACGAAGCTCTCACAGCTTGGTGGCAGTGACTTTGGAGAACCATCACTATCTCATCTGGAAGATTAACTCCCACTTGATTCAAGCGATTGTCGTACTCAGACAATCTGAGCACACGCTCAACGATTGAGCTTTTCTCCTTTACTTCGTGGACAAAGAATCTTGTCGGAGGTCTCATACCTCTTAACAAGGGCAAAAGCATGAAATCACAATTTCATCTCTTTAGAACATCTCTTATGTTCCTTGACGTTTCAAAACGTTTTCGGCGCCTTGCTTCTAAGCCATTAAGTATTTTGCACAGAACTATCGCGTAGTCATCATAAACGTGTATGTCGAATGTTCACAACATCCACAGACGACGCTCGAGGTGCAGCACACCGAGTGGTGCATTAAGGACATAAGCCTTCTGCGCAGCAATGAGGACAATCCTCAGTTTTACAGACTCAGTCCGCAATATTTGCTCTGTCAACTTTCAACTAAATTTTCTCTAGGAACATATAAAAATAGTAGAGCTATAGCGCAAGCTACATTGTAATTCGCAAAGACCATTAGACTATGTTCATGACAATTAGTTCAATTAATCATATTACTTAAGAACTCCCACTCAAAAATTACATCTCTCTAGTCATTTGAGTGGTACATGATCCAAATCCACTATCTCAAGTCCGATCATCACGTGAGTCGAGAATAGTTTCAGTGGTAAGCATCTCTATGCTAATCATATCAACTATACGATTCATGCTCGACCTTTCGGTCTCATGTGTTCCGAGGCCATGTCTGCACATGCTAGGCTCGTCAAGTTTAACCAGAGTGTTCTGCACGTGCAACTGTTTTGCACCCGTTGTATGTGAACGTTCAGTCTATCACACCCGATCATCACGTGGTGTCTCGAAACGACGAACTGTCACAACGGTGCACAGTCGGGGAGAACACAATTTCGTCTTGAAATTTTAGTGAGAGATCACCTCATAATGCTATTATACTCTCATAATGATCTCCATCAACGTGTAGCCATCGGGGTTGTCGTGCTACTTATGCTATTACTACTAAAGCTACTTCCTAGCAATATAGTAAACGCATCTGCAAACACAAACGTTAGTTTACAGACAACCATATGGCTCATGTCGGTTGCTGTACCATCGACGTGCAAGTCGATATTAACTATTACAACATGATCATGTCATACATCCAATATATCACATCACGTCGTTGGCCATATCACATCACAAGCATACCCTGCAAAAACAAGTTAGACGTCCTCTAATTGTTGTTGCATGTTTTACGTGGTTGCCATGGGTATCTAGTAGGATCGCATCTTACTTACGCAAACACCACAATGGAGATGTACGAATTGCTATTTAACCTCTCTCCAAGGACCTCCTCGGTCAAATCCGATTCAACTAAAGTTGGAGAAACCGACACTCGCCAGTCATCTTTGAGCAACGGGGTTGCTCATAGCGATGAAACCAGTCTCTCGAAAGCGTACGAGTAATGTCGGTCTGAGCCGCTTCGATCCAACAATACCACGGAATCAAGAAAAGACTAAGAAGGGCAGCAAATCGCACATCACCGCCCATAAAAACTTTTGTGTTCTACTCGAGATAACATCTATGCATGAACCTAGCTCATGATGACACTGTTGGGGAACGTCGCATGGGAAACAAAAAATTTCCTACGTGCACGAAGACCTATCATGGTGATGTCCATCTATGAGAGGGGATTTGGATCTACGTCTAAGTGCATCTAGTGCCCCTTAGTGATTTTGGTGGTTTGAAGACTTATAGGTTAAGTATCTAATGTGTTTATGAGTGTACACAGTATCTATAAGTCATTGAGGAGTTTGAGATATTTGAAGAATATCGACCCCTAAAAATATATATCTTCGGTTGAAGAAATTGGTCTGAAGCTGAAGAAATGAATCGCGAGGAATCTGCGATGAAATTGATATTCCTCATGAAGATACTGAAATTGAGGAATTTGGTTTGTCCTGAAGAAAATCACTTTGAAGAATTTGAAGCATGAAAATTTACTCTTTCTGTTTTATTTTCTTCACATTTGAGTAATAGGAACACCGTACTGTTAAAGGGGGTCGAAGTTACACTTTGGAATGAATTTCCTCATGATGCTCAACCCAAGCCTAATCCTACCAAAAGCCTCAAGTGAGGAATATGAGTGACATGAGGACTCTCACAATTGAGGGTTCCGACCGTTTCGATAGCCACGCCAAGTCATTGGTCTTATCCACTCCAACGGTCACATTATTTAAGGGCATTAGTGTCAAATCATGTCGGGATGCTCCCAGGCTATAAATAGCCACCCCCACAACCATTAGCTGGTTGGCTGCTCCGTTAGAAACTGACACTTGTCATAAGAGCAACCCAATTCCTCAGAGTCTTCGAGAGTAATTCATCAGTGAGGAAATACACCATACACCGAAACCACAAACCAAACCTAGTGATTGAGCATCACTGAAGAAGTTGTTCCTGTGTGGGACTGAAGCTTGTTACCTTTGAGGACTGTGCATCCTCCAGACGGTTAGGCGTCATGGTCTAGAGCTTTCCAGCAGTCAATTGTGGATCGTCGGGTGACCAAGTTTGTGAGGGTTTGGAAGTCTGCCCTGAAGACTTACCACGAGTGTTGGGCGAGGACTGTGTGTTCTTAGCCCAAGGAGAACACGGTAGGGACTGTGTGGCCCGGGACTGTGTGTCCTTTGGTTTCAATACCAAGCCGCTCCAAACCAGATGTACGACTGTCATAGCAGTTGGAACTGGGTCATCAACGACTGTCTTCACTGAGAAACGGGTTGTAATTCCTCAACTCCTTACTTTCCTCGTATTATGTGTTGATGACTTTCACTGTGACTGTTTGAAGAATTTGCTGAAGACTTTCTCTGAATTTCCTCAACCCCAAATTATTCACATCAGTTAATCCTCATCTGTATTCTGCGTGCCTCCTCACAGTGCAATCTGTTTTCACATTCCTCACTCCGAAAAACTGTTGTTGTGAAACTTCGCACTTCTGATCCTTTACTGTTTCCGCTGTAAGTTAGTCATCAATGAGGAATTTCCTCAAATGGAATTTCCTTAGTGATGAAATTCAAAAAATATCCTATTCACCCCCCCTCTAGTCGATATAACGCACTTTCAATTGGTATCAGAGCAAGGTACTCCCTTGTTCTGTGTGATTTTTGTTGAACCACCTGGAGTTTTAGTTATGTCGACTGCAGGCATGTTTAAGGTGACTTCAGCATGTCCTACTTCGAAGGAAAGAACTTTCCCTTCTGGAAGAACAAAATGCAAATGCATCTACAAGCTATTGATAATGATCTCTGGTATATTGTGGAACATGGCGTCCCCATCATCTCTACTAGTGTCTCTGCTGCTGATGTGAAGAAATTCAAGCAACTCGATTCTCAAGCGAAGAATATCATCTGTGTCCATCTGAGCCCAGGCCAGTTTGGAAGAGTAAGTGCTTTGGGCTCTGCAACACTGATCTGGGAGAGACTGTGCAAGGTAAATGAAGGAGTATCAACCCAGCATGACTCTCGTGTTGATATTCTTCGCAATCTCTTCAATCGCTTCAAGAGACATGACAATGAAAGCTGCCAAGACACCTTTGATCGCCTCACTGACATATCAAATGAACTGCAAGCACTGGGAGCTCGAGACATCACTGATCACGAAGTTGTGAAGAAACTGCTGAGATCTTTAGATTCTTCATTTTATACTTTAGTTCTCATGATTCAAGAAAGACCAAACTACAAGATGCTTGATCCAGCTGATATACTCGAAAGGCTAAATACTCGTGAATTCCAGCTAGAAGAAAAGAAAGATCTATATAGACCAAGCTATTCCAGACCACGTGCACTGAAGGCTAGAGCAATTTCCTCATCTGAAGAAGAAGACACAGATGACAGCATTGGTGACCCTGAAGAATTTGGACAGGAGCTTGCAATGCTCGTGGGGAAATTCCAGAGATTTACACGACGTGGCCAGTTTGGTAAATCTTCATGAAGAGACATGAGGAAATCAGAATCTTCATCTGAGGACTACAAGAAACGAACCTGCCACAAGTGCAAGAAATCAGGTCATTACATTGCTGATTGTCCCCGTTGGGGAAAGGAATCAAAGAAGAAGAAATACAAGGATGACAGTTCTGATGACTCGAAGAAGAAGAAGAAATCTTCAAAATCCTCATCTTCAAAGCCCTCATCGCACAAGAAGACTAGTTTCAGAAAGGCTTGGGCACTTATTGGCAAGGAAATGGACTCAGAGGCAGAATCAGAGGAAGGTGATGAAGAAGAGGGTTCTGATGAAGACTCAGAATTCGGACAGGCTAGTCTTGCACTGGCAACCACTTCCGTCAGCAAGTCAATCTTCAATCTTGAAGAAAATGATTGCACCATCCACACTGATGACTATGATGATGACTTCGCTCCAACATATTGCTTCATGGCAAAAGGTTCAAAGGATGACAAACCCAAGAATACTGAGTGGGTTCTTGATAGTGGCTGCACACATCACATGACCGATGATAAAAGCTTACTGATGAATATGCCACTAACTCCATCACCTCTGAAGAAAATAACATATGCTGACAAAGGTCCTCAACCAGCCACTTGCTTACTAGCAAAAACCTCAGAAGGATGGTTGTGGCACCGAAGACTAGGTCATGCAGGCATGAGGAATTTGTACACGCTCGCGAAGAAGAAGCGTGTCATCGACATCGAATTAGTCAAATTCCTCAAGGATCATCTCTGCGGTGCTTGTAAATCTGGGAAAATGACCAGATCCAAGCATCCCTCGAAGACTATCATGACCACTACTCATCCATTCGAATTGCTTCATATGGATCTATTTGGACCTACTCACTATGCCACACTAACCAATGCAGCATCTTTATATGGTTTCGTCATAGTTGATGATTATTCCAGATATACTTGGGTGCATATCATAGTGTATAAAACTGAAGTGCAGGAAATCTTCAAACGATTTTCTTCAAGGGCCTCAACGAACTTTGGCATCAAGATCAAACATATCAGGAGTGATAATGGAACCGAGTTCAAAAACACTGGTCTTGATGATTATCTTGATGAACTTGGTATTACTCACGAATTATCTGCTCCTTATACTCCTCAACAGAATGGTGTCGTCGAAAGGAAGAACAGGACTCTGGTTGAAATGGCAAGAACTATGCTTGAAGAATATCACACTCCTCGTCGCTTTTGGCCTGAAGCAATCAACACTGCATGCCACATCATCAACAGGGTATATCTTCACAAATTCCTCAAGAAAACCTCATATGAACTCCTCACTAACAAGAAACCCAATGTAAGTTATTTCAAAGTCTTCGGTGCAAAATGCTGGATTAGAGATCCTCACCATAGCTCAAAATTTGCACCTAAGGCACATGAAGGTTTTATGCTCGGTTATGGAAAGGACTCGCACACTTACAGAGTCTTCAACAACTATCACAACAAAGTTGTTGAGACTGTAGTTGTGCGGTTCGATGAAACTAATGGCTCGCAAAGAGAGCAATTGCCTTCTGATCCAGATAAACTGTCTCCTGAGGAAGCAATAAAGCTCAAACCTACTGAAGACATTGTCCCCACTGAGGAAATTGGTGAAGAAACGATCCCCATCACTGATGAAAATCAAGAAGATGCTCCTGAGGAAATTGCACCAGAACCACTTCCTCAGCCTAGACGAAATCCTCAACCAGCTCATCCAAGGATTGCAAACGAAGTAGAACTTGAAAAAATCCTCAACGACATCAACGCGCCAGGTCCTCTCACTAGCTCAAAAGCTTCACACTTAGTTAACTTTTGTGGGCATTTTTCCTTTGTATCCATCACAGAACCCTCAAAAGTTGCTAAGGCTTTTCTGGAACCGGAGTGGATCCAAGCTATGCAAGACGAACTTCTTCAATTCAAGCTAAATGACGTATGGGAGCTCGTCAAATGACCAGATCCTCGCAAGCACAACATCATCGGCATCAAGTGGATTTTCCGAAACAAGCAAGATGAGGACGGTCAAGTGGTGAGGAACAAGGCACGACTTGTAGCCCAAGGCTACACCCAGGTTGAAGGAATAGATTTCGATGAAACTTTTGCACCTGTTGCTAGACTTGAAGCTATTCGAATACTACTTGCTTATGCTAATCATCATAACATCATCTTATATCAAATGGATGTGAAAAGTGCATTCCTCAATGGTAAGCTTGAGGAAGAAGTATATGTTGCTCAGCCCCCAGGTTTTGAGGATCCAAAGAATCCAGACAAAGTCTTGAGACTCAAAAGGCTCTTTATGGTCTCAAGCAAGCCCCTCGGGCATGGTATGATACATCGAAGGAATTCCTCATGAAGGAAGGCATCAAACCCGGTTCACTTGATCCTACTATTTTCACAAAATCCTATGACAATGAACTATTTGGGTGTCAATTGAAGGAATTCCTCATGAAGAAAGGCTTCAAACCTGGTTCACTCGATCCAACTCTTTTCATTAAATCCTATGATAATGAGCTATTTGTGTGTCAAATATATGTCGATGATATCATATTTGGTTGTACTGACAAACGATACAGTGATGAATTTGCCTACATGATGAGTGAAGAATATCAGATGTCCATGATGGGGGAGCTGAAATTCTTCTTAGGTCTTCAAATTCGTCAACAAAGCAATGGAATCTTCATATCACAGGAGAAATACCTCAAGGATGTTCTGAGGAAATTCGACATGCATGAATGCAAAGGTGCCAAGACTCCAATGCCTACCAACGGCCACCTCGGCACTGATGAAAATGGTAAAGATTTCGATCAGCAGGTATATCGTTCTATGATTGGCTCTTTATTGTATCTATGTGCATCTAGGCCAGATATAATGCTTAGTGTTTGCATGTGTGCATGTTTTCAAGCAAAACCGAAGGAATCACACCATAATGCTGTGAAGCATATTCTTCGATACTTAGCTCACACACCAACACTAGGATTATGGTATCCCAAGGGCTCAAATCTTCATCTGGTGGGGTATTCTGATTCTGACTATGCTGGTGACCGTGTGGATCGCAAGTCAACTTCTGGCACATGCCATTTCCTTGGAAGATCACTAGTTTGCTGGTCCTCAAAGAAGCAGAACTGCGTATCACTCTCCACTGCCGAAGCTGAGTACATTGCTGCTGGTTCATGCTGTGCTCAATTACTATGGATGAAGCAAACCCTCAAGGACTACGGCATGAACATGAAGAATGTGCCTCTCTACTGTGACAATGAGAGTACTATCAAGATTGCATACAACCGAGTACAGCACTCGAAGACCAAGCACATCCAGATTCGTCATCATTTTCTTCGGGACCATGTCCTCAAGGGCAATATCATCATCGACCATGTGAAGACTGATGATCAACTGGCAGATATCTTCACTAAGCCCTTGGATGAGAAAAGGTTTTGCAAGTTGCGGTGTGAGATAAAATATCTTAGAATCTTCAAAAAATTTGTAGAAACATGCACACATCCTAACACTTATGCAAAATTGATGACTTAGATGTGCAACGCATGATGAATCGATTTTCTTCAACTAATGAAGAATGTCACTCTGAATGTGAAGAAATCAACGAAGAAATTGATTCTCAGGGCCCTACGACAATTGTACGGGGCGTCTGTAATCAACATTCTTATATGGTGGGTCACGCCACCGCCCAATGTGAAATTCCTCAAGTTGATTTTCTTAAAATGTTCCATTTCCTCAAAATGTGTTTTTCTTCAAAACAGTTGTTCTTCATAATGACGATTTATCAGAAAATCTTCAAAAAAACACCTGATGACTCTCATTTGACTAGATAGACTGTGATTTCAAGTCCTCAACAGCATTCACTTATAGCTATTTCTTCAAGTTGATATTTCTGCTAAGTGAATGTGATCGGACCCTACTTTCCCTCTATGCTATACTCATCCAGTCTTTTCAATTCTTCATATGCGTTCTACTTGAAACTTTGTTCAAAATCCTCACTGCATCCTTGTCAGCTCATGAATTTGTAATGAAAATCCTCAAATCTTCAAAAATTGTTTCTTTAATGCACCGTAACTGAAGCCCACTTCCCACGATCGGATAACCACGATCTCCACTATCTCCACCGCCTCATTCGGGAACTACATGTGTCATGTGGAGACGTAGAGGCAGGGGCTGTTTGGTCCGAAATCTTCGCGCCAACAGTACCTGTCTGGCTATAAATATGTCCCTATCCCCCTCGGCAAACTCTTCTTCGCTCCATCGCTCTCCTGCTATAGCAAACACCACCGAACCCTAGCGCCATCGCTGGTAGTCTCGTCGCCGGTGAGGAAGAGCTTCACTGCCTTGACTTCCCCGTCGCCGGAACCACGCCGGAGTCAGACCATCTTCGTCCGCCGTCGCCGTAGATGTCCTGTGTCGCCGGATTAGGGTGCATTGTACACGTGACCGAAGAGCCTCTCTACACAAATTCTCTGTGTTCTTCGTGTGCTCATTCAAGGGTAAATAAAATTCCATTTTTACCGCAAGTTAGATCTAAAAAATTTACATCTTCTATGTGAAATTTGTTTTTCCTCAAGAATCGATAAGCACTTGATTCCTCAAACAATGCCTATCACCACATCATTGATGAACTATACTAAGCATCTAAGATTTCCACGAGATTCCTCAATTGTGCGAATTTTCGGATCTGTACAACTCTGGAACCCAAGAACAGTATGCTTAGGCAAATTCCTCAACCACTCGTTATATTCCTCAACTGTCAAACTTTTTCATTTTCTTCAAATCTGTGAACACATATGACCTCTCCAAATTCCTCGCAACTATACTCTGTTCACAGGGACACACATGTCAGCTGATGAATCTCTCGGTTCTCATCACATTAACTCATTTGCAGCGTTTCAGGAAGAAAATCTTCAAGTCTCGTCAGAATCCTCAAGAGTTCAATCTCATCAGCAAAATACTCAGTTGAAGAAAATGGAGGATGACAGAAAACAGAAGGGAGGAAAGAAACTAGAGCAAAACACAGCTGTGGATATCCCTGAGGATATTTACTTGGACTATTGCATACCTGATGAAAATGAGACAATGGCCAAGAGAAAGATACGGCTGCAGAAGATAGAACGCCGATGGGCGAAGGAATAGAAGGAATACAGGTTTGTGACTGCCAAGTATGCGAAGAAATTCGCTCTGAAGGCCCCTGGAAGACGGGCCCCACTTGAGGATCATCATGTAGCACATCCCTCAAGCCTCAAGACCATTGATGACTATCCAGATGAGAAGGAAAAGCATCTGGCTAAGCTCAAGAAGCAGGCAGAAGCTGCAGTGAGGAAATTCAATGAATCCTCAGCTGCTGCCTCAGCTGCTGCTACTTCCTCTGCCGCTGAGACCTCTGGTTCAGAAATTCCTCAAATGCAGTCTGTGCCGTCAAAGCCAAGGGCTCCAAAGCCTCAAGAGAAGTCTCCTCAGGCATCAGTTACAAAACCCTCTGCATCAAAACCATCAGCGCCAAAACCCTCAGTGCCAATCTCCTCAACTCCAAAATCCTCAGCACCACCACCAAAGCCTCAAGAGAAACCAGTACAGAAGCAAGTCATGAAGCCTATGACCGCCAGCTCCAGCTCCTCACTCCCAGCTGCAACCAGCTCGGAGACAAAGTCTTCACCACCTCCTGTGAAGGCTCAGGCGTCTGCTGAACGTGCAACTCTGCCAAGCCCCAGCAAAATCATCACCTTCCCGTCTGCATCAGAGGGCAGTGATGAATATGATGATCAAACCCTGCAAGCCATCATCAGAAACAAGCAGGAAAGAGTAGCTCAAGCATCAGGCAGTGCCATTCCTCTAGCCATGGACCCCAAGGTCCTCCTTGACTACATCAACATCTGGTATGAGGACCCAAACACTCCGCTTGATGATTTTAAACTTCCCCCTGGCATTAGCCACATGGTGGTCACTTTCATCAATGAAGCCAAGTGGAAAGAACAGCAGGGCAAGCAGGCCAAAGTTGCAAAGCTTAAAAAGGAGAAATTCCTCAAGCAGAATCTCCTCAGCTTGACTCCTGATGCACTGGTATCAACACAGGCAGAGCTGAAGAAATTGACTGACAAATACTCCAAGCTATCAGATCGTAAGAGTCTCAAGAGAAATTTCATCAAGCTGGCCACTAAAGTTGTTGATGACTACAACAAGAAGGCTGCACCCCCAGCACCAACTTCTCAGCCCTTGATTGAGGAGCCAGCAGACGAATCTCCTCATGATGAGGAAACTCCTCAAGCACCGATCGTCATGGAGCAGTTGAGAGAGGGGAAAATCGAGGGGAGGACACTGGTTCGGTGGTACGCTTCGAGTGTGCTTGTTGAAGAAGAAGACGGGGGCTCGCTGGAGGAGATGGTCGGGGTAGGATTCCCCATGACAACCGGGAGCTTGGGGAAAAAAGGAAAGAGAAGGACGCGGGGATGAGGAAAGAGATAACATGGTTGGCCCTCCATATTTGATTCGTTGTAGCGGGCTGGAAACGTTTACCAAAAATAAAACACATAAAAATATTAGTTGGTATTGTTGCCCCTCACCAACATGACCATAAATTCTGATCATACATGGATCGTGTGGCCTCTTTTATAATTCCTTTCCATCCTAGGCACGACGGATATTAATCTTTCCTCTTAATTTCTTTGCGTCCTAGGCAAGGCGGATAGTGTGCCTTCTCATCATACATGAAAAACTTAATTGCTTGCCTTCTTGAGCTTATTTCCTTTTTTTATTCAATTTCCTTTCTTAGGCACGCCATATGTTTTTCTCTTAGTTGCCTTCCTTCCTTAGGCCCGCCAGACTTTTTCATCTTGCTCATATTTGAACGCAATCGGGACCAACTCTTCGCCTCTCCTTTGATTCTTGACGAGGCATACGAATTCCGAATCACGGATGAATATTAATGGCCAGTGCTCTGCGACGGCACGCCGGCCGAAACTTTTGATCGGCCGTGCGCGGGCGGCACGATCCGTCAACCGCCGCGCGTCCGCACCGTTAGATCTTCATGTAACATTTTTTTCGATGCAGCAAAATTTCAACGTGATGCAGCAATTTTCGTCAACGGTTGCAAAAGGAAATTGTATCAAAAAGATATCTAAGTGATCGTAGCAAAAAAAGAAGTTGATGGTGCGTGGTAGCAAAAGTTAAACGCCGGTTGTAGCAAATATCTACGTGAACGTGGATGCAACTTTTTTACTGAACGGTTGCAGCAAAAAAATGATGTTGGTTGTAGCAAAAATTAACACGGTTGTAGCAAAAGTAAAAGAACACCGATTGTAATGAAAAATTCGATGAATTGGAGTTGCAACCAAACATATATGCAACCTTTTTACTGAACAAATGTAGCAAATAAAAGACGCTTGTAGCAAATATGAACGTTGGTTGCAACAAATTTAGACGGAAAAAAGTTACATGTCTAATCAGCGCGGGTCGTGTGCGACCGGCCGAATAGTTAATTAATAAGTAGACAAGTCTTATCCTACCTTATATACTCGCAAAAAGAAAAATCTTACCTTATATAGACAATCATTAGGTGGCTTGGTGGACAGTAAGCTTTGAGATTGGTTGCCCGTCATGAGTTAGAAATAAATGTCTCAACTTTATTAATTTTAGTAAAAAGTTATATCAAGATTAAGACACTTATTTTTAAACGAAGAGAGTATATTTTTTGTTTCTTGGGTCGAGAGGATTTTCCTGGGGTGACATTGTAGCTGGCCCGCGCAACAGGGAGCTAATCTTTTTTGCGGATATGTGTGGACGATCGAAAAAATTATTACCACCTTGGATGGTAAAACAATTAAATATTTTAAAGGTAATAATATGATTGGTCAGATAAAATAGAAGAAACACACTTTGATTTATTAGTAGGTATTGAATAAAACCAGTTGTATCGTATGCGTACGTTTTGATTGAGTGAACTGAAGCATGCAACGTCTTTGATCGTCAATTGATTGAGGGGTAGTGCTAATCTGTCCATGGCTCGACGGTGGGGGAATAAGATCGGTTATTTCCCCACCGTATGATCAACTATTAGGACGGATCTTAATGTTCCATGTTTCACGACAAAATCTCACCTCCCTAGCTATTTTTCGTTGCAACAAATCTTGGAAATATATTTTTAGAAGATGTTAGAAAAAATACAAAATAATTTTCTCAACAATTCAAAATAATAATGCAACAAATCGGTGGTTATGCACCAAATTTTCACAACATTTTTCTTATAACCGTGTAAAAATTGTTTCGTAACAATTTGTCAAATAATTAAGAACTTTTATAACTACCTAACATTCGGATTTTAGCAATAGGCAAGAACATTTTTTTACTTCACTCTATTTACATACATGCATGCATTAGAAATTTGCCTTTCACGTGCACTCCTCCCTCTAGTTACATGCATATATGCACTAGATGATGAAAAGCTGATGTAATCCTAGATCTTTTTTTTCAAATTTCAAAATGTTTTATAGCTCAAACCGTCGCTCTAATTCAAAAACCGTCTTCATAAAAAAGATCGTCTCGATGAGATCTTTAAAACTAGACCCCATATTAATATGTTTTGATGACTTTCTTTGACCAAAAGTTGCCACGTCTAGGCTATGTAAGTACCATATCTGTCATACATAAGTTACCGTGTCATTTACACAAAAATTTCCGGGGAATGTTTTCAACAAACTTTTATCCCAGGGTCAAAAACTGATTATAATGTTTGCAGTGAGTTATTAGCTTTGTTGTGAAAATTACCATGTTGCACAAAAGTTAGGACGGTATGTTTTTCAACAATTTTCGTCCTCTGAGTCAAAGTTACCGAGTGTTTTTAACAGTTTTCCTCTCGGATCAAAAAATACCATAGTGTTCTTACATGGGTTATCACCTTTGCGGTACATATATTATCATACTATCTATACATAAGTTATCATGTGGTATGTGTAAGTTATCATGTCTCTAGTGTTATTTTACCACATCATTTACAAATAAGTTACCCGGTATGTTTTCATCCAAAGAAAAACCAAGACAAAAGTTACCATGTTGTTTTTATGTAGGTTATGAGGTGTGGAGTGTTTATATTACCACGATATTACACAAAATAAGTTACCGGGTATATTTGTGTTGGCACGTACTGGGTTGTAGGTATATTTGTTGATTTGCACCTTGTCAAATCACTATGAACGATTGCATCTCAATAGAAACTAATCACGGTTAACAAATGTCCAGCACAAAGTTTTCGATTGGTATGGCAAATGTTTTAAAGAAGAAATAGTTCGGTCCCGTGAAAAAATAAATAACAACTCATCAACTTTCAGAAATAGTAGCCTAGGCCACGTGGTCCTTAGATCGCTTGTGTAACTTAGGTTGTGACTTCGACTCCCGCCTTTGATAAAAAAAACTTTGCCAAAAAAGAAGAGTCGGATGAGGAGGGAGGGAAAATCTGGGAGGAACGGGTCGTGGAGAAAATATGCGTGGTAAAAGCGGATCGTGAGCCGCTCAACGTGGGAGAAACTCGTCGTTCGGATCTAAACATGAGATCCGAACGTTTGAAAATACAAATTTCGAATAATTAATCTTTCTCTTCTATTCTTGTAACTTAAAAAGAGTGTATTGTACCATGTTTTACTTTTCTTCACACAAGCTTTTTCTCCCAACTTCCCGTATGATAATTAAAAGTGAGTTATATCGACTAGAGGGGTTGAATAGGTGATTTTTATGAATTCGTCACTCGGGAAATTCCTCAGTCACGAACTGCGTGCAGCGGAATAAGTACTCACGCAAGTGTGCAACACAGCAATATCATAGTATTCAAAGTATAATGAAACATTCGGTTTGCACAAGTAGCGAGTTCAGGAAATGCGCGTGAAGAACAAGTGAAATGAAGAATTTGGGATGAGGAAATTGCAAAAGTCTTCACTCAAATTCTTCAAACAGTAATGGTCAATTTCATCCACATACAACTAAGGAAATGAAAGGGTTGAGGAAATAGAACCAGGTGCTCGATGAAGACAGTGGTTTGATGACCCAGTTCCAACTATTGTGGCGGTTGTACGTCTAGTTTGGAGCGTGTTGGTATTTAAACCAAGAGACACACAGTCCGAGGACACACAATCCTTACCGTATTCTCCTTGAGCTAAGGACACACATTCCTCGCCCAACACTCGTGGTAAGTCTTTAGGGCAGACTTCCAAACCCTCACAAACTCGGTCACGCGGTGATACACAATTTATTGCTGGATGCTCTAGACCATGATGCCTAACTTTCTCGACGATGCACAGTCCTCAAAGGTAACAAGTGTTGGTTCGACACACGAACAATATCTTCAGTGATGCTCAATCACTTTGGAGTTTTTGGGTTTTTGTTTGGGTGTTTGAGTTTTTTCCTCACTGATGATTTTCTCTCAAAGTCTTCGAGGAATGGGTTGCTCTGAAATGACAAGTGTTAGTTTCTCTTGCAGAGCAGCCAACCAGCTAGTGGTTATGGGGGCGGCTATTTATAGCGAGGGAGCAATCTCGACATGATTTGACATAAATGCCCCAATGATATGACCGTTATGTGGATAAGGCTAAGGACAGCTGGTGCGCAGTGCAGCAACGGTCGGAACGTTCTAACTGTGAAAGTCCTCATGTCGCTCATGTTCCTCACTGGTAGGTAATTCGCACTAGCAAAACCTAACTCCTCACTTAGAGAAAATTTCTCACAGACTAGAAGATCTTCGTCTCTGTCACTGAATAATTTGACTAAATTGTAATAGATTTCCAAAGGGTCCCCTCGAAGGATTTGTATGTGTAGTCTTTGAGATGATCATCACTTGAAAACTTTTCCTTAGTTTTACCTCGGCCCCCTTTAAGAGTATGGTGTTCCTATGACGCAGTATACAGGAAATGGAGCAACGAAAACAAAAGTCTTCACGCTTCAAAGTACTAGCATCAATTCCTTCAGAGACACACCAATTTCCTCACTTTCAAAGTCTTTGTGGAAATACCAAAGTCTTCAACCGAAGACATACATTTTTAGGGATCGATATTCTTCAAATAACTCAAATCCTCAACGACTTATAGAGCCTGTGTACACTCGCAAACACATTAGTCTCTTAACATATAAGTCTTCAATACAACAAAATCACTAAGGGGCACGAGATGCACTTACAATCTCCCCCTTTTTGGTGATTGATGACAAATAGGTTAAGTTTTCAACGGGGATAATAATATGAAGTCTAAGTACAGTGTTTCAGGAATTTGATTGCAAGATATAAAGACACTCCCCATGAAGATGTGCATATTTGAGGAATTTGCTTTGGACTGCAAATGCACATTGAGGATTTATTCCATGGAGATCTCCCCCTATATCTTGTAATCCATGCAAGAATTTGACATATATCATGAGGAAATTGAAATGCATACATTCATCAAGGTGAGGAATAAGCATGCGAGGAAAACGGTTCAAAAGTGTCAGACCA